>NW_004955476.1:6357286-6367404 GCF_000276665.1 Chinchilla lanigera
AAGGAAAGGAAAGGAAAGGAAAGGAAAGGAAAGGAAAGGAAAGGAAAGGAAAGGAAAGGAAAGGAAAGGAAAGGAAAGGAAATTAGTCAGTAAGGGATGCAAGGTTGCCTTTGCACCCTTCCCAGCTGCCTGGGTCTGTTTCCCCAGCTAGGGTGGCGGCCCCTGTGGACTGAACCCCACTCACCTCCACAAGGATGAATATTTCCCTGCCCATCTCATCCATATGAGACTTGGCCCTGTGAATTACCTTGACCTATAGGGTTTTATATATAAAATTGTAAATTTATTTACTTTTTATTGGTGCATGCAGTTCACAGTCATCTTGAGGGTGAGTACACGTCCATAACACAGATTGGTTCTTTATTTTTAATCCCTTCCCCACCCTCCCTTCTGGCCTAGTTCTGCTTTACAGGGTTTCACAGACTTCCTGCAAGCAAGGCCTTAAGAAGCTGGTGTGGACCACCTGGGCCTCCTGTACTCCCTCCTTTCACCTGAGAAAAGCGCGTCCCGGAGGTACTGACCCAAGAAGACAAAGAAGGAGGACATAAACTGAACTCACAGCTCAGCCGAGTCCAATCTGCAACAGCTGGAACTCAGCCAGCCAGTCTGCATGCTGTAAATATGCAGAGATGCAGAATAACACAGTCAGCCTACAGAGTTAATAGGAACAGGTTGTTTATATTTTCATTTTTTAATTAAAAGAGCACAGCAATGAACACTTTTTTGCACACATCAGTATAAATATGATATGTTATTTCTATCAGCTAAAAGCAACTATAAGAGGAATTTCTGGGCCAAAGCCATGGCATATGGAACTTGGTTACATTCAGCCTGTGGTGGTTAATTCTATGTGTCGGCTTGGCTGGACTAAAAAATGCCCAGATTGCTGAGACTGGGTGAAGATCTGTGCTCACCGATGTGGGTGGGAATCAGTCTGTTTGTGTAGAACAAAAAGGCAGAAACAAGACCTCTCTCCTGTCCTCTGTGTGTGTGTGTGTGTCAGTCAGGGTTTTCCTAGAGAAACAGATATAACACAAGATATACACATGTACAAGAAATTGCAAGATTGGCGTACAATGGTCAGCCAACGAGTTGGATGAGGAAGCATGCAGAGGGTGTCTGCACACAGGAAACTGAAGGATTCAGTCCATGGTCTGGAGTTCACTGCAGTGCTCGATGCAAATCCATATCAGGAGGCCGATGGCTCTGCAGTGGAAGGCTGATGAATCTACACCGGAAGGCTGAAGGATCCAAGGCAGAAGCCGAACAGTCTGCACTAGAAGCCAGGAGACAACGTCCAAGCTGAAGGTGAAGACTGGAGCTCCTCCAAAGAATGGAAGTCCCTCTCTCCTTCCTTATTTGCCTTTTATATCTTCTAGGTGATGATCCACCCTAGGGTGATTCCTCTGCACCTTAGGGTATGGAATTGCTGAGCCAATTGCTGAGCCAAATTTAGTTAAGGTTCCAAACCTCTCAAGTTGACACAATCAATTAACCACTACAATCACTCTGTCTCTCTCCTTGAACTTCAGTGTCCACCTCCTTCTTCTGCCCTCAGGCTCTGCAGTTCCTTGTTCCTGAGCCTTCAGGCTCTGAGACTTACACCAGCTGCTCCACCCCAGCCCCAACTCAGTTTTGAAGTTTTTGATTTGCTGAGTGTGGTGGTGCACGCCTGTAATCCCAGCACTCGGGACACTGAGGCAGGAGGATAGAGGTGAGCTCAAGGCCAGCCTGGACTAAGAGCAAGACCCTTTCTCCAAATCACCCCCACAAGAAAACCCAAAAATATAAAAAAATTTTAAAATAAAGACTTTGACCTTGGACTGAACAATAACACTGGTTTTTGTAGTCCTCCAGCTGTAGACAGCCTGTCACAGGACTTCTTGGCATCAGTAATTAAGTGAGCCAATTCCCATGATAAATCTCCCCTTGTATATTCTGTGTATCTAATTGGCCCTGTTTCTCTGGAGCATTCTGATTAATTCCTTGGAAAGGTACTGTAACTGTTTACACCATCCATATTTATAGCCCCCTTTTATAGCTATGAGAGCTTATTTATAGATATGAGAGCTTATTTCTCCATGTCTTACTAATGGTAAGTTTCACAATCTTTTCTAAAACATTACCAGAACAATGGGCAAAAAAATAAAACCTCACTCATTTAATATCAGCACTTAAAAATAACATTGTCTGGGCATAACCCCAGCTGCAAATGGGGCTGAAGGGGGAGGACTGGAACTTCAAAGGCAGCTTGAGTGACTATGAGAGAGATATTGTGGAGTACTACTCAGCTATAAAGAAGGATAAACTCGAGGCTTTTATAGGTAAATGGATGCAACTAGAGACCATACTCAGAAGTGAAATAAATCAGATCCACATGTGTAAACATCATATTCTCTACATAGCATAAGAACCTAAAAGAGTAAATAAAATCCAAAAGGTACATTAGATACTGTGAAAAGGAAAGAAACTGCTCAAAAGGAAAGGACAACTGGGACAGGGAAAGGAGAAAAAAAAAGAAGGGAAAAAATATGTATATATACACAAGATAGCTAATGTAACTGTACTACTAATTTCTATTATTTCATTAAAAGGAACAGTTAGTGCTTATATTGTTTGATGAATTTTACATGCCTATATCTACTAACCTGAGCAACTACTTTGAAGATAACAATTTGCAATATAATAACCATTGTTAATTTCCTATCATCTTGCTTTGAAATTCTGTATCATTTTTATTGTTCATTTTTTCTAATTCTCTTTAAAATAAAAAAATGGCTGGAAATGTAGCTCAGTGGTAGAGCACTTGTCTTGCAAGGTCAAGGCATGGGTTTAAACTTCATGACCACAAAAATAGGAAGGAAAGGAGGAAGGGAAGAAGGAAGAAAAAAGAAAGGAAGGAAGGAAGGAAGAGGAGGGGAGGAAAGAAGGAAAGATGAGTATAATTTACAACTTTAGTCTTACAGTGAAATGAAAGAGAGGTCAAAGGCTCTCGATACAAAGAAATGACAAATGTTTAAGGATGGAAATGCTGGGTACCCTGACTTGGGCATTGCACATTGCATTCATTGATCAAACTAGTACACTGTATCCCATAAGCATGTACAATTATGTATCAACTATATATATCTTTAAAAACAGCATGGTATTCTTATGTGTACCTGCATGTGAAAGCCTCCACAATATAAGTAAAATGTAAGTGTAAGACTATGTACAAATGATTTGAATTCTTACACACAAGCATACATATGCTTCACATATAAATCCATGTGTTATGTGGCATATTTTTATGCAAGTCTATATAAACATTCAAATGTGGAAAAATAGCCCTCAAACTGCTACCATAATTCTCTTGGACAAGCTAGCAGAGAGCCAGAGCTTTGTATAATTTACGTACTTCTATATTGATTGTTCAAAACCAAACAATTGTGTAATGTTTTGAAATAAAAGAAAGTGATAGAAGTAAAAATGTTTGTTCAAATATAAAGGAATGTTCCTCATTGTCTGGAATTATGTGGTCATATTTCCCATTGGATTTCTTTTATTTCTAACATCACTGATAAAATAAGTAAATGGCTATACTCACGTGAAATGTCACAATCCTTGGTTGTCAGGCATTTATCACTAATGATATTTAACTCAGTAATTCCAAGTACAGTAAGTTATAAAATGAAAACTATGTTCAACTACATCTATTGATAGAAAATAATAATAATCCTCTTAAAAATTAAGAGGATGAAATAAGACAAATGAACTTCAGGCTTCCATGTATGTGCCTACTCCATCCCAGACTATGTTTACCATCCTTAAAACCATTTATAGGCCACTCTAACCATCCTAGTTTATTAAGAGCACAAAATAACATTTCCATTGGGATGTTACTGTATCTAAAAGCATCTCAAAATTAAAATTCACTCCTCCATTTACAAATGAAGTACTCATGTCTGGGTGGAGCACCTTTTAGTGGGTTTTGATACTCAATGTCATTAATTTTCTAAATTAGGAAAGCCTACAGTATTTCTAGGAACTGCCATCTGGCTAGACAAACTAACCCACAAGTCACCCTTCCCCACATTCCGCCTGTGAAATGTGCCACTCCCTTCTCCACTGTCCAAATCAAGCACTACACAAGAAGAAACCTTCTCTATGCCGACACCGCAGACATCCTGGGCAGGATCATGAGAGACAAGGCATTATACACACATCTGGATATGGAAATGGTGTGAGATTCAGGATCTAGTTTCAAGGGAGCCAAAGACACCAACATATTTCCCTAAATTCAAGTTTGCCCACAGAGCTTCCCTTTATACACATATCTGGATATGGAAATGGTGTGAGATTCAGGATCTAGTTTCAAGGGAGCCAAAGACATGAACATACTTCCCTAAATTCAAGTTTGCCCACAGAGCTTCCTGCAGTGGGCCACGCTCCTGCGAAGTTCTCACTGTGGAATATGTTTTCGACCGGTCAGAACTAAAATTCCTCTTCTCTGCTGTCTTGTTGAATCTGGCCCAGGCCTTTGTGCCAGTCTTTTGTTGCGGTGCCCAATGAACACCTTGAAAGCACAAGACAGCCTGGAGAGAGCTTCGTGAGTTAAACAGTGAGTCAGCGGAGGGAATAATCTGGTGCTTTGTTGAATGTACTTGACTGCTGGCTTTTTGCGGAGGTTCACGTAGGGAAGATAGGAAACAGCAAGAATAATCCCCTGAGACTGTTAGCAAACAAGTGGGAGGGAGTCCAGGGAGGTGGAGGAGGATTCGGGAGAGGGCCTTGGCAGACAGATCTGATCCAACTATGTAAAGTACATTTATGAAAATATCCACTGTTTTGTAAAATTAATATATGTTAATAAAAATATTTTTAAAAAGAGTCCTTTGGGTATTTCTCCAAAGAATGAGGAACATGTTGCATCGTCTGAATCCCTTGAGCCTTTGTTCTGAGGCTCAGAAGAGACCAATTATGTTTAAGCTGGACCTACATCGTATTTGGACCAATGTTACCGTGATTTGGAAACCATTTGGTAATCATTAAGAGAAAAACATCAGGTTATGTCCACAAACTCAAAAATAAGTTTGCTCTTTTGCATTTCCAGGGCTCTGAGTTAACCTTAGCCAGCCACAGTTTATCACATATCTTTTTGGCCATAGAAAATTCTAAACATTACCTCTTGAGATGAGGAAGGGGGTTGAGGTCCAGCTGTTTGTGATAATGAACACTTGACATATTTGCAGTCTGTACTACAGAAAACCTCTGCCTTGTGTTCAATGGTGCTTAAAGAACGTGATGGTTTGCCTGTCTAAAACTAAATCTGCATGTCACCAGGTCTTGGGGAGAGGGAAAGTTAAGAGTAAACTGGAGCAGGGCTAACTCTTGAAAAGAAGTATGAGAAAGAAAAGGTCTAGCTTCCCAGTCAGCACCTTCCCCTTCTTACACCTAGTAGTAGTCAGCTTTCCTATTCCTGGGACAAAGCACCTGACACCCACAACTGAAGGTGAGGTGTATTGCGGCTCACTGTTTCAGGGGAGTTGATCCATGACTGGCAGGCTCCAAGGCAAAAGTTGCACGATGGGTCTGGAGGAGGAAAGCTGCTCACATCATGGCGGCTGTGAAGCAGACAGAGAAGGGAACTAAGGACAGGAATACACCTTTCCCGGTCACACCCCCAGCAATCTGGCCCTCCAGTCAGGCCCCTCTGCTAACAGCACGTCCCACTGATGAATACAGCCCCCCTACACTCCAGTCACCTTCCTAACACATGAGAGTTTAGGGGACAATTTAGATCCAACCCATAACTCACAGTTTACTTTAAGCCACAAGTGGATATTGGCCCCCTCTTCTTGCATCTCCTGGCCCCTGAATGATTTGATTTTTTCCTGTCTGTTTAACCACACCTTTTCCTTTCTCTCCTTCATCACCATGGCCATCTATAGCGGGCTGTGTTCCTCCAGCGCACCCAGCTTCCCTTGTCTCCACCGAGCCACATTCCTCTTTTCCTTGCCAGGAATGTTCCTATCTTCCAGACCTGCTGTTCTGCTCGGACATTTTTCACCTTCTCCCAAGATGGACTCCTCTTCATTCAACTCTCAGCTTGAACGTTTTCTTCATGTTAAAAAAAAAAATCATTTCCCTGATTAACTGATAGTTTTTCTTCACCTTTCTGTCCATCCTACTACCTTGTTTAATATTTTTCACAACTTTTCACTAACTAAAATATCTTAATTTGTTTACAGACACTCTTTGTTAAACAACAGAGCCTCATTCCTACAACTAGGTCGTTAGTTGAATTGGTAACTGAATGAGAAACTGTATACAGTGTGTACCTTACAATTTCAGAACAAAGAAACAGTCAGAGGAAACTCCAATTTGATGACTTTGCTCTTATTTGCATAACTCATACATGCAATACTATAACACAGACCATAAAACTATAATGCTGTACTATACAGTACAATCAGCAAAAATTACAGTGCTGTGTAAACATGGTATACTGTACAAAAATACAGTGAGCTTCTATAAACAAGATGCACAGAATTATACCAAAAAAATAGATGGGTTGTTAAGTACAAGTGACAGGTCATAAGTTTAAACAGTCGTTAAACAGGTAGGCATTGGAGGAGGAATATCCAGACAGACTTTTTAAATCAATCCCCACTCATTACTGGGGATTGAACCAGAGCCTCATGCTTACTAGGGGTGTCTCTACCACTGAGCTACACCGACAGCCTCTGTCCATTTATTTATGCATCATCTGTGCTCTTCAAAGGCATGGAAGCTCCAGGAAGATTATCTTGATGTGTTCAGAGTGGGCTCCTTGACATACCTCTTGGATAATCAGTAAATGAACGTCGTGGTCAATCTCTCCATTGTTCTCTAATGATAAAGACCTCAGATCTTTAAGTCAGAACTGCATTTTAATCCCAACCCTGCTAATTACTAGCTTAGTGAATTTGGGCAAGTCACATATCTTTTCTAAGTTTCAGTTTCCTTGTCTGTAAAAATAAGAATAGTACCATCCATCTACCTCACTGGATTTTATTAAGATTGGATAAAATAAAACATGAAATGCTGACTGAAATATCTGTCCTAAATATTCAATAAATGTTAGCTATACTGTAGCACCTCTCATAAAGTATACTTGCAGTTGAAAAAAATCTATAGGAGAAACTGCATACTAACAGTAAAATATCGTGTGTAGCTAACCATGGGGCAGCTGCTACTACTGTACTTTCTGGAGACAGAAGGAAGACTGCATTTAGGGAACACAAGCAGCACTCCACATTACTCTTTAGTAATATGACACTGTTCTAAAATGTGTTTCCTATTATCTCATTCTCAAAACACTTTATTTTAAGGTATCATTATGTGCATTCATCAGCTTTCCCATTGCTGAAACACATGGAATATGTGTTCCCTGGGAAATATATTTCCCATTCCTGACACCCATGACTCAAAGAAGTGAAGCTTAATACAGCTTACAGCTTCAGAGAGCTCAGTCAGCAGGAGCCAAAGCAGGAATATTATGCAGAAGGATGAGGCAGAACAAACTGCTTGATTCACAGGGGCTCGGAAGCAGGGCAGAGGAACAGTGCCAGAGAGGAAGGGCTGAGGGGCCAGAAACAGCACCCAAGGTCACACCTCCACGACCCACCCAGCCACACTCACAAGTGTGCTGCACACTTTGCCTGGGTGGATCCCAAAGCCTAACCGCTAAATCTTACCTTGGTGTATGTATTATTGCCATCTTTCAGTGAGAACATATGAAAATTTCCAGTGATTGGATGAGCATCTGTAGACATTATGACCATTTAAAAATATTTCAGATTTTCTCCTTCCAAGAACACAGTAGGACTGCTGTTCCTACCTCCTGGAGTACATGACCACTGACTTGTTTGGCTATGAACTGAGTGGAAGTGACATAAGACATTTGCAGTGGGAGTCTTTAAATTGCAGGCATGAATGTGGTAGAGACAAGGTAAGTATCAGCACATAAAGTACCGACTTTCCTCTCCAAGGCTCAGATGACAGGAAAGACAATTTCACCAAACTTCCTAAAGTGAGTAACATAGTGTGACCACTGTTCCCTTGGGAATGTTATGAAAATGAGATGCCTCTCAAAAGGGCTTTCCTGGAAAAACCCTTGGAGAAATGTCTGATTGTCTTGATCCAAAGACAACTGCAGAAAATGACTAACATGCAAAAGTAGGTTAAACTAAAAATACTTGAATTTTACCCAAATATGATAATAAAAAGTTAAGCCTTATTGAATGTCCGTTATTCATTCTTCCAGCAACATTTATTGGTTGTATATAAAGTGTCAAGAATTGTATTTGGCACTTTCACATGAACTGTTTCATTTACTCAACAACATTATAAGGTGCAGCTTCATTTATAGAGGAAAGCCGGTATTTATTAAGGGTCTGCTATATACTGGCATGTAGTCTGTTATTTTCTGTGCACAACAGCCCATCACAAGTATTTCAGAAGTCTAGGGTGGGAGGATATATTGAGATGTCTATATTCCATGTCTGAACTTAAAATTGGGAACAATAATATTTTGGAGCTAGTTCTTACATAGTTAAAAACTGGTTATACACATCTCTTCTCAAGTTCACTTTCAGTAATATTGCAGAGCAGATTGAAATGAGCTATGGTGGAAGTGTCTGACCATTCTAGAAAGCCCTCTGTCTTTGTTACTTTTCTCATTGTTGATATGAAATACCTGACACTCAAAGTGAAAGAAGAGGATTTCTTCCTCTTCTTTCCTCTTCCTCTTCTTTCCTCCTTCTTTCCTTCCTACTGACCATCCCGTAGGCTGTCTTTTCAGTCTATCAGCTGTTTCCTAAGCTGTGTGGAAACCTTTTGTTTCAGTGCAACTCCGTTTGTCCTTATTTTTGTTTATTTGGCAGTTATATCCACTAATCTGGGTATAATCCATAGATGAACAGAAGAATTGAAAAAGAAAATGTCTCACACACACACACAGGAATCCTATTCAACCTTCAAAAAGGAAGAAATCCTCACTTCTTGAAAGTTTTCTTCAGCTCACAGTTTCCAGAGGTTTCAGTCCATAGTAAGCTGGCTCTAAGGCAGGGCAGCATGGCAGTTAGGTGTTGCAGAGGAGAAAAAATCCATAGCATAGCAGACAGGGAGAACTGACATAGCACAATGAATCTTCCTTTCCCTTTATATTCCACCCAGGCTACAGCTTGTTGGTTGGTGCCATCCACACCCAGGTGGAGTTTCTGTCTTCAGCAAATCCATTCAGCCACACCCAGAGCTTTACCAAACCATAGTGGACTAATCCAGTACCACATGCCCTTCATCCAAGTATCACACACCCATGATCCAACCACTTCCCAAAACCCCCATCTATGAGCACATTTGCTTTGGAGAGACACCTAGATACAAATCATATCATCACTACATCTCATTATCTTTATACTTGTTGTTTGTTTTCCCAAAGCCTTTTGTGGTCTACTCATAAAGCACTACTTATAAAACCTAGCAGTTACATAAAGTAAGTTCTATCATCAAAACTTGAAATGTGTACCTTCCTAATAACCTGGGAGGCCATGTTTGAATTCAGTCCTGTATGATTCTACACCAAAATCTGGCAGAGAAGGGAGCGAGTTATTCCCAAGACACCAGACCTCAGATGTAGGCTGAAACGCCAGCTCGCTCCACTTCTCAGTCTATCTGAGTTTTCATCACTTGCTGAGACAACCAGAGGACAGCCCAGCACACTCATCTCAGCCTCACTGCTACACACAGCACACTGGGGAAGGTGGTGCCCTCAGCCCATCCCCTTAGGCCTTGCTCCATGCCCAAGGCCCTGTGTTATCAACCTGATATCAGGAACAGAGGGCAAAAGGTAGCAGTTCAAGCCCCAGGGCCAGTGCCACCTCTCACGTGTTTTGAAGCTTCTGCAGCTTGTGAACAGCTGTGGTCTCACCTTCTCCACGTGATATCCACGGAATTAGCACTGATTGCTACTTCCAGGATGGCACACTGAGAGGCAGATGAGAAAGCAAGCTGAGGACCAGAAGGAGTTGGCAGAGATAAAAGGAAGCACCCAGGGAATGCTTGCTTTCGTGTTCCACGATCTTTTATTTTATTTT
>NW_004955476.1:6367660-6422538 GCF_000276665.1 Chinchilla lanigera
AAAATGTCTCACACACACACACAGGAATCCTATTCAACCTTCAAAAAGGAAGAAATCCTCACTTGTGACAGCCTGGATGAACTTGGGGAACATTGTGCTGAATGAAATTAGTCCGACACAGAGAGACAAATATCCCATGTTCTCACTTACTTGTGGAATCTAAAAATGTCAAACTCATAGAAGCAGAATAGAGCGGTGATTTTCAGGGGCTGGAGAATGGGGTGGGAGGCTGGGAAGGTGTTGCTCAAAGGTACAAAGCTTCATGTAGACAGAGTGAAACTCGGAACATCTATTATAAGGGTGACAACAGTTAATAACCATGCCTACATACAGATCACTAAAGATTGCAGCAGAACTTACCCCACTTATTCCAGAAGTCGTTGCTGAAGCATGAGATGTCAGATGAGAAATAGCTGTCTGTATTTCTGATTTGTCACGAATTAATTAATTACTACTCCTGGCTCACCTACAACTCGGGTTTAAAATACTGGCCACCCTGGTGTCCCCGGGCCACCTACAAACCATCTTCCAAGAGGACCTGCTGCTCTGGCCCCTGGAAACGGGGTTTCAGTAATCCCCCTGGAGACCTGGGGAAGGAAGGGAAGTGCAGGAGGTGACCAGAGGCAGGATCCCTGTTTACATTTTACTGCGAAAGAAGCTGACCCAGCCTCTTTGAGGGAGGGGACTCTGCAGTTCTAGAAAACGGGGCTGTTCTGAGCAAGGCCCCAGATTTGGGCTCTGGCTTCTCCCCTGCTCTCTGCATCAGCTCTTTTGTTTCTCTCTGAGTCTCACAGCTCTGTGTCCTTTGGGCAAGAAGCAACAGGTCGCAGCTGCCTCTGAGCCTCCCTGGGGAGGGCGGTGGTGGGCACAGCACAGAGGGCACCTGTGTCTCTGCTGGGCCTCGCTTCTCCCCTCAAGACTCCCCATTCACACAGTGGGACCCCTGGGGGTGTTGGGACCTGGAACCGTGCCGTAAGCTCTCCCGCAGTGAGTACTCCCAAGTGCACGCCTGCCGCCGAGCCACGATCCCTGGCGCGCTGCCCTCCCTGGCCTTTCCCTTTTGTTGCTTTAAAGGATGTGTGTTGTGAGTCAAATCACTGGGCAACCAAGTGCTTTGAGAAAGGCCCGTGCTCTCAGGCAACTGCTGTTTACTCCAGCCAACCGGGGAGAAAGGAGGGCGCCTGACTGAGCAAAGGGCCCCAGCCTGCTCAGCAGCGCCTTGCAGCTAATCAAGTTCTTGCCCAAGAGGCGCTTGTTGCACTGTCTACAGGCACAGAGATGCCGCCTCACCTCTTCCCAGGGGAGAGTTGGTAGCTCCTCCCTGCTAGGTGCATATCTCAATGCCCAAGCGAGTTTTGCAATAAAGGAGTTGTCCCTGAACAGGTGGGGAGCTGCGGAGCCGGTACACTTGCTCCTGCTGCTGCTGTTGGCCCAGGGACAGGACAGACAGGACAGGTGAGACAGATGTTCTTCCTTCTGCCCGGGAAAGAATCTAACCTGCACAATGTTTCACCTTGAGTACGCGGGTTTGGTAGTAGTTAAAGTACTTTCTCCTGCATCTGCTTTTTCCTCTAGGCCATAAAAGCTTTTTACTGTCCTGTTTTTAAACCTCCAAGCTCCTTTCTGGAGTTGCTACACCTTCAGATTGAGACATCCCTCCTCCTCATTTGCAAACCCCGGCGGTGTCTCAGGGGAGGGCTACTTCCAGAGCTGCCAGGAGCCAGCAGGCTCCCAAGGCAAAGGACCACATCGCACCAGAAACTGGGGCAGAGCAGTGCCTGGATGTGACAGACACCGGAAGGCTTCTGCCCCAACGACTTCTAGGATCAAAGCTGACGTGCCCTTACTTGGTGAGTTGGTGTGGGTTCGCGCCTAACGCACATGTGTGATTAGTTAGAGCTGAGCTCAGCTCTCTCCGACTCGAAGGGCTTGTGGGTCCAAGTGTATGGGTCGGAGGCAGGGAAAGCATCCAACTGGAGCTCAGGTCACAGGCAGCTCTGAGCCTTGCGGCCGCATATGATGGTCCACCCAGCACTTGGAAGAGCCTTGATTTTGGAATGCAGTGCATCTGATTGCTCCCTGGCAGCTCCCTTTCTCCAATTATGTTTGGCTTAGTCTGGTGTTAAATTACTTTGCAGTCCCTACACTGACCCAGAAAGTACTCAGAGGGGACAGAGAGAATCCTGTCTGAGAAAGGCAGACTGGTCTTGAAGGAAACAGGGTTGTGACTGGGTTTTTGAAATGTTCCCTAAATAATCCAAGCCAGAGAAAGGTAGGTGTGTGCAGAACCTCTGTTCAGCCCAAAAGCTTCTTTAAAACACTGGCCAACTTTAAGGCCACTGTGCATACTTTAAACCATTTTATTTTCTGAACAAAGGAAGTTCAGGAAGGGATATTAGAGGTTTTAGGGAATGATTTGCTTAAAGATATAAGATTTCTTGTAATGAATGTAAAGTTTGGCTCAAAGAATTTAGAAGTCTTCCAATCTTCTGCATTACATCAATCAATAAACGTCTTAATAATTTGAGTTCCCATCTGAATGTGGTAATTTGGAGAAGCTCACATTTTCCCTTTTATAACCTATGAAATATATTTTTCCATGAAATTTAATATTCTAAACAGGTTAGCAGGCAAAATGGTGACTCTTTCAAAAGAGTGGACTGTAGTATTCACCATTTGTGTGAGAGTATATTCACAAACCGTTTATCTCTCATCCACTTATTAAATCAGAAAAAGTAAAACTAAATTTAAAAAATGAAGCTTTTAAGCTACAGGGACTTAAGTATATGGTACCATGAGTTAGAGCGTGTATGTATGGAAATGACATTTAAAGTTCAGGTACTACAAATATAATCTAGTTAACTTCTGCCTTTACAAGGGGAAATGGAGTTTTATAATTTAATGTTGGAAATATAAAGTAATTGTAATAATTTTAAGCCTCTATAGTATAACATCCAGAAAACTTCCTCCCACCTTCCTCCTCCAAAGCTGAAATATCAGATGGTAAGATCAACTAATAACCGAAGATCTTGAGAGTTAGCTACTGTTTTAATACTATATGTTTAATACGTTGAAATTTTTGCCTGGAAAATGATTCAACCCTAAATTTTTGGTGTTACAGTAGTATGTCTAACTTTCTATTTTCCCTGTTTTGAAGTCAGTTCTTTCTTCTTTCCAAAGTTAAGACCATTCATAAAATGAGGGTGAAATCTCAGAGAGCTTTCTGGGGTCTGGAATAAGGCCTCTGCACAGAGGGCATCTACTGAGAGATTAGGACATAATACTCGCCTAGTTAATGGTTTTACACACACTTTCTCTCTCTGTCTCTCTGTCTCTCTGTCTCTCTGTCTCTCTCTCTCTCTCTCTCTCTCACACACACACACACACACACACACACACACACACACAGGCACACACATGTGATTCACCCTGCTTTCTCTTCTATCATTTTCTGACCCTACCCCCTGGATCCTAGAGGTCAAACTCTTCACTGTATCCAACTGCATGTTAGTGGTTCTAGTAACATACCCTGAGGGAGAAAAGATGGACATTACCCAATACTGGCAGTTGATAACATGAGTCCCTGGTGTTCTTGTCTATCAATACTACTAAAAATACTCATGCAGCCTTTTATTCTTGGGATTACATATTGGGTAGATGAATCAGTCTCCTCTGGTTCCTAGCTTTAGCCTACAGTTTTGACTTTATGTAGAGTAACTACAAGGTTTCTATACTCACCTTTCTGTGAATCCTCTCCAAAGCCTGTGATTTGTTGCAATTAACATGCGATGAATTTTTGCATTCTCATCAGAACTAGAACATTTCATGGTTCACTGGGCTGGTAAGCTTAGATTTGGGGCAAGTTCACCACTCACTGTACGTCGGGCTTGGAAAAATCACAGCCCACTTCTCTAAGCCTCCTTTTCCCTTGCCTGCCTGTTCAGGGCCTTGGGACACAGGGTTCCTTTCTGGCTTTTCCAAGTCTAGTTCCAAGTTACTTTTAGTTCCCAGATCAATGCATAAACTAACTTTCAAATCTACTTTCTTGATTTTCCAAACTCTGCTGGAGAAATCAGGGAACAAATGTGAGCTTAAAAATTTAGAAGGAAGCAACAAATCCTCACCCATCACCAGAGTAAGATAATCTTCAAAAAAATTTAGTTGTAGAGGAGGTAAAACTCAGAATGTACAATAGATGATATGAAAGGGAAAGAAATTGCTCAAAGGAAGGAACAACTGGGATGAGGGAAAGAAGAAAACAGAAGGAAGGCAATATATATGTACATAGAAGAATAGCTGGGATAACTACTGCTGATGTCTGATGATGTATTGCAAGGAACAGATAATGCTTAAAATTTTTTATATTCTGACTAATTTTGCATGTTTATATCTGGTAATCTCAGCAACTGATTTGAAGACAACAATATGCAATGAAATAACCATTGGTGAATTCCTACTATCTTGTCTAGTGAAACTCTGTATTATCTCTAATGTTTTATCTAATAATTATGTTTTATTCTCTTTAATGGTTTGAACAATCTTCCATTCTTACATTTGGTAATTTGAGCAACATAGTTGAAGATAATAATATGTAATATAACAGCCACTGTTAATTCCTATCATTTTGTTTTGAAACCCTGTATCACTTTTAATGTTCTTGCCTTGTTTTATTTGTTTGTAATGTTGGTATGCTGCTATTGTTCCTTTTTTTTCTTTTACTATGCTCTTTTAAAAAAAAAATTTAGTTGTGCCAAACAGAAGCTTCAGATAAAAGCTGTACATCTGAAAAGGAAAAATATGATCAGTCATTAGGAGAAAAACCACACAACACAGAAACACTGAGTGATGGTTTAAAATAAAATGAAAACTATCCCATCAGATAGGAAGCTGCCAAGATTCAAGAGCTGCTTTACAGGACAGACAAAACTAATCCCTCCCACCAAAACCAATCTGATATTTCATAAACAAAAGTATGACTGTAAGGAGAAACAAAGTACTAATTAAGTATAAAATAAATATTTTCACTTTATAGGTATCTGCCAAAGAAATCCCACTGACCAAAAAAATGTACTTTCTGTAGCTAGGAATGCATCCTTTTTTTCTTTTCTTCAGAAACTCATCATAGCTTATGAATGAAATAAATTGTCATGGTGCTTCAACTAGGCTCAAGTCTTTGTCAGGTGGGTTAAACTGAAAAACAGATTTCAGCAAATCATACTCATGAGCAAGCTTGTGAGGTCTATGGAGAAATTTACCTTTAAATATGGATGATTGTTGATGTCTTTTCTTTTTAAATTCTGATCATATTTGCCCCAAGAAAGGTTTATATAACCCACAAAAGTTAAATTTCCCCTTAACCATGAGTTTGTTTGGATTATCATTTCCATTGTCATAACCTAAGAAAGAAAGCAGGTAGAGTAGAAATGACCCACGAGTCCCTGCACAGATACCCAAATAATCTCAGCAACACCCCAGTCTTTCCAGTTCTTCCACATACTGCCATGGGCCTGCGCCAGCTCAGCCTGATGTCCCCGCTTTCTTGCCGTACCTTCCTCAGGACAGCTACATTTAGCCAGAATGTCAAGTGTGAGGAGAACTCTCAGGTTCCCCTAAGGAGCAGAAATGTGCTTATCCCCCTCCAGGTCAAACGCGCTAGGTAGAAGAGAAACAAAAGGTATACGAAGTCCACAATAGTCTGGCATGTGCTTTATGTTTGTTGGTGCAGATGTCTGCAGGTGTGATGGATTCAGATGTCGATGGGACGCAGGCGGGACGCCATCTTTAAATATAGGGACAGCGTTCATCATGATGGAAAATACACCCCTCAAACTTTGTGTCCTCTGGACATCAGTGTTTCCAACTTCAAAAGAATCCCTTCACCCAAAACAATTTCATTCATAAATGAACATTACTGGAAGCGAATTGAGTTTAGAATGCATGCCAACACACATGGGACCTTGATGATAAAAATAAATAAGAATTGTAATTGTCTTAAAATGAGTATCTACTGGCACAATACCATACATAAAAATATCATACGTCAAATTTCGTCTGTGTAATATTCACTAGCCTGTTTCTGTTTATGCTCATTTTGGCAATGGTAGTAGATTTTTGTTTGAATTAACATGAAGATTCAATAAGTTATTACACACCAAGCACTTACAGCAATGACTGGCATAAAGAAATCATTCAATAAATCCAAACTCTTAACCCTACTACTACAATCACTGCCACTCTAGTATTGCTCATACTATTGTAACATTACTTTCAATGTAATTAAAACTGGTACCTTTTATCTTAGTTATTTTTTCCCTCAGTCTTATTGAATTATGATTGAAAACTGCAAATGTATATATTTATAGTACTCAGGATAATGTTTTGATGTATGTACACTTTGTGAAGTAATTACCATAATCTAGTTAATGAATATGTCTATCACTGCACATTTTCATCACTTTTGTGTGCACAGACAGGGAAAACACTTGAGATGTGTCTCTATGAAATGTCCAGTATATAACTCAGCATTAAGTACAATCACTGCACTGTGTTAGAGCTACAGAATTTATTCATCCTGCATAACTGAAACTTTTCACTCTTCACTATCTCTCCATTTCTCTGATCCCCAGATGCTAGTCACCACTCTTCTCTGTGCTTTTAAGAGATCAGTTTTTGCAGGTTCCAAACGTGAGATCACACATCACTTGTGTCTCTGCACCAGGCTCATTTCACTTAATGTGATGCCCTTCAGATTCACCCAGGTTGTCACGAATGATTGACATCCTTCTGGGTGCCTGGATGACATTCCACTGTGCATATATATGCCATGTTTTCTCTACACTGCATCTATCGGTAGACAGCTAGGCACATTCCATACCCTGGCAACTGTAAACATGGGGTCACAGATGTCTCCAATGTACTGACTTCATCTCCTTTGGATACCTACTCTGTAGTAAGGTTGCTGGTAGTTTCAGTCTTAATATTTGAGAAATCTCCACACTGCTTTCCATGGTTGTTGTACTAGTTTACATTACCCCCATCACATCTTTGTTGAAACATCTCTTTTGTTTTTTCTATAACAGCCACTCTAACAAGTATGAGGTGATATCTTACAGTGGCTTTGGTTGGTATTTTTTATCACAAATGAGCATTTTTCATAGACCTCCTGGCTGTTTCTATGTCTTCTTTTGAGAAATGTCTATTCAAGTTTTTTATCCATTTCAATAGCATCAATTATTTTCTTACTACTGAACTGAGATTCTTATATATTTTAGATATTATCAGAAATAGGATTTGCAAATTACTTGTCTCATTGTGTTGTGCTTTTCTGTCCATGATAAAACGTCATCACCTACGAGCCAGAGGTGGTGGTTCACACCAGTAATCCCTGCACCCTGGAGGCTGAGGCAAGAGGATTAGAAGTTTGATCCCAGCCTGAGCAACTTAGTGATTTAACAAGACACTGTCTCAAAATGTAAAAAACAAACAAACAAATAAGGCCGTGGAAGATAGCTCAGCGCAAAGGTTCTGAGTTCATCCCCTAGCACCAAGATAAAAAACAAAAAATAATCATTGTCCAAACCAACATCACTAAAATTTTCCTATTTTTCTTCAAGTAGTTTTACATTTTCAGGTTTTATACTTACATCTTTAATCCATTTTTAAATTACTTCACTTATTGTGTGAGAAAGGGCCCACCTTCATTCTTTTGCACATAGATATCCAGTTTCCCAAACGCCATTTGCTGAAGAGACTATCCTTTCTTCACAGAGAGTTTTCTTGGAAACTTTGTCAAAGACCAAGTGACTTTAAGTGCATGCATTTATTTCTGGTCTTAACATTCCATCCCATGAGTTAATATGCCTGCTTCTTTATGTAACACTGTGCTATTTTGATTACCTTTTTATACCACTGAGTATTTAAAAAGCACTTTTATATTGCACTATTTCCTCAGCTCTTTTTCTTTTTCCTTTTCTTTTTTTGTTTTTCTTTTTATTTTGAGACAAAACTCACTAAGTCACTAAGTTGTCCACCTCAGCCTCCAGAGAGATGGAATTACAGGAGTGCAGCCTCACCCTTAATTTATACTTTTAAAATCAAGTAGTGTGATGGCTTCTGTTTTGCTGTCCATTCTCATCACTGTTTTTGGTTATTTGGGAGTTTGTGATTCCAAACAAATTTCAGGCCCTTGTTTGTTTGTTTGCTTGCTTGCCTGCTTGTTTCTCTGAAAAATGTCATTAGACTTTCACTACAAATTCCACTGTATTTGTAGACAACTTTCTGTGTTACAAATATTTTCACAATATTAATTCTTCCAGCCCGTGAACATGGGGCATCATTCCATTGACTTCCGTTTCTTTAATTGTTTAATCACTGTTTTTAGTGGACAGTTTTTAGTGTATAAATCTTTTATATCCTTGTTTAAATTCACTTCTAAATATTTTCATTGCTGAAATTACAAATGGATTTGTGTCTTTAATATGTTTTTAGAATAATCATTGTTACTGTATAGAAATGGTGTGTGTATTTGTAGGTTGTTTTCATAACCTGTAGCTGTGCTACATTTTTTAGATCTAAAAGTTTTTTCTGAAGTCTTTAGAATTTCCTCTATTAATATCATGTCATCAAAAAACAGACAATTTTATAATTTTCCTTTCAGACTTGGAGGCTTTATTTATTTTTCTTGTCTAATTGCTCTGTCTAGGATTTCTAATGCTATGCAGAATGGAAGTTGTCAGATTGGCATTCTCCTCTTATTCCTAATGTTAGAAGAGAAACTTTCTATTTTTCACCAGTGAGTGTGATGTTAGCTGTGGGGTCATCATAAAAGTCTGTGACAGTGAACCTTAGTTGCAACATTTATTGGCTTAGGAGCTGCCTAGGCATTAGCAAAGCATACTTGTGGGTGACTGGATGGACATGGGGGTGTGGCCTTCCGGTCCCTGGTGCTATTTCCCTGCACTGCTTCCTGGCTGCCGTGGGCTGAATAGTTTTCTTCCACCAGGCCCTTCCACCATGTGATTTTTGCCTTGGAGTCAGCCAACCATGCACAAAACTCTCTGTAACTGTGAACTAGATTAAGCCACTCCTCCTTAGCTTGTGGATGTTGGGTATTTTGTCCTACCAACAGGAAAGTGACTGATTTCAGAAAACTGGTACCAAGTAAGGCTGTTGCTATGACCATGATTCAAAAGCGTTTGGAACTAGTCTACCATTGAAAATTTTTGTTATGAAGGCTAAAGAAGGCCTAGAATATTATAAACAGAGCCTGAGGGGCAAGTCTCACAAACCCAGAATCCTGGCAGGAATGCAAACAGTAAAACCCAAGTTCACAAGGTTGCCGCTGGGAATGAGAACTTTATTAAGAATTGGACTAGAGGCTGTAAATGTTACACCCTGGCAATCAATCAATTAATCAAGACTTGTTGACATTTTTTCCATGTCCTGAGACTTTGTCATTAGGTTAAGGGCTGTGAACTAATTGATCTGGCCGATGAAATTTCAAGGCAGACCGTTGTTCATGAGTACCACTGGTCGTTTTTAGCCAGATTTATGGTGTGAATTTGAAGCAGAAAACTTCGAAAAATTTAAATTTTGGCTGTAAAGGAACCACATGTTAAGTTGTGTCTAAAAATCTGACTAACACAATGGCCTTTTTCATACTGAAGTACATTGTGTATATATATATATAGTTGTAAGAAGTGTTACCATGAAACGATGTTGAATTTTGTCAAATATGTTTTTCTGCACTGTGATTATTATAACTCTATCTTTCTATTGGTGCAGTTTATCACATTTATTTCTGTATGTTGAGCAATCCCTATATTGCAGGGATAAATTTCACTTGATTATGGCATATGATCCTCTTAATATGTCTTATATTCATGTTTCTAGTATTTCATTGAGGATTTCCACATCCATGTTCACCAGAGATGTTAACCTATAACTGCATTCCTTTATTGTCTTAGTGAGGCTTAGGTTCTAACCTCAAATTGAGTTTGGAAGTAGTCCATCTTCTTTAATTTTTTGGAAGAGTTTGAGAGGAACTTGTTTTCATCCTTGTTCAAATATTTGAAAGACTTCACCAGTGAAGACATTAGATTCTGGGCTAGAGGTTTTGATTATTGATTCAGTTTCCACACTTCAGATTATTCTCTTCAGGCTTTCTATTCAAGTTGCAGCCATCCAGCTTCATACAGAGCACACATATATCCACGTATAAACACACACATATTTACCGTGGCTAGTCCTCATCATGAATTGACTGCCTTATCATCTCAGAATGAACTTCTCTGCCTCCTGGACAGTTTTTAGATTTAAGTCTCTCTTGTCTGATATACAGCCACCCCTGCTCTCTTTGAGTTACTGTTTGCATAACTTCTTTTACTTTCTCTTCCTTTACTTTCTCTTCCTTTACTTTCAGCCAATATGTGGTCTCAAAGCTAAATGAGTTTCTTCTAGGCAAATGCAATTGGATCTTCTTTTTTTACCCATTTGACTAATTCAGTCTTTTCATTGGAAGATTTAGTTGATTTTCATGCAAAATAATTATGGACTGGTAAAAGATTTACTTTTTCCATTTTGCTGTTTTCTGTTTTGTATGTCCTTTGTTCTATTCTCATTTGCTAACACGTTTGTGATTTGATCATTTTTTGTAGAGTCATGCTTTCACATCCCTTTATCTACAGTAAATCTGCTATGAGATTTCCATGGGTCCATAGGGATTAACATTATGCTTACATAAAACATCTCATCGTTATCACCATCTATTTTAAACCACTAATATATTAACTTCAGCCACATATAAAAATCTGCATTTTAGCTCTTTCTGCCTCTACATTTCATGATTTGTATATTTCTTTGTAGTACTATGGATTAAACCATGAACTGAGTTATTTTACTAATAAGTTATTACAATTATAGAAATTTTCAGTATTTATATCTTTTAACTTTTACATTGGACTAAAAGGTATTCACATACAACCATTACTGTATCAGAGAATTTTGAACTTGCTTATATTCTTATGTGCACAGTGACTTCCATATGTTTTCATGTTATGAATGTCCTTTCTTGAACTTGGAGAGCTCTCTCCAGCCTGTCTTGCAAGCAGATCAAGTGATGCTGAAGTCACATGGGTTTTGTTTGTCTGGGAAATTTTTTAATCTTTCCTTCATTTCTAAAGGACAGCAACTTCTCCAGCAAAATACTCTTGGTTGGCAGTTTCTTCCCACACTGAAGATAGCACTCCAGTCTACCAGGTTTCAGCTGAGAAATCTGCTGGTAGCTTTCCAGGGGTTCCTCTATATGTGAGGAGTTGCTTCCCATGCTGCTTTTTAACTTTTGCTGTTTGGTTATAATGTATTTCAGTCCAGATCTCCTGTGTTTAATCTAGTTAAGTGTTCTTTGTCTTCATAGATTTAAGCATTTATTTCCTTTTCCATTATTTCCTGTCATTTTGTCTTTAAAGAAGCTTTCTTTACTCCTTTTGAATTCCAATAATATCTATTTTGGCTCACTCGATGGTGGCCCATAGGGTACATAGGATTTCTGTACTCTTTGCCTCTTTCTCTGACTGGTTATTTCAAATGAACCACTCCAAGCTCACAGATTCTTTCTTTGGTTTGATCACTTCTGCTTTTGAAACTCCTATATAAATGTTCAGGCCAATAATATGTTCCTCAGTTCTGGAATTTCTCTTTGGTTCTATCTGTGGAGTCTATCTCTTCCATGAATCTCTCATTTTATTCATAATTCTTCCCTGATATCATTTACCTATATCTGTGTATTCTCTAGGAGCTCCCTAAGTTTCTGGGAAGGTAATTAATTTCAATTCTACTTTCATTAGTTTGTACATCTCCACTCCTTTACAGTCAAATACCTGGTTCTTCATTGTGATGGTGTCATGATCTCTTTAGTATTTGTGATCCTGGTGCCCTTGTCTTGTCATTTACACATTTGAAGAAGTAAATGCCTCTTTAACTCTTCACACACTGGCTTTGTTAGTCACCCCATGCAGACAGTCTAGTTGCCTGACTACACAGTACATGGGTGGACTTGCTGTTGGAGTCTTTGGGGTGACCAAGACAGAGCAGTCAGAAATGCATAGAATCTAGAGGTCATATTTTGTGAAAAACAATCAGAAAAACAATTTATTTTACTTACAGAAGAGAAAGAATAAAGAAGATATCTTATACTCTAAAATAATCAAAGGACTATTAGTGTGGGATGAATGATTCCTATAGAGTTTAGAAAAACCAGGCCAGGATCAATGTTTAAAACGTGTTCTAAAAGGTACTCTATACGTGCATCTTTTTTGTGTGTTGATATTGTGAAGCATCTTTTGCCTTTGGTTCATGACAGATAGTTTTAGCACATAAGTACCCCTCAGCTTGTAAATAAATCAAGTTTCAAAATGAAAAATCATGTCAATTACAAAAAAGAATAATAAAATAAGCAAAGTAAGATATTCATAAATATAGATAGGTATAGACAGACATAAATGTAGATAGATAGATAGATAGATAGATAGATAGATAGATAGATAGTGTTACTTTGTCTTCCTTTGTATTTTATCTGTGGACTTGTTTCCATCTATGTTAACGTCTATTTGTGGCAAAACCTGAATCCTCACCATATACCTGTCTGCTTCCTACCTACTGGAAAGCCTTGTATTAAGAGAGAACTTGGCATAGCTGCATTCCTCGTAAACATATCCACATCTTTGCTGAATGCCTGTACAACAATGGCGTTCTGTGCTGCATTTCTTCATTAGCCTTTAGGAACAGTTCTTCTGACACTGATCTGTCAATTTTAGGTTTTAAATAAGTAAGGAGTATATTTTCTCATGTAAGACGTCTAGACATGACCATCCATCACTGCTAATGTGATTTCCTAGAGCCACTCCTTTTGGATTTCAGATTTCTTGGTGTTTCATGGTTGTAAAATGACTGCTTCACTATCAGTAACACATCCACATTCCAGAAAGGAGGCCGTGGAGGAAATAAGGGAAACAGGAAGTGGCAGCTAAATCTACCTCCTTTTAAAACATTTCTCTGTCCAGTAATTTCCAAATGTGTTTCCTTTGACATAACCACATCACACACTAACCTTAGCTACAGGGAAAGCTTGAAAATGTACCTGCAGTGGTGCCTCGGTTCACAAACTACAAACTCGTTTCATTCCACGATTCTGGGGAAGATATTTCATTAGCGTTCATCACCCAAGCCTTCACGAACCGAGGTATTACTGTATTCATTAATTGCATGCTCTAAAGAAATACATTATATTAGTGAGGAAGGAGTGCTGATCACAGATTCTAAAAGAGTTTGTCTGATAATCACCTTCTCTATGGAAGTGTCCTGAGATCCTCAAAGCAATATCAAAATACTTTTTCCCTAGCCTTTTTTTTTTTTACCTGTTAATCATCTCATTTTTCCTTAAGGTCAGAATTTAATGGTCATTTGTACCATATAGTGCAACACAAAAAAAAATTTTTGTTATATTTCACACTTTTTAACTTTCGTATGAGGGAGGAAAAGAGAACACTTTTCCACTTTTCTGCAAGTTTGTAAAATACTGTAGTGAAAGTGTGAATTGGACAACTTTATCAAGGACAGGCAAAGTACTACTCGTGGGCCAGACAGGGCTACAGACTGTTTCTGTGCATTCCATAATCTAAAAATAGTTGTGATATCTTTACAGAATTTGAAAAATAAGACAAGAAGATGCAGCAGAAACTATGTGTATGTTGCAAGGCCTAAAAGATGTACAACCTGATGAAAATATTTGGCAAGTTTTGACATAGATAATAATTTATCACACTTTTCTTTGTCTTTGTGTGCAATAGAAGAAAATTTGCCAGCCTGCCCCTGCTCCAACCTAGAAAACTGAATTTCCTACCCATTCTGAGAAGAGGAATGGGTCTTCCCTTGAACTCCTCACTCACCCTCATGAGCTGAATACTGAGGTTTTGATTAAGTTATAATCTTTAATGATTTTTGAGTGGTAGTTTTCTCTTGTCGCTATGCAGATTTGTAATGCAAGATCCCAAGTAGGAATTCGTGCGAGGCCCATGAGTTGTATTTCTCCCGTCTTGTCCTTAGATATTTCTAGTGCAGTTGAAGTTAAAGAGAAACAGAAATCTCTCTTGTCTTGACTGCTCCACCTGGCTAACACATCTAAGCCAGTGATTTCGGGAAGCATAAGTAAAACAGTCATCTACAAGTTCATTGATTTTAATGCTGTGTATAGGTTTTAAAAGTGATTTTAACGTTGTACACTCTTCCTCTACACTTAAGAAGAGCATGAGAAATTTTGTCTTCCTTGTCAGGGAAGCTCTGGGTGCCTGCTGTAGTGCCAGGTGGTGCACAGCTATAATCCCTGCACTCGGAGAGGCTGAACCAGGAGGAAGACAAGTTTGACTCCAGCCTGGGTAATTTAGCAATTTAGTGAGACCCCTGTCTCAGAAATAAAAAATAAAAAAGGATGAGAATGTACCTTAGTGCTAAGGCCTTGGGTTCAATCCCCACCCCCCAAAAAAACTCAAGATAAACTAAACAAAATATCAAAGCACATTCACACTCAATTGATGTGTACTAGGGCAAAAAACTCTCAGAAAAAAAAAAAAAACAAACAAACAAGTTCCTTACTGAGACCAGACCTTTTTATATTTCACTGAAAAAATGTACTGTAGGAGTAAAAAAGTAAGTGACACAGCAGAAATAGCAGCATGTTGTGAGTTACAGAGACCTTAAAATAAATAGATCGCATTCACCTTCCCTTCACCAGAATGTGCTTGCTAATTTGGTACCACAGAAGCATTTCTGTTTCAAAAGCTATAGGCAAACGGCACCAATTAAAATAGGATGGGCGTGGTTGCTACACTTTCATGTTTATGGAGCTTTTATATAAACACAACTATAAAAATGCACAAGTAATTTGTTCTGAGCTATTCTCTAAAATTTCTGTAGAGTCTCAAAGTGTTCTTTTCATCTGGATCCTGACTGGGCATATTTCTATTTACTTTTAGTAATGGTGTTTCTGTTGACAGCAGATAAAATGCTCTCATCAGAACAAAGGTCTCAGTGTTGATAACCAAACTGCAGCCTCAAGCAGCTAAACAAATAGCGGAGACCAGAGTCCACTTTAACCAGCCAGGCTTACAGAGGTCAAGTCAGACCTGAGGTGCCTGTCCTTTTAACACAGCTTCGTCCCAACAGGGAGCCGTCGGGATTTACCTCTGTAGAGCAGACGCATGGACTGTATCATCCAGAAGGCCGAAGCCCTGGACAGTGCTCATCTGTTGCAGATCACCTGGGACGATGGAGGAGAGTCCCTGTACCCAGCCGTGTGGCTGAGGGACAACTGCCAGTGCTCTGACTGCTACCTGGATTCTGCGAAAGCCCGGAAACTTCTCCTGGAAGCTCTTGATGTGAACATCAATATCAAAGGCTTGACATTTGACAGGAAAAAGGTAATTTTCCCCAAATGATCTCTCCCTACCCTCCCACATTAAATAAAGTTGCTGCTCTGTCACTTGGTCGTACATGTAGCCATCTAGATTACTGCCTGTGTGGTGCAAGTTAATCATATTCACCAAATGGAAGCATCTGCTATTAATATTACCACTACTATTTTTTTTATAAAATCTGCAGTGTTACTCATGATTGTTTTAGTCAGTGGCAGCCTTAAGACAAAATCCAACTATTCATACAATAAAAACAGCGCAGCTGAGACTACATTTATCCATCTGTAAGACAGGGATAGCAGACAGTGTTTGCTCATAGGGATGGCAGGACTCATAGGGATGTCAGTGAGATAAGATGGGTAGACGTGTTTACCAAAGTGCTTATCAAGATCACTGGGATGCAGTGATCACATAATAAATAGTGCTGGTTAAAATTTTAATCAGATCAGTGGGCAGATGTCTAAGGTTTGCCCTGAAAGCATAGTTCTCGAAACCTAACCAGATGTGCCCACCTTCCTGGCTGTCTCTTCCAAACTCACCTGCACTCTTATCGAAAGATAAATATAACCAGAAAGGCCACCCTATGTTCACTATGTGGTCCTCACCTCACCAAGGACTTTACCGGTATGTCCCACTGCCAGTGGTATTGCCTACTCCCTAGAGTTACACTTCTGCTGCATGTTGTATGGTAACCACTCAGGATGATGTCATGACTTTTACTGTGACTCTTCGAATCATTATCATTATTATATGTTCTTCTTGTCATCATTAGTGTTTCTAATACCCTTGACAGGAATCTTAACTGATACCTAATTTCAGTTATCACAGAAACTTTGGGGGCCACTGGTTTAGAGGATACAGCACAAGAATATCAGGTCCAACCAAATTCTACTTTTGCAACTCTAGTTTAGCAGCAACAGCCTTTAGATAACCCTCTTGGCTTATTGGAAAAGTAAGAGAAAGCAAAGACAACTGGATTCCCCAGTTATCGCAGATCACATCCAGAAACAGCAGCGGTGGTAAACAGGAACACACACACATGGACTGCACAGATAGGTGATATTTGCCTTCTGTATTACAAGGTTTACATCACGTGGCCGCATGAGCACTTCAGCGAATTTGAAGCTGATTGGCTGAAGAAAAGATGCTTTTCCCGGCAGGCCAGAGCCAAGCTGCAAGGAGAGTTGTTTTTGCCAGGTAATGTTACCATGGACTTCAACATCTTTTAAAACCCTCATAATAAGGATATTATAAAATGTATATAATTATTTTAATTGCACATAATTATGGGATACAGGGTGATAATTTGTGCAATGGTCAAATCAGAGCACTTAACACTTCCATCTCCTTTGAAAGGATCTCATGGTGAGAAATGTGCTCAGCAGTAAATTCGCACCCTTGCGCTTGGGGTAAGATGGTCTTGTAGTTCATGGGGATGTTTAAAGCGCTACCAGTATGGATCACCTGGGCAAAAACGAAGAGTACTATGGAGCATCTCCATGTTCCAATGAGGTAGAAACAGAAGATGTGCAGCTGCTTAGCATCTTTGTCATCTAAACATTGACCTGGCACAGAACACACGCTCTAAAAGTGTCCCCTGCAGAAAAGCAGGCTACACCAGAGGCACACTTGCCCTGCTTAACATTTTGATCTCAGGCCAGATCAACACAAATCAAGGAAGCAGGAATTCCTGAGCTGGTGACCACAGGTGGAAGTAGGTCATCCCTGAATCCATGAACTGATGAACACAGCAAAGATCTGAGAAGTCTGCAGAACTAGGGCACTGCAGAGGTTGTTGGTGGCATCCTGCAAAATGCAGCACTGAGTGTGCCTATGCGTGAGTGTGCCTATGCGTGAGTGTGCCTGTATATGTGTATGTCTGCATGCACAAGCACATTTGCTGGGGATAGTTTACGTGAGTCTCAACGAGAACCTGTGACCAAAACAACTGTTCAGAAAAGCAACAAAGGATGGTCTCAGAGGGAAAAGAAGACATTCCTTTTGAGCTTAGACAAGATAAATACCAGAAACAAATCAACCTTTTAAAATGGAAAGGCACAATAATAGGGCTCAAACAGAGGCACTGGTGAGGGTAGGAGAAGTTTATGATTCACTTTCTCTTGAAGATTTATTACACGAAATTATGTGGGTCAAAGGCAAGCTTTAGCATATGTGATTATTTTTATATATTCACAAGAAACTTAACTTCTACCAAGACATCAACAAGGTAAGTTGCTTTCATTTTGACTGTTAACCAGATAATATGGATCATTCATTATCCCTTGAGGAAGTGATCCTCATGTTGAATTCTCTAACACCCATGGTGGAAACTCCAAGTCAAGTGTGAAGTAGAAAATCCAGCCTCCTCTTTTCAAGTCGGAAATTCTCCAACGTGTGTGGTGATCTCCATGGCTTTAAACACTAGCCTTACAACAGTTTCATGGCCATAGAGATGTTACTCATTAATCAATGTGATAGCTTCCCCTTTCTTTTCCTATGGTTTTCAGTAGTAAGGTATAGTAGCATCTGCTCCTCTTTAACCATAGACCAGTCTTGTTGAGAATGAAGTTCTTCTACTTGTTTAATCTCATTATTCTGACAACTGACACGGTTTTACTTGAATGCATTATATCTAAGCCAGTGGGGTCCATTTTCTTTGTCTAGCCCTGTAGCGGCTGAGCATAGACGAGCATCCTTGGAAAACTGTTATTCTGGTTCCCTCCACTGGATGCATTGCTAGATTCTTCAGAGATCTCCAGTTAACCTAACTGTGGAGCAACTGTCTGGGTCAAATAGCAATATCTCAAATGCATTGTTTTTTATTTATTTTAGATTTCTTCTGGTACTCAAAATATTTATTCCTTAACTCTGCCCTCATTTTGTAATCCTTTTGGATTTTAGTTTCATTTCCTTCCAGTTCTTCTTAGATTATTTCAGGAAGTAAAGCCAACATTTTATTATTACAGTTTCAGCTTTTAAGCTCTGTAAAAGGATAAGGCCACTCCCCTCCATTAATATTTCTGGAGGAGTGCACTTCTGTAGCTTTTGTAGTTCCTCAGTACTATCAGGCAGTAGCAGGCTGGAAAGGACACTAAACTCAGTTAAGTAGTGGAAAAAAAACGCTCACCATGCCAGGCTGCAGTCATGAATAACATAAGGAGCGCTGGCTGCTATGCGGACACTGGAAAATATTTTAATGGTTTAAAACAAGATCAGATTTTCAAAAATACATTCTCAAGCTGTGCAGTTAGTGTGTAAAAGAAGAAATTAATGGACCATGTTTGGAACACTGGCTCCATGGCTCTTGGCCTATAGAATTCGATACCCTGTCTCACTGCCACTGCATAGTTTCAAACACTGAACCTCCAGAGCATGTCAACAGACTCAGTTACATTTGTAAAAGAATTTTGTATTTCAGTCCCAGTGGCAACGTTCCCTCTCGTGTTCCTTCCTTAGAGGAAGGACTTTTCAAACCTGTAGTCACAGTCTTCCCCTGACAAGTGATAATCAGCCTTGGGACTGGCGTATTCGGACAGTCTGGGGCCAAGCTGTCACAACAGAAAGGAAGATGTGGGGAATCATTTTCTCTTCCTAAATTTCCATTCGGCAGCACAAACATTGGGTGCCAACGTGCTGCAGACTCTGGAAGGAAGTACCAAGATTAAAAGTAAAAACCTAGGCTTTGTCCCTGAGGGCTTTCCAAGTCTAGCAGGGAGCAGCAGCCATGAAAACAAGTAAATGTGATGCGTTACTTTGAGTCCATTAAGACTGTGCACTGTGGGCTAATGATGTGATGGAAGAGCGGATTTGAAGAGACGAGAGAATAATTTTTCATCTGGGTTGACAATTGTCCTCCAGAATGTAAGGAAATTCTCAACAGAGAAAATGGCATGTAGAAAATCATCCATGTAGAGGGTAGGGGTACTGCAATTAATTTAACGCTGGGTGAGGTTAAAATGTTTAGGCAGCAAAGAAGGAAAAGGTCAAGCTAGGAAACAGCTTCAGTCCCCGTGGACCTTTGAATCCTAGTGAAGACTGCCCAGGTGGGGTCCCATTCCATCCGTTCCCCAGTGGAGTGCCTGACACTCACAGGAATAAGTTCAAGACCTTTACAGGTCTAAGAAGATGAGCACCTACATTATTTAGACTGCATTTTACGTGTTCAGCATTGCATCTGCTGGGTTTTGATGAAATGAGTATAAGCTCTCCAGTGCTTCCAAGCCTGTGACCATCTCCTATACTTCATTTTCCTCTTGTCCCGGCCTCCCTTGCCTGGGGTGCCTCCTGGACCCTAGCTTCACGGAGACCACACAGAGCATGCACGCATCAGATCTGTGGTACAGAAGGCCTTGAGTGCGGGTGTGGGCGTTGGACAGGCCAGATGGCAGATGACGGGAAAGATGAGCACAGAACAGCCTAGGAACAGGTCTCTAAGAGACAACGTGACAGTACAGATAGAGGGGTCAGTTGGATTCATGTTAACTACCAGGATACAAGGTCCCTGGCCCTATTCTCTCCTCTCTGCCAATTTACAACTTCAGTGTGCCAGCCTAGCATATGAATATTTCCACACATGGGTGGAAGTTCAGGTCTTTAAGAGAACCCTAGAAACATGAAGATTTTTTCATGCGATTATACTTGAGCTTCCATGTGAAATTTTCACATAATTAGACATTCATTTGTAAGATTGTGAGACCCAAAATTCCAACTGCCTGAACTAAAATGAAAGAAGAAAATCAGTATGCTATGATTTTATTATCTTTACAAACTTCTTTGTTCTTTCTGTGAATATTCAGTGTCTGAATGAATGTTTGCTTTTCCTATATCTTTGAGTTGGTACTAAAACATTCTATATTAATCACTAATTTTAGTAATATTTGTTATTGAAAGCATTTTTGTTTTTGTTTTTGTTTTTTTTGGTACTGGGAATCGAATTCATGACTTCAAGCTTGCCAGGCAAGCATTTACGCCTCTGAGCTATATCCCCAGCCCTGTTATTAAAAGTTGAGATTTAAAAAGTTGTAATTTTTTTCACTGAGCTGGTCTGGTCAGATTTGTCAGTAATCCAGGACTGAACACCTCAAGCAGTCAGTAACATTTCTCTGTTTGTTTACTTATTTATTTACTTTTTGATTTGAAGTATGGGGGATTGAACTCAAGGCCTCATACCATTTGGTACATTTCCAGTCCCAAATGAACATTTCCCCTTCAATTTATATATCCCTCCCAGTCATTACCATCAACTTAATCCAGTTGCAGCCCTCACCCCACAGCTACAGTCCACCCCTTTGCTCCAGAGAGCGCACCACAAGAGGAGAGGTCTCTCCAGCAAACATCAGGCCCTGTAAAATCTATTTGCTGTCCACAGAGCAACAAAAACAAAATACAGTGCTCTCCTTTCCTAAAGAGAACTGTGTGTGTACTTGAAGATGAAAATTATATTACAATGGAAAAACATGCTGCAAACACCACAGTAACAGAACCTTGTCAAAAAACAAAAATCACACATGAACGTGTTTTTAATAAGCAAGTAATGTACACATTACATACTTCTGGCACCCTGTGATGTTTTACCCCATCGTTAAGCTTAGACCTCCCAGAGGTGGGAGTCTGCAATGGAGTGATGGTGTTTGTTCCTCCTACTGTTGTACCTGGTAATTGTAAAATAGAGATAGGATATTTTGGTGTTGGCTGTGTTTTAGCCTGCTTTAGAATGCCCCAACTGTCTCAGGGTTGTCAGGTCAAACTGGCTCCTCAATAGCTCTGCCAATCCACTTCCTTATAATCAAACCACCAGGCATCTCCCAAGCAAATTTCCTTCCCTAGAGAGAAATGTGGTATTGCCACACGGTGCAGTGCTACTCTGCAAAATAGAAGGATAGGGAGTTAGATCACATTACTATCACACTTTCACTCCCTTCCCCTCTCTCCTCTCACCCCTCCCTCCATTTCTTGGTCCCTTTCTCTCTTGCAAAAGATATTCCTGTTTCCTTATATCCACGTTTTATTTTGCTCTTTATTTATATTGCGGGTTTCTCATGTAGGAGGCCCCATGTGGTACTGCAGCTCATATGTCTGCTTCATTATGACCTCACGGTGCACCCATTTTCCTACAGAGGACTCAAGTTTACCCTTCTTTACGGCAGAGCAGTGCTCCCCTGTGTGTATGTACCACATTCTCTTTATCCCTTCCTCTGCTGGTAGACATGCAGGCTGCTTTCAGATTTAGCTATTGTGAGTTGTGCTGCTATCAAAAAACCCGTTCACTTTTCTATTGGCCAATTATGGGGGGAAGACTGCAGAGCCTGTCCCTCTGACAACTCAGTTGCAGCCACTATCATATCATCCCCGGGTTACTGACGTGATGCGGCTGCTGCCCACACCCAGCCAGCACAGCTCTGCAAGGTCATCTCCTTGTGACCAAGGTCATCTTCCACTGCCACCACCACCCCTTTGCTCTGAGGTCTTTTTTTTTTTTTTTTTTCTCTTGGGTCTTATGGCTTGCAGGCTCCAACCTATGAGTTCTCCAATCACCCTCCAGCTCGGGCCTTCCCCACAAACACGTGGACTTCTGCATAAGCTCCTCCTGCTGCTTGGATCACTTAGTCTGCTCCTTCTCTGCTCAAACTTCACTACCCATTTGACCAGGTCTCCTGCACCCAGGAGACATCCTTTACCGGTGCTCCCAGCCTGTGTGTACGTTTCTCCCAAGCCTGACCACACAAAATAGCAAAGAAAGCATGCCCTGGAAATATATGGAATTTCAGCAGTGGCCCTGATGTACAGGGCCATAATGTGACAATGGAAACATGCATTTTTCAAGAGGGTTTAGGAAAGAAATTGGAAGCGTGAATTATGTGAACTTTTTGCACATGAAACACAGTGTTAGGACAGGAGTACAGGCTTCAAAGTCAGCGGAGAGGGCTAACTCGCTGCCCTGAGCTTGACTTCGTTCATAAGCGGCTCAAATCTCATGATTTCCCTATGTGAAAAAGACCATGGCTGGCAGCTCTGGGTTATGAGGAATAAGTGATAGGTGGTAATTTCTGCAGTTACCGAACCATCTGGAACAGGGTGGATGCCCAAAATCTGTAACATCCTTTTCCTGCTAGTCCCCGTTTCCTCCTATTTAAACAGTCACAAGGTACAAAATAGAGGCACGGTAAGGAGCATTCAGGTGAGGCTAGATGACGAAGGCAGTGCTGTGGTAGTGTCTTGCCCTTGCGGTCTTCTCACGTGATTTATCACGCTGTGCTCCACATGACAGTCTCCAAGGTGAACTACGGTATGAATGGACTCAGCATCCAGTCAGTGGTTTGATTAATTCCTAATAGCACAAAATAAAACCTACTTGGTAAATAGGTTTCATTATGGTCTCACAGTTTTTAAAAGACAATGATATGATGGGTCAACTGTTAAACTAATTCCAAACAAGGATATAGAACATTGGTTCATCTTTTTTATTGGTACTCGTTCACAGCATAGAACAATTACATTCCTGGTGGGGAAATGATACATGTGCACAACATCTGAATTTCTTTTTTCATCCCCTTTCCTTCTCTCCCACTTTTATCCATCTCTGAACCCCTTCCCTTTTCTTGTATATGTTTGCATTTTTGTACATAATATTCACATTCCTTTTGTGGAGCTGGTACGTGTACATGACACATCTTTTCTTATCCTCTTTCCCTCCTCCTTCTCCCCCCGCATCTCTCGATCCTTTCCCATCAAGAAAGGCCTATGCCCCTACCCTTATTATCTTTTATTTTCCTCTCTATTTATGCTTCAAGTTTCTCATCTAAGAGAAACCATGTGATATTTAAGCATGTGTGTCTGATTTATTTCACTAACACGAAAAAGCTGGAATAACCAGTAGACTTGGGAGAAAGGGATGGGTCATCTGTTAGTTAATTACAGATAAAAATACCAGCGATCATAAGATATATTATATCACATAGGCAATGACATTATATACATACATGTATATATGTGTGTGTGTGTGTGTGTGTGTGTGTATATATATATATATATATATATATATATATATATATATACACCATAAATACTGGAAGAAAAAATTTTCAGGCTCAAACTAAGTACAACCCCATGTTCCCATAAGAGCAAATAATCTCAATAAGGAAGATAAAGAACACAGATTTAAGGAAGCAACATTCCGTACACCAAAGAAACAGGGTATGAGCTCTTCTCTCAGTAGGATGTAACGGAAGTTGCTAGAGCAGAATAAACTGATCAATCCAAATATATGATGTGCAACTAAAATTGAGATTGATAAAGTGATTTACTTCAAGAAATCAGAACAAATGAGGCAAACCAGAGAAGAAATGAGCCCTGTGCTGAGAAAAGACGGACTCCGGTAACCCTGTCCCACCCTGGCAGCTCTGTATCCCCGGTAGCAGGCTCATCCTTCTCTTCTTCTCTCCTTCTACCCATTCAACTCATTGAAAAATTCTATTAGCCCTAGCATCAAAGTAACCCCAAGCTGACACATCTCTTACACTCTCCTATCAACCCTGTCTAAACTGCTGATGTCATAACCTTCTGTCATCCTCTGCCTCTTCTCCTGACACCCACACTTCTCTTTTCCACAAGGTCATTTGCTCCTTGCCAGGCCCTAGAATCAGTATTTAGCACTCATTGACATACGGAGTCTTAGCCACAGCTCCACAGGACAGCATTCATACACATGCATGTCACCCAGGAGGAAACGAGGCTGTGGGAATGGATAACCAGCCCACAGGCACAAGGAGAACCAGAGCCACATTTTGATGAAGAGTATTTGGGACTGTTGAATGCGTCCACTCTTTTGGGCTCACACGAGTGTACAGGGCCCTCTTGCTCTGTCACTGCAGTTATTGCCCGGAAGGTCACTATGTATTTGCTTCTCTTCCCCACTAGACAGGTGAAAGCTAAGGAAATAGCCGGTGTTTGTAAATAACTGCTATTTATTTACTGAGCATCTGCCATGCAGTGTGCACATACTCCTATTAATGAGTGCCTGCTGCATACCAGGTGGTGTACACTGGTGAACAAAATATGCAGTGGTGAACAAAAGAGAGAAAGCTCCAAGTCCATGGGAATTCACATTCTAGCAGAGAAAGAGCCCAGTCACACTCACGGGTCGCAGTGCATCAACTTGCCACAAGGACAGAGACACAGGCAGATTGGTGGAAGTTGTATGAAGGATGTTGATGGTAAGGGAGCTCCTTAGAACACTTCCATTTTTCTTGCTGGAATAAGAAGTAAAGTCATCAGCTGGGTATAAGGAGGAGAGGAAATATGGGAGGCTAGAAAACATGACAAAAAGTCAGTTGGGTTTAAGATACAGCTAACCAGAGATATGTAGTCAGGCAGTAGATCAGCACCCTAGAGTCCTTCCTGCAGCACATTCAGCTTCTCTGGCTCACGTGCACATTGAACCAGGCTGCAGGCCACCAGATGAAGTTTTTCACAGATGCCATCTTATTTAATTCAATCCACACCAGGCACAGCCCAGACCACACTTACAAAACGATGTCCAATTCAAGACACCAATGCTCTCTTGGGCATCATTATCCTTGAACACACCATCCGAAGAAGAGCAAAGCTGAGAGCAAGGGCTTGGTGTGACAAAACATGAAGCAATATGGCAGAGGAGAGATGCCACTGAGTCTAGGCACAGGCACACTGGCTGTCTTTGTGGACAGCTCCAAAGCCTCCATGTTCTGTATGACTCTGGGATACAGAATTCAAGTGTCAGAGAAAGGCAAGAAAGGCAGATTTGTGCTTCCAGATAAGAAAGCAGCTTGTTATAACTGAAACCACAAGCTTCTACTGAGTTGAGAGACAAGAAGGGTGTATTCTGTATCTTTTCTTGAATGTCATAGGGAATAGCAAGGAGGTGACATGGGGTAAGGTTGAATTAACTGTATTCCTGGCTGACTCTAAGGATCTCTGGGATAACAGTCACTTTTCCTGACAGCCTTTGGTGTGTGTTTCCCTCCTCCACACCTTCTTTCCTCACTGTCAGATTGTGTCCTGGTTCTGAAATGAATCAGCTGCATGATGCCGCACAAATTATCCAAGCTCTTGCACCTGCCTCCTTCTGTACACAATGAGTAGCCATACAACACCTCTTATGATTAGAAAAGAGCCTCCAATCACAAGTGCTCAATACACATCGGCTCCGTTACTGTAAAATTACTTATCGTACTCTGTGTCACTTCATTGTTTGATGTGCTCTTGTTTTCTCTAGCTGGATGATCATTTTTGTTACAGGGCTAAGTGATATAGAGCAGTCCGGGTGCCTAATGGCCCAAGCAGAAATGTTTTCCCTCCACCCAAGCAGCCTCATTTACACATTTTCCCAGACACTTTTACTTTGGTGAGTTTATTACCCAGAGGAAAAGTTTAGGGACTTCATCTTTGAAAGCAATAATATGTGCTCAGACACAATCCCATTTTTCAAGGGTTACTTCTAGTCTCCAGTCATCATGAGGTTGTAACCACAGACTCACATAGTATACAAACCATTTGTTTTCTGAAGACCTACTAGGTACCATCATGTGGGCCACACACTGGGTGGGAGATGCTGGTGAAGAAGTAAAGATAAATGGCGTGGTCTCCATAGTCCACAAGGGACTTACAGTCTGGAGGAGAAGGTGGAGATGAAGTCCTGACTGTATCTGTCCTGGCCTACTTCTCTCTTTGCCTGGTCCACCCCTTATCTGGTCTGCCCACCGCCCTCATCTGGTCCACTCCTCTCCTCCAGCCCATGCCTCTGGTCCGTCTCACTCTCATCTTCTAGCCCCAGGAACTTTAATGCCTCAAGCCATCCAAGATGCTCCCTCTTCTCATTGTCCCTCCTAGCCACTCTTCTCCTGGCCCCTGGCCCGAAAAGCTGCTCTTTCCCGTCAGGATTTAGTTTAAACAACTGCTTATCAACATGACTTTTCTTAACTATTACAGCTAAGTTAGTTCTCCATGCCACTCCCAATAACTGTCTGTCCTTGTTACAGGTCCCACTTGCTGCCTTCACAGCACTCATCACAATTCTTCATGCATTTCTCTGTGTGTTTCCTTGCCTGTGAACTTTCCCCCTGTAAGAGCAGCCAACACATCTGTGTTTATTCCTGAATTCACCCTCTTTGCCCCAGCAAGGCTTTCAGCAGATATAGCTGAGTAGCAGTTCAGCATAGTGAGGTGTGAATTGCAGCTGAGTTGTGTACCAGAGCTGGGTGGCCAAGGAGGACAGACAGTAACCCACCTTGGGAAGATCCTGAGCTGTCCAGATGTGGGGCATTGCAGATGTGCAGGGTGCTGCTCAACACTCATCCCAGATGCCTCAACAACTTGCTTCCATGTCTGAGGGAGCACGTCCTTGCTCAGCTTTTGGGAAGCCAGAAGACACAGGAAAGGATGCTTTCCAACAGTGAGCAGCACAAGACCCAGCTGGCCTGGGTACTTGGGCACACACACGGCCTTGGTGGGTGCAGTAATCATCAAGACCAGCAATGTGGAAGTGTCTGAAGCAGCACTGAGCCAGCAGTTGAGCTGTAGAGAACTCCAGCAACCAAAGACCAGTCCCAGCCCCCAAGTCCAGAGGCCAAGATCAGCTCCATTCCCAGCACAATTCCCATGGCAAACTTGGCTGGAGTGCACAGCACATTTTGGGGATCTGACTTGGACACTATCACAGAACTCTAATCTCCAGAGGTGTTTTACTACTTCCATTCTCCCTTGTTTGTCTGATTGGCTATCCCTTTCCTGTCTGGTTGGATGTCATCTTGTTTTATTTTGTATTTTGTGGTTATTTTTGTTTTGGGTTTTTTTTTTTCTCTCCTCTCTTTCTCTGGTCTCCTTTTTTTTGGGGGGTGGGTTTCTGGTATTAGCAATCAGACTCACGACCTCACACTTGCCAGGCAGGTGCTGTGCCACTGAGCTAAATCCCCAGCCCCTCTGGTCTCCTTTTTATTCTTCTTTCTGTTCTTCTTTTCTTTTTTGTTCTTTTCCTTCTTTTTTTCATTGTTTAAGTTTCTTACTTATCTTCTTCTGTTTCTTCTATTGATCCTCTTTCTCTTTCCTCAACTACTTATTGAATTTAAACTTTCAAGTGAGTAAATATTGTCTCTTCCATTTCTGATTACTCCTTCACATTCTATGCCCTTTTTTTCCTCCTGTGTACTCCAGAGTCCCAAAACTCAGGTGATCATACTTTGGCCTCTAGCCTTGACTTTACCATACTTGACAACATTCATCACTTTATCCTGTCCCCTACCCATTTTAACCCCCTCACCACCCCACAGAAGTGTAAAATCACTCTGCTAAAGGGAAAATCACCACATACAAGTACATGGTACATGTTCCATTTTGCTATATAACTAGACTTTGATCCTATAGTTGGAGGTAGCATATTAATGGTTACTATAGTTTGTCAATAGTTAAGCTGTACTTGAAACTATTGTTATTACTAACTGTACTACTTTAGCCAGGATGTCAAACATGTTACAATCAGTTTTTATCCCCTATATGATAACACTGTGGTTGCACGGGGTCATAGTCATCACTACAGCCCAGTACCAAAGCACTGGGTGTTGAGCCAAACAGTAACTTTGCATCCTTTACAAATTGGTGAGATAGGTTCTTGGGGTAGCTATAAAGAACCACTTACATCTAAAGGACATCCCTGAAGAACAGACACCTCCTAGGGAAGCATAAAAACTAGTGAAAAATCTATCTATCAAAAGAAATTGGCATGCATCAACATAGAAAACAAAATAAAATTAAAAAGAGACAACAAAAATGACCAGACACAGAAAAAAAGTGCAATCTCAGACCCCCAGCCCACCCAGGATAAGCCCAGAACACACTGAGATAGACAAAATTGGAAATCAAACACTGGAACTTTGTGAAATGATAGCAACAGAAGTGGAAAAAAAGTGGAAAAGGCTATAGAGAAAGTAATCCCTCATGTACAAAAACAAATGATGCTTAAAATCAAAGATATTAGAAGGGCTGGGGAAATACACAGACAAAAAAACAGATGAGTTTAGTAAAATGGTAGACAAAAAAATGCCCAACATTGGGAAAAAAATGGATTCCATGAAATAGATCCAAACAGAAATCCAAGAGATTAATACCTCCAAAAGTATATGCAACATATTGAACAAAGAAGAGGATAAATCATCAGATCTTGAAGACAGAATTGCAGTTAGTGATGGTGAAAACAAAGGTATCCTAAAAGTAGCAAGATAACATGAAAAATCAATCCAGCTACAAGATGAAGCAAAGAAAAATAACATAGGATTGATTGGGGTCAAGGAGAAAGCTGGAGACAGAGCAAATGCCATTTAGAAAAAAACTCTTCACAGAAATAATTGCAGAAAACTTCCCAAGCATAGATAAAGAATTTGACATACAAATAAATGAGGCATATAAACCTCAAAACAACCATGACCAAAATAAAACTACACCAAGACATATAATAATAAGGATTCCAGAAATTCAACACAAGAACGGACTAGTAAAACCTGTTAAAGAAAAAAAAACAGATCACCTATAAAAGAAAGGCCATCAGAATCACAGAAGTCCTCTCAACACAAACCATCAAGTAAAGAATAGTTTGGAGTGAAGTATTTCATGTCCTGAAAGAAAACAATTTCCAACCCATATTGATATACCCTACAAAACTATCTTTGAAAATTAATGGAGACATAAGATGCTTCCATGACAAAAACAACTGAAGAAATTCGCGACCACCAAACCAACCCCACAAGGAGTACTAAAAGATATTCTAAACAGAGATAAGAAGGACCACAATTCCAAGAACATCAGAAATAAACCACCAGGCAGGGCAAACAATTAAACAGAGGGAAAAGACAGGGAACCAATAACAGGAAAATAATATGACAAGGATAAGCCAATACATATCAATTATAACCATCAATTCACCAATCAAAAGAAACAGACTGACAGAATGGATCAAGAGACAAGATCCAACAATATGCTGTATACAAAAATACATTTAACTGTAAAAGAAATTCATAGACTGAAACATAAAGTATGAAAAACCATATTCCATGCAACAGGAACCTAGAAAACAGCAAGCATGGTTACTTTGTTTGCAGACAACATGAACTTCAAAACAAGAATGATCCAAAGAGATAAAGAAGGTCACCAAATACTCATTAGGGGAAAATTTCAAGAGGAAGAGATAATAATCATAAATATATATGCATCAAATATGGGAGCACTCAACTATATAATACAAATATTGATAGACACAAAAAATCAAATAAGCAATAACACAATTGTACTGGGAGGCCTTCATACCCCATTGTCACAAAGAGATAGATCAACTTGACAAAAAAAATCAACAAATATCAGAACTGAGCCAAACCTGTGAACAAATGGACTTAGTAGATGTTTGCAAACTGTTCTATCCAACATCATCAGAATACACATCTTTCTTAGGGCACATGAGATGTTCTCTAAAATAGACCATATACTAGCCCACAGAATATGCTTAAGTAAATGCAAAGGAACCGAAATTATCCCATGCATATTATCTTAGCATAGTGCTATAAAATGGGAAATTAATGACAACAAAAACTGCAAAAACTCCATTAACACATGGAAATTGAACAATCCCCTCCTAAATAATCAGTGGGTCACAGATGAAATTAAAGAAGAGATTAAACAATATCTACCACTAAATGGGAAAAGCAGATGCAACATGCCAGAAATTATGGGATGAATGAAAGCAGTCCTAAGAGGGAAATTTATTGCAGTGAATTTTCACATCAGGGAAATAGAACAAGTACAAATAAACAACCTATAGTTGCCCCCTCAAGCTTCTAGAAAAAAAGAGCAAGACAAGCCCAAAGCCCACAAAGGGAGAAATTATAAAGATCAGGATGGATATTCATGTAATGGAGACTAAGAAAACAATACAAACAATTAATGAAGCAAAGAGTTGGTTCAATGAAAACATAAATAAAATTGATAAACCTTCAACCAACCTCATCAAAAAAGGAAAGAAAAGGCTAGAATTCATGCACCGAATTTGAATGAAAAAGGTGAAACCACTACAGATCCTATGGAAATTCAGAAGATCGTCAATACCTACTTCAAAAATCTTTACTCTCATAGGATGGAAAACACAGAAGAAATGGACAGATTACTAGATATGTATAAATTACCAAAGCTGAATCAAGAAGATATAAAAATTCTGAATAACCCTATGTCAGTAAGTGAAATTGAAAATGTAATTAAAAACTTACCAACAAAGAAAAGCCCTGGTCCTGATGGAATCACTGCTGAATCCTATAAGAAATTTAGATATTTAATGCCAATATTCCTCAAACTCTTTGAAGAAATTGAAAGAGAAGCAATACTCCCTAACTCATTCCTGGAGACAAGTATTACCCTGATACCAAACCAGAGAAAAACCCAACCAAAAAGAGAATTACAAGCCAATCTCCCTAATGAGCATAGATGCAAAACTACTCAACAAGATACTAGCAAACAGAATGCAGCAAAACATCAAGAATATTATACAGCATGACCAAGTGGGACTCATCCCAGGAATGCAGGGATTGTTCAACATATGTAAAGCAGTAAATGTAATACACCATATCAACAGAGCCAAAGACAAAAATCACATGATCAACTCAGTAGATAGAGGAAAAGCTTTTGACAAATTCAAACAATTATTCATGATAAAACCCTACAGAAAATTGAAATACATCATCTTTATCTCAATCTGATAAAAGCTGTCTATGACAAACCAATAGACAACATCATACTAAATGGACAAAATCTGGAAGCTATCACTTTAAAATCAGAAACAAAGGGGCTGGGGATTTAGCTCAGCGGCAAAACGCTTGCCTGGAAAGCACAAGGTCGTGAGTTCGGTTCCCGGTACCACAGAAAAACCAAACCAAAAATAAAAATAAAATAAAATAAAATCAGAAACAAGACAAGGATGTCCACTATCACCACTCCTATTCAATATAGTTCTGGAAACACTAGTCACAGCAATTAGACAAGAGACAGAAATAAAAGGAATAAGGGTAGGAAAGGAAGAAGATAAATTATCATTATTGGCAGATGACATGATACTCTGCATAGAAGACCCCAAAAACTCCACCGAAAGTCTTGTAGACTTAATAACCAAATTCAGCACCATAGCTGGATACAAACTCAACACTCAAAAATCAATAGGATTCCTGTACACAAACAGCAAACTCACTGAGACAGAAATTAGGGAAATAACACCCTCACAATATCATCCAAAAATTTGAAGTACTTAGGAATTAATCTAACAAAAGAAGTAAAAGATGTGTACAATGGAAAATGTAGTACTCTGAAAAAGGAAATTGAAGAGGATATCAGCAAATGGAAAGATATCCCTTGCTTGTGGATTAAAAAGAAGGAACATAGTGAAAATGACCATACTCCCAAAATTGTTGTATAGATTTAATGCAATCCCAATGAAAATACCATTACCATATTCACAGAGCTAGAGAAAATATTCCTAAAATTCATTTGAAAACAGACGAGACCTAGAATAGCATGAGTAATCCTGGGCAACAAAGGCAAGGCAAGAGGTATCGCAATCCCTGACTTGAAATTATGCTACAAAGCTACTGTGATAAAATAAGCATGGTACTGGCAAAAAAAGACCTGAGAACCAAAGGAACAGATTAGAAGATACAGATACAACTACAAACACACTCAGCCACTTTATCTTTGACAAGAAATAAGATAGTCTCTTTAACAAATAGTGCTGGAAAACTGGCTTTCCACATGCCAAAGACTAAAACTAGACCTATATCTATCACCATGCACTAGACTAAAGTCAAAATGGATCAAAGATCTAAATATTAAAATAAACACTAAATCTACTGGAAGAGAAAGTAAGCAGAAATCTAGACGACATAGGGGTAGGCCGAGAATTCATTAACAAAACCCTAACTGCACAGGAAGTACTTCAAAGAATCAACAACTGGGTTCTCATCTTATTAAAAAGTTCCTGCACATCAGAAGAAATCATCAACAAAGTGTAAAGAAAACCCACAAAGTGGGAAAAGTCTTAGCCAAGTGTGTCCCTCAGACAAAGGACATATCTAGAACATATAAAGAACTGAAAAAAAGTCAGAACCCCCAAATTCAAAGACTTAATCCAAAAATGGGCATTTGAGATGAATATGCACTTCTCAGATCAAATATAAATAGCAAAAAAAGAATGTGAAAAAAGGTCAATATCATTGGTCATCTGAGAAATGCAAATTAAAATAACACTGAGATTCCATCTCACTGCAGAAAAAATGGCTATCCTCAAAAAATCAACTAATAACAAATGCTGGTGGGGTTGTGGAGGAAAAGGAGCCCTTCTCCACTGCTGGTGGCAGTACAGACTGGTGGAACTACTATGGAAGTCGGTGTGGAGATTCCTCAAACAAATAATATTAGAGGTCCCATTCTACTCACCTATTCCCCTTCTGAGTATTTTCCCAGAAGAATTAAAAACATCATACCACAGCAAAATATGTGCACCTGTATTTATAACAGCACAATTTGTAATGTCTAAATCTTGGAAACAACCTACATGCCCATCAACCAAGAAATGGATTAAAAAAAGTTGTGGTATTTCTGTACAATGGAGTATTACTCAACTATAAAGAAGGATAAACTTGAGACTTTTATAAGTAAATGGATGCAACTGCAGACCATACTCGTAAATGAAATAAATCAGACTTGCATGTGTAAACACTGTATTGTCTCCCTGGTGTAAGAAGCTGAAGAGTAAATAAGATCCAAAATGTGCAAGAGATTGGGAAATGGAAAGAAATTATTCAAAAGGAAAGAGAAACTGGAATGGGGGAAAGGAGGAAAGAAAGAAGGAAAAAAGAGAAAAATTTAATAAATAAATATATATTGTATCTACAAAATAGATAAGATAGTTATACCACTAATTTCTAGTTCATTAAAAAGAAAGGTTTGTGCTTATATTGTTTGATCAATTTTTCATGCCTATCTCTTGTAATCTGAGCAACTATTTTGAAGATACCAATATGCAAGATACTAACTGTTGTTACTCTCCTATTTTATTTTGAAATTTTGTACCATTGTTTTTTCTCTTTAAAATAAAATTTAAAAAACAGTGAGCAGCAGCGGGCACTGGTAGCCTTCCCAGTATCCTGATACGAAAACCTCCAAATTAAACATCTTCCAGTCCGTGTCAGAAAGACCTCAACAAAAGAAAAGACAAGTGGCCAGAATCTTCAAACACACATAGACTTCATGGAACAAGAAATACAAAATGTCCAAAGGGGGCAGCATTTTCCCAGTGCAGAAAAAGAGAACCAAAGGCCTGTTGCATCCTCACAGGTGCCTTTCTGCTATGAGGGATCTGAGGTTGCCTTTGGCCAGCCGGGCCCTCGCAAGGTATTTATAGGGAAAAGGCAGTGAAAGGTTGACAGGACTGCACATTCTGTGAGCCATTTCAGAGCCACGGGGCTCAGCTCAGAGCAGGTGAATGGCAGGTCTGGAGCTCTCAAAATAACACACTACAAAAGCCCACAGAGTGAACTCAAAACCTCTTTGTGTCTTTTCCCTTTTGATAGAATGCAGGGCCCAGGAATGTAATCGTGCTCCTCCGCAGGAGGAGGACAAACGATTCCTTAACAGCCAGCATGGAGCTTGTTCCTAAGTTTTATGATGTGTGAAGCACATGTTTGAGGAAGTATTTATTAGGAAGACCGTAAGTTAAATTAGGAAGGCTGGTTCATACCTTAAATACTCTATCATTTTCCATTCTCTTTATGTAGGTAGGCCCACGTGTGAAACTTTAGTTTGTTTTTAATGCATTCTCCTGACAAGTGATTTAGTCTAGTCAAATGGATTTTCTTTTGATTCCCCTGATAGTCATGTTTCACAGTTAGGAAGCAATGGGAAAATGCTTTTAAATTATTACAGAGCTCTTTTCCCGGTGGATTTAGTGGGATACATCTCCCTGTAAATTAGGGTATTTTACTTCAAGACAATATGATGAGTTTGGAAACCACTGCTCACATCACTGTCTGTGACAGCCACATCTAAAATGAAGGACAATACGGGTGGCTTATGTCACAGACTCTGTGATGAGCTGTGGTCCTTGGTGTCTGATTTCAGCAAAGCTCCTGCCAGAGCATTCCAAAATTAGAACTAAAGTTTAAAAATTGTAAACTTGGCAGATCCTAAAACCCATTTCAGCCATGCTCTGGTAGTAAAACCCTGAAAATCTGAAGTTATTAATTATGAATCATGCCACATATTATAGCACCAGCCTTGTGTTCCCCTGGAATGTCTGTGTGAGTATGATTCATTGTACATGTCTAAAGAATAATGCATTTATTTCAAAAATCTAACATCCTTCCGTATTATTAAAACAAACAATAATATATAATGTGTGCTGTTTTGAAATGGGAAAAAATAACCTACACTGAAATAAAAGCTCACGCGAACATGCTATAAGTATATACAGCATGTTCCCTAAACAGAGCCTCTTAAATATAAAGTGGAACCTCAGTTTACAAACGGAACTCTTTGCACAATTGAGACAAGAACCCAAGCAAATTCAGCGGTTAGGTTCAAAGTTGACCTTATGCGGAAATTTGATTAGTCGTAATACAAACTTACAGTTTCACAAACAATTACATCATGTGAAAATAAAATTTAATGTGTCTATGTTTTCCTGCCACGTGGGCACTAAAACTCTTCTGGATATTGGCTTTAAGTGAAAGCAAAAAGCCACAGCTCGGTGAGAGACATTGGCATAAATTAAAGAACAGCACCTGACTGGTTCTGGAATATGCGATGCTGTGGTTCATTTCACAAAAGGTGCCTGGCAATGCCGCTGCAATGAGCCCTGCTCTGGATGCTTCCTCTGCATTTAAAATCCTGGCTGGAGCCATGGTTTATGTTTAAACACCCATGCTTGAGCAAGTTCAGACAAAGCGCTCCTCATTAAAACTCACTCTGCTTTCTTTATTACCTAGTAAATTTCCTTTATGAGGGACAAAATAAGCTGTGGACATTTGGGCATCAAGTATAAAAATGCCTGTGATGACGGTATTGCAAGACTTCACAGGCTGATGTTATGTAGAATGGTAAAATTACAGGCTTAGGACTGGTCGCTGGATTTAACTCGCTGGCTCTGCCAGTCATTACACACATGCTGTGGACCCTTGTTCTCTTCCTTCTAACGTGGCGAGTCTGAAAGCATCTGTTCTGTGTATTCGATGTGGAGATTTAAAAGAACATTTACAATGCTTCTACCACTGTCCTGGCGCCCGGGAGGCATTCAGCAAAGATTTATCACAGTGGTTGCTGTTGTTGCTGTGAGTATACTGTGAGCCAGGCACAGTAACGAGCTCCTTGCCTAACCTCATTGTATGATCACAAAAGACCTACTGGGTAACTATTATTGTCCCTCGTTTGTAAATTAAGAGGCTGATTATCAGAAAAGAGGCCCAAAAATCTAGCTTTTGAGAGGCATGAAAATCCAGCTGTCTGCCTCTATGCTTTCCCCTGAAAATCCATGTTTGATGTAGTTCTAGACATGTCATAATTCTAATAAAGTTTAAATTAATTATAATTGAGCTAAGTAAAAACATTCCATAGGCCAGTATTGAAATATTGTCTCAATAATCATATGTTGCTAGTAGCTGTGGTATTGTATACCACGGAGGTGGAATATACTGAACAGTACTGCGGCCTATTTCTCAAGGCTGGTTTAGTCTCAAGAAAACAACAATTTTTCTTTAAAAAATAGAATAAACATTTATTAGTAAATTATCAGGCCTCTATGATAAAGATAATTCATTTTCAATAGACTAATAGCCAATAGCTAATTGCATTCAGCAGACTGCATAGGAATGGACAAGATGTTTATACTCAGATGATCTTACTGCCAAAGAACTAGAGGACCCCTCAGTTGAAGTTCAAGCAAACTTTCTGTTCAATGATTAAAATTAACAGTGCCAGGCATGGTGGCACACACCTGTAATCTTAGCACCTGGGAGGCGAGGCAGGAGGATTTCCATGAGTTTAAGGCCAGCTTGGACTACACAATGGGTTCAGTACCCATGAGTACATAGCAAGACTCTGTCTCAAAAGAAACAAATAAACAAGCAAACAAACAAAACTAATAGTGGTGAAAAATCCTAAAGCCAACAGGAAAATCCCAAATAATTTTCCATCATCTCATCTACCTATAATATTCTATGCATCCCTGATTTCAATCACAAAGTCAATCAGCTTAAAATTACTTATTTCTTTTAAATTTGTGCATATTATCCACTTAGAAGTAATCTTTGAAAGGAAGCCATTTGTTATTTATGGCCTTCATTTTACCCAGGAAACTTTTCTCTTAACTAGAAGTCAAATGCCCTGTCTAATCAGGCAGCCAGTGAGCAATATTCACAGCATTTCTCATCCTACCTGCAGATCTTCTTGACCAGTATTGGTTATTACAAACTGGAGAATTAAAATGCACTGTACCAGTGGGAGTGGCCAAGCAAACAGACACATAATATTCACAGCAAAGCCAAACAGACCGCTCTGTCCTTCCTTTAAGATCAACTTTGATTTTAGAGAAAGAAATGCCTGAGGCCTGTGGAAAGAGACCCGGAAGAGCACGGTGCGTGTGGAAGAGTTTGACATCACAGAAAGGCCACTGGATGGAGATCAGAAGTCCCAGCACCTCCACAGGACCCTGGGCCTACTTTAGCTCCACCATCTGGGATAGCGAGTGTTTGCTGTCAGCTTCTCTGTCCAGTTCTGCAGCAGACTGTGAGCTCCTTCCGACCTGCTGCCTCTCCACAGTGCCTCGTGACTGAGTAAAACGTCAGACATATTGAAAAGATCAGCCAACAAATGATTATTGGGCGATATGCTCAGCCTCTTCTCTCACCCGATAAAAACTATGATTATTGCCCTGAAACCACCATGCCTCACTGTTTGTTACTGCTCCCAACAACCTGCTCTGGTCTAACACACTGTGGTCCAGGTGCTGACCTACTTCTCTGAGCCAAGGTGACTTAGTTGCTATTCTAGCTGGTCTCCCAGAGAGAAAACAGTTCAAACCAGAAATTAGGCACCAATGGCTGGGTACCAGTTTGACTACCTGGCTGATATTGTGAGCCACTTGCACTGCAGAATGTATTCAGTACTGAGGAATACTGACATAGACTAAGAATTGGCACAACTGCTAGGCAAGGCTGATTTATAGTTTGTAGTTCAACCCTTTAAAATTCTAGCTCATTATGCAAGCTGTTATGTTTAATAACCTGGAAACTTTGGCAATATAGGCATTAATAGCCTCATTAGATCTTCCTCCATATGCACACATATTCACTACTGCAAATATCTTCATGCAGCTCGCTGGGGGTGGGGAACAGGGGCTCTCTGCACCTGTATGTATTTGTTCACTACTAACGCTACCATTGACTCCTAAAATGCATTCTTATTTCTGTAAAAGACTACAGAGACATCAAAGAGGAAATGATTTCCAGTCTACAACTGCTCCGAGAAGTGCTTACCCAATGCTCATTCTTCAGTGAGGGCTTTGGGTTGCTTTCCATAACGTGTAGATCCCCGAGCTAGGAATGTAGAGCACTGTTCAAAATAACACTGAGGACATGAGGTTCTCACCCGGCCACTTGTTAGGGAGGTTTGCCTTTCTCAGGTAATTTCCTTCCCAAGAAAGGAAGAAGTCAAACGGCTTAGCTAGCATCCTTTCTTTCCTGAATGCATTTGTTAAAATCTCAGTTGCTTCCCTTGGCAAATGTACATCTCTTTTGTGTTCCACTTCTTGTGGGAAATCTTGGTTTGCAAAACCAATTATTTTTTTATTTGTTTTCCTTGCTATTTTCCCAACAGAACATTTATATGAGCATTTAATTATTAGGAAGGAGGGCACAAAGGAAAGGCCCTTGAGCTCATCTCCTTCAGCACTGCCACCAAAGCCTCAGGCACCAGGGAACAGCATCTTCTCTGCTTCCTCACACCAGCTCTTGGTGACCCAGAGGACAACTTGACCCCAGAGACCACGTCTCATAGGATGAAGTGAAAAGAAGCAGCCGCTGTACCTGCCTCCTCCTCAGAATGGGCTTGTTCTAGTTTGCCATTCTGACTTTATTGTCTGTTGGAGTTCACTGGTGTAAGTTTGCTGCTGACTCACAGACTGTTTCAGAGTCCCTTCTAAGTAGTGTCCTGGCAGAGCAGTCCTAAAGACATGCGGACTGAAACACATAAGCTAGACAACATTTCCCTGATAGATGGGACACGTTAAATGCCAGTGATGCGCTGGGGACACCTGTGGGCAGGAGACAAACGCCTGGTGGAAGGCATTCCTGGTGTGATTGTCAGGAAATCCATGATAAAGCCAAGATCAGCTCTAATGAGCTACTGCAGTCCCTCCTCTAAGGTTTATGTAAAAACAACGTAACGCCCTCTGTGTCTTCTTTATTCTTAATTCACAGAATGTCAGCACTGGGGCTCAGAGCTCCAGCTACCAACTCTGGATTTTGAAGATGTTCTAAAAAATGATGAAGCTATGTATAAGTGGCTTTCCACGCTCAAGAAAGTAGGCATCGTTCGACTCACCGGAGCAGCTGATAGACAAGGAGAAATTGCAAAACTTGGGAAAAGGATTGGTTTCCTCTATCTCACATTTTATGGGTGAGTCACCAAGTGGCTTGTATTCTGTGGTCACAAATTATAGTTTGATTTATTTCCCATAAGGATGTTCCTCTGCCTGAAGACAGAGAATGTCCATGAAGTATTAAGCAGGATGTCACAGGGAAAGGACAATCTAAAAGTAATATTTCTCTGAGAATGACTAGAATAATCAGTGTAACAAAGACATCAGGCTAATTATAGGTGGTGTATTGGTCTGCTCAAGATGCTATAACAAAATGCCACAAACTGCACAACTTTAACCTAAGAAACATATTTTCTCACAATTCTGCAAACTAGAAGCCCAAGATCAAAGTGTCTGAGGGTCACTTCCCGGTGAGGTCTGTTTTTCTGGCCTGCCAATCTCTGTTTTCGTTCTATTTCTCCACATGCTTTTACTTGCACAGTACACTCTTGTTGACTGTTGCCCTCTTACACAGACACCACCCTTGTTGCGTTAGGACCCAGTCCTTACCACCCCACTGACCCTTACCACATCCTCCCAGGCCTTATCTCCAAAGTACACTGAGAATTAGGGTTTCAACAGATAAATTTCAGAGAACGTAATTCCATCCATAACAGGTAGGAAGAGAGATTATGTTTCTCCAAGACTTTTAAAAAATGTTCAACTTCATAAATGTTATAGTGCGTTAAAGTTTTACCACTCCAAAGTTGGCACAAAATAAAGTTAGATTCTGGAGAACTGAAAATAGCTACCAGATGTGTGAAAAAGATTAAACTAACCCGGCATGGTGGTGCACATTTGTAACCCCAGCACTTGGCAGGCAGAGGCAGAATGATTGCACAAAGTTCAAGGCCAGCCTGGGCTACACAGTGAAAAGCTGTCTCAAAAAAAAAATTTTTTAAAAGATTAAACTAATGTCCAGAAAATTGAGGCTACGTGCTTCAGTAAGTTACAGGAAATAGAATTAATCTTAAGTTCAGAACAAGAACCTGTTTTCACAGAATTTCCAAGGAAATATCATTAGTTACAGATCGTGAAATGCTAGTAGGATGTATCTGGAAGTGAGGAGTAGAACTCCACTTCTAATCATTAAGATGAGCTCCTCAAGCAAGATGGATGACCTTCTTGGGCTCATAGAGAGGACTGGACATGAAAGGAGCCCTTAAAGTCCCAAGATTGCAAACTGGTAGTGCATGAGCCATGTTCACATGTGTTTGGTTTAACCCACACAATGCTAAAAGAAATTAGTTGTTGGCATATAAAAACGGGGAGACTTTCAATTTATATGATTCTGCTTTTTCTTGAAAAATTCCAATCTCATTACACCAGAGCTTGAAGCCCAGCACGCCTACAGACTGCTGGGCAAAAGTAAAGGTTGCCCTTGAGGAATTTGCTGAAGTCTTGTCTTTGGCCCTGCTCACATTTGAGACCATAACCCACATCTGGAGGAAGACCTGCTTTAAAATAGCTCAGACATCAAAAACACTCATCTGCCTCCCATAACTTGAGCAAGTTACTCATGGCAGGAAACTTGGACAATCTAGTCCCCACCCACACCCTAAGAATTTATTTATTCCATTAGCAGATTTCTGTTAGATAAAATTTACATGTTACCTCCATCTAAAAGACTCTGTGCTTACTTAGAAGTTACCACAATTCCAACAGACAAAGGAAACAGGAGAAAAATATTCCAAATCATAAGGCCCTCAACTGTATTATTTCTTCTTTCTTACAAGATCTTTGAAATAGATATTATCCTCCAGTTCACAGGTAAGAAATTACAACTCAAGGAATTAATTTGTAACCCAAGTTCTCACAAGTAGTAGAAGAGGATTCAAGGTATAAACCCAGTTTTCCTGTCCATCTTTCTATTCTACTAATAATAAGGTGAAGAAAGGACATGGAAAAGTTGCTTTCAGGCACTGGAATTAAGCAGAACCTTTTCCAATAAATTTATTCTGTTGTTTCACTTAGCTTTTATTTGCTAATGACGAACTTTTTGCATCTATTCCAGTGTGTTTCACAATTTCATAACACTGACCAAATTGAGGGGGGTTCTTCTTTGGAGTTCCCTGACTCCACCCACCCACGCATCCACTTCATCCACTTCACTGAGGGTCAGAACCTTAATCCTGATTTATGATACTGTTTTGTTTCATTTCTACGGACCCTTAAAATGGGCTAATAACTTGGCCACTGATCTAATGTTGTGAAACTTATTGGAAAAAATACTAAAGTTCTGTTGTCAAAACAAATCAGACTTCCTACTACGATCCCATCTCCTTCATGCACGACATTCCCCTTGAGCAGGGATGCCCGTCCTACCCCATCTACCTCACCTTCCTCACGTGATCACCCTGTCTTCCCAGAATCTCTCAAACCATGCGCATGCTGGAAAATGCCTTTCCTGCTGCCGTATGCCTACCTTACCCACTGACTACCTAGATCTCTCCTTGTTGGACCATTTTTAATTCTCTAGCCTACGACCTTACAGAGAACAGTTTTGTTGATGTGGTTGTCACTGTTTTATTTGGCTCTTGTTGTTGAGAGAATAAAGTACATGAATACTTTCTCTGAGATACCACTCTTTTCTGCTCCTCTGCTTCACTGTCATGTCAGGGAGCAATACAGAAGTTCAGGTAACATGGACTTAAAGAAATACTAAAAGATATGCTCATGCCCCTTAGTATTCTAAGCCTAAAAGTGGATCTCAACCTCAGCTACACATTGGTATAGCTGATTTTAAGAACACTGTCATTTATGTCCATCTGCATGATTTTGTCTAGCAGGACAGGTATCTGATCTGAGTATCAAGCTCAGCAAGTGATGCTCTGTGCAGCCACAGTTGGGAATCTTTTTGGGGAAGCAGGGCTATTTCAAGGCAGGCAGGTCACAATTACAAGAGAACCTGGTGTTTTACACGCTCGTACTGTGCACACTCATGGGCGTTCCTTGTGCTCTTCTATGTTCTTTACATCTGGACATCAGCTGTCTCCTTCACAGAATCAGTAGCTGCTTTAAGTAAGGTTCCCATCTTTCAGATCTTTGATTCTACATTGTGCAAAATATCTTACTCTTGCCTGAAAATGCCTGGTTGGTGAGTGAGTGAGTGAGTGAGTGAGTGAGTGAGTGAGTGAGTGAGTGAGATGAATAAATGAGGCTAAGAGGTAATGGAGCAGGGAGCTGTCAAAGACAAAAGATGGGGTAGGGAAAGGAAAGTTGGAGCAAGTTGAAGGTAATCCTGCTTTTCATGCAGATTCATCCACGAATAAATAAATAGTCATAGCTTGTTCTCGGTGCCACTTTGACTAGCCTGCTCAGACATGGAATACCCTGCAACACTTTCTCGCTGGCAGAGAGTTACTCGCTTGGAGAACTTTAAATGCCTGGGTCTACACTGAGAGATGAGAATAGACTAGATGCTTTTAGTTCTTGGCTGTGATCTCAGTTGTTAAGTGGTTGGTTGGAAGAATAAAAGACAATAGAGTCCAGAATTTCATGTTTTCTTCATACATAGTAGGCAAGGAGTAAATGTTTAATGAGCAAATGAGTAAATGCAGGCCTGGATGTTTTAAAGGTCTATAAAACAGCAGATGAATGCGATGATTATTGCAGTCTTTCGCAATTACAGACAAGTTCAACTAACTCAAAATGGTAATCGATGTGAGGACAAACGTACACAGCACTTTGCACATCTGTGTCCCCTGGGTGCTTGTCATGCTGTTGTCACACATCACTCAGACAAAGCCCTTATGATGCAAGCTTTCCTGAAAAAGAATAAAAGCTGGGCTAAAAAGCTTCCACTGTCAAGTGTGCCAAATATATAGAGACATGTGGAGCATTATGAAAAAGGTAACATCTTAGGAGGATTTAAACCCTTGCTCTTCAGCAAGTGTCTTAGTTACTTTTCTCTCATTGCTGAGAAAAAATACTAGACACTCAAAGTTAAGGAAGGAAAGGTTTACGTAGCTCACAGTTTGTGGTCACAGTTTCAGTCCATAATCAGCTGGCCCCCAAGGCAGCTCCAGGAGGCAGAGAAGAGCAAAAGCAGCAAAAGCAAAAGGAGAGGGGACAAGCCTCTTTTCCTGCCCTCTACTCTAAGCAGGCAGCCTGCCCTAGGGCAGGTGTAGCACTCACACCATCTTTGTTCCCTCCTCTTGCACAGGCTGAGGATGTTTACAAAGCAGCCCCCTGCTGAGTCACTTCCTTAAACTTCTAAACTTCTCAAGTTGACACAATGCATCAACCATTACAGCAAGGCAGTTTTTGCAGAGTGGAGCCAAAAAGCCTCATCCCTCATTGTCCCTGATTGATGATGGTGATGATGGTGATGATGATGGTGATGATAGTGACTTTCTGGAACCCCTCTGGGAAAGGCAATGTTACTGAAGAAATCATCCGGGTTTTATGACATGATTTAACTCCGTGGGAAATAGTCACCGAGACTTTATTTTGTCCACATGCTGTCATCCTCAGTGGTTACACGAAGTCAGACTGTTTTCAAGAATGTATCCTACAGAGATAATCCCAAAGAGACTACAGTTACTGATACACAAACAGAGTACCTTCCTTAGACGCCTGCCAGGAATGGTGCTGTGCATTTGGTCCCAGACTAGAACTGAAGGTCTACTTCATTCAAAATTATTTGGGGTGATTACTGTTTGTGGGTGGATGTAAATATTTAGTTGACTACCTCTAAATAATGTGGAACAATAAAAATTCTATAAAATGCAGGAAGAGACTGAAAGGTAACCCCAGACTTTGGATGTTACGAGTGAGGTAATGTGACCAATGAGACAAACTAACAACAGTTTACAAGGGAGGGATGTGCTCTCTCAGTGTGGTGTAAAATATGTCAAAATTGGGCAATATGAAAAAGCAATATGGCTTTTAGAGACAAAAAAACCAATTCATCAAAATGTATCCATGCTGCTGTTGTATGGGTGGGTGAACCACCAAGAAATAGATACTGAGTTAGACCTGTGTATGTCACACAGTCCCGCCTTTCAACCCCCAGCCTAATCCGCTGAGACCCGAGCCATCTCTTCCCCAGGCCATTCCTCCCCGTGCCTGCCTGTCCCTCAAAGGGAACCGGTAGGGACATGGCAGCCACGGTCACTTACCCAGTTGTTTGCTCACTCCCTTCCTATTAATCCTTTGTTCTCCATGCATCTGCCTTCCCTTCCATCCCCTGAGCTTTCTCCTGCCAACAGACAACCAATGCGATGGTCAAGCTTGATTGTTAATGTGACTGGCTCCGGAGCCGTGCAGAGGATGATAAAGCGCGTGTCTGGGTGTGCCTAAGTGGGGCATGGAGGCTTAATCCTGGGGTCTCTGTCTGGCCCCTCCCCTTCCTCCCTGGCACTGTCCCCTGCTCTCCTTCTGGCCACCATGAGCTGAGCCTCCCTGCTCCACCACACCCTCTGCCACCATGTTCCCGCCTTGGAGCTGGCAAACCACAACCTGAAAATTCTCAGACTGTGAACCAAATAACCCACTTCCCCCTTGAAGACGTGGGGTTGGACATTTGGTCCCTGCAATAGGAAAGCAGCGTGATACATTGTGCTAAGACTGCCTCTGGTTTGAGCTGCTTTTTGGCCTTTGCTCTTCTCATTTGACGTCCTAACCTTTTTTCCCTCCCTTCTGACTATCGCCCCTTTGCTGGCAGAAATGGAAGCCTAATGGGGATAATAGCTTTAGTATAACTCGAGACCTGACACAGAAGTACCTCACAGATGTTCCCCTCCCTTCCAATACCATAGATCAGGCTCTGCGGCTCCAGGGGAAAATCCACTGGCGCTCACTGCAAGGTCCTCATCTTCAAACTCAGGCATTACAATAAAACAAAGCACGTATTTTACTCCTCACCAAATGAGCCATCTTGCGTTCTGGATGGCCCATCACGAAAAATAAATGGAAATTTTTCTCTCTCCCAAAAATTTATAACATAAGTAAGGAAATTTCTGCCTTTTGTGAGGAAGATTCTAATTTTAGTGGAAATGCATAAATTGTAAATGAAAATGAACACAATTGTAAAATATCAGACTGTTTGTTTTCTGGTTGTACAGTCTTTCAACAGTATAATTTCAATAAGAGAAGATTGAGGAAGTCAGTTTTGTAAAGGACAAAAAAACAGGGTATTGTTATTTATATAAACTCATCCATATGTGCTCTGTGTGTATGTGTGTGTCAGAGAAAAAGAAGAAGCTATAGAGAGAGAAAGAGATGGGAAAAAGTTAGGAGGAGTCCAGTGTCATTTCAAAAACAAAGAAGTGTTGACACCTGTCTTGTGAGTCACCCTGTTGTCTTGCCTGTCACTCTACCAGTCCAGATAATTGCTGAAACCAGTTTCCTTACTGTCACATTGAGCCGCTTGCTGGCAGAAATGGCAGCCTAATCAGGATAACATCTTTAGTATAACTCAGGACCTGACACAGAAGTGCCTCTCAGGAAATTTGATGAAAACCAATACATGCTAGCACTAGCACATTAAAAATTTTCATCAGGTCAAGATATCTAAATTTCTTTCTTAGCGTTATTCACATTGATCAGTCCTTAGTTTAAAAATTAACCTTATGGGCAACTCACAATGACTTGACTTCATCAGAAAGTCAAACACAGAGAATGAAACTTTTGGCCTTAGCTGACAAAACCACGTTCTTTCCAGCAGTGAGCCCCAAAGTTCAGATTTGCTTTTATGTAAACGATGCTTTATTTGCTTGTACAAAGAGGTTGTGTTAATATGAGTAGCAAGGGTTAGACTGATAAGAAAATGGTGTGAATGTGAAAACATTCTGAAATATTAATTTCAAAATAAAGAAGGCAAAAATGGTGAGCAAATGGGGTAAAAGAAAATAAACAATAGATCTTGATAGCTCTCAAATTTTATCTCATGTAATTGCTGAGTAACACTTCTAAGGCCATAGGACTCAAAGAAAAATATAAATAAATACTTTGGAGCATTTCTTTTGCGAAAACTTAAGGAATAATTGAGGACCAAACACCACAGAGCATCTGTATTGCATTACTGCCCAGACAGCGATCACAGAACCAAGGGAGATGCAGACTTTAGTTGTGGCTTCACTGGAGGCTATCCATAAGTGAGAAGTTTTCTAAGCTTTTCGTGTAACTTCCCAGATATCTCCAATCTCCTCTACTGAGAACTTGCCTTGCTCATCCTGAAGTAGTGTTTTAATATCTGCCATACCCTTTGAAGTCCTTGGTAAACATTTGCTGGAAAAATATAAGATGCTACTACTACTGCACAGGTTTGCATCTGCATGAGTGCTTTGCTAGCAGGATTCATGAAGCGAATAAAGTAAATTAGAAAGGAAAAGTTTCTAGTGGGCTATCTATGAAGCACACCAGCCAGACCAGATCAGAATTATAGTACTGAAGTGGCCTCTAAGGATGTCAGTGATGAATCCCCAGATTTCTGAAAGCCTTCTCAAGCCAGCCCCCCCACATTTCACACATTAGGCTGTGTTAGAAGCCGAGCATAGATGAGTGAAAATGGTCTTAGTTTTTGCCATCTGGCCCATTAGAAATTTTTCACTCCATGAACACGGTCTCCAAATCTGACTTTGAAAGAGCTACTTGCTGGACATACCTGTTAGCAGCATATATCAGTGACCTGGGGATGGGACAGGCAAAGACAAAACAAGTTTATCTATTTTTTTTTTAAATTTCTAGCCAAGAAATTTCTTGAGAGAACCACACAGTCCTTCTTGAATAAAACCGGTTCACAGGTTATGAAATACCAACCTAGAAGCAACTCAGACTTGGGAAGAAAAAAAAGAAAAAATATCTGAGTTATGAATTCAGCTGTAACCCTATCCTACTTCATCAAAAAAATTACAATGGGATTTCTTAATGAGTTCTTTTAAATGTAATACTTGACTGTAGTGTTGGAGTAGGGGGAAAACACTTAAAATGTGTATTCTAGCCAGGTGTGGTGGCACATGCCTGTAATCACAGCACTCGGGAGGCTGAGGCAGGAGGATTACCCTGAGTTTGAGGCCAGCCTGGGCTACAAAGTGAGCTCAAGGCCAGCCTGAACTGCATAGCGAGACCTTGTCTCAAAAAGACCAAAAAAAAAAAAAAAATGTGCATTCCAGTAAGTGTTAAAGTTTCTTCAGGGAAGCAACAAGCTGGGTTCCTGCAGCCCCTGTTTGTTGCCAGCCCAGAGCCGGTCCCCGTGGTTCCAGGGGTGCCGCTGAATTCCAGTAACTAATGCTGCTTGAGTATGAGGGCATCTCTTCATTTCCATGTCTCATGCTCCTCTAGAAACCACTTGAGGAAATTCAAGATAACCCATGAAGCTGCGGCTTCCCCCAAATCTTCAGATGCCCATTGTCCCTGTGGTTATTTTGTGTGCAGCCAGGACAAGCCACTGTCGCTGAGTTAAGAGAAACAATGATCTAATTTTTTTTGCTAAGTGTTGAGCTCAGTTCCTTACAGTCATCATCTTCAATCTCCATAACTCTGGTAAGAGAAATATCCCCGCCCTCCACTACTACATGTGCCCAATATGGATTTCTCCTATATTACTTCATGTTCTTGCAACACGTTCTAACCTTAATAATGAATGCCCTTGGGATTTTCTTTGGAGAAAATTATTGTAACTCTTCTTTGGAAGTTTTCGGAAGTAGTTGGCCTCTTTTCTTGCTATTTATCTTCACTAAATAGGTGTTTAACACACATCTTGTATGCAGTTTTATTCCCTTTATTTTTTCCAGCCTTACTGAGGTAGGATTGACAAAAAGTGTATCTATGCATGGTACATAATATGATGTTTTGATAAATATAGTGTATGCTATGAAAGGATGATTACTAATTAACCTCCCCATCACTTCACATAGTAACTGCATATGTGTGCACAGGCGTGTGTGTGTGTGTGTGTGTGTGTGTGTGTGTGCACATGCTAAAAGCATGTGACACGACTCTTGGCCAGTTCCAAGCACTGAAATACCTGTTACTAACCATAATCACCATGCTGCGCAGAGGTCTTTAGCGACCATAGCATGACTGAAGGCTGGTGCTTGTGACCAGCATCTCCCCTCTTCTCCCACACCTAACTCACGGTAACCACCATCCTGTCCTCTGTCGCTGTGAGTACTCATGGTAAAATACAGATCAGACAATCACCTAAAATAAAGGTATAGCTGGATGGATTCCTGTACTGCGCACGCTCTTAAACACCACCCTTGTCAAGACACGGAAGGTGTCGGCCACCCCAAAATGCATCCGTACATCTCAACCAAAGACAAGCTTTTCAGTTGAAAATGCTTCATTGCTGTCCTGGAGCAGTGTGTTGTCGCCCCCAGGTGCCTTCCTGGGCCCTACCACCTAGCTTTCCTACTTCCTGGTTTTCTGGGTCTTCCTCTTCCCTCCCAAACCAGTTCAACCGAGTAGAAATTTATTTCTTGGCACAAAACCTACTTCAGTGGATATCTGTTTATTTCGGTTGTGTGAAGTCTATTCTCTTGTAAATGTGTCAGGAAGGACTCCTGGGAACAATAATCTCCGGGCTGTAGCATGGTAACTGCAGTTTAAGGTCCTTCTTTATACTTAAAAATTGGCTCTACTAAGTACAGAATTCCTGGCTGCCAGGGTCTCTGCTGCATCAGGTTGATTTTATTGGGATTCTTTTCTGCACCTTATGAGTAGTTTGATGTTTTTTAACTGGATGTCAAAAATACTTTTATTTTTAAAGTCTGGTAATTTTACAGATTCTGTCTTGGTTTTCTAGGTTAATATTTTCAGGGAAAATATGATTTGGTCTTTTGAAGTATAGTTTCAACTTTTTTTTAATTTCAGGAAATTTTTCTTGGATTGAAGTTTTGTGTATTTGTTCTGTTTCCTTGCCTTCCATTCCTTCCTTTCACTACTCCTACTATGCGTATATTAAACCTTGTTTGTCTGTCCTCTTACTTGCTCAAATTATTCTCAAATCATTCTCTCTCTCCCTCTCTCTCTCCCCACCCCTGATTTACATTTTTCTCTCCTTTGTCTACTAATTACATAAAGATATTATCTCATATGCTTATTTGGTGTTACCTTCCTTCTAGTTTAATCTTCATCTGTGAACGATTTTTTTTTTTCTATTTTGGCTGGATCAGCCCATACTCAAGTTTCCAATTCTGTTGTGAGTTATTCATATTGTACCACTTCATTAAAGACTTTGGACTCAGTAGTTATAGGTAGAGAATAGAAATTAGAAATAGAAAAATATAATGTTTTTTATCTGTAAGTGTGTGGTGAATGATAATTAAAAAATAGATCTCGGGGCTGGAGATTTAGCTCAGTGGCAAAGCACCTGCCTGGCAAGCACAAAGTCATGAGTTTGGTTCCCGGTACTGGAAAAAAACCAAAACCAAAAAAAAAAAAAAAATAGATCTCTGGAGCTTGGGTGAGTGCTGCAGCCAGGAATTCACAGGTAGAAGTGTCATAGCTGTACTAAGCAATGTGCTATTCCTTTTTTTTTTTTTTTTTTTTTTTTTTTTTGGTTTTTCTCCGGTACCAGGAACTGAACTCATGACCTTGCGCTTGCCAGGCAGGAGCTTTTGCCGCTGACCTAAATCCCCAGCCCTGCTATTCCTTTAGATAGCTCAAAATTTTGCTTTTCATTTATTTCAAGTAGAGGTTCATTTTACATTTTGAAGTTTAAAAATAGCACATGGGCATTTTTTTCTGGACCCAATGGGGTAAGTAACAATGCTCAAAATAAGGCATTCTTGGATAATCTGATAAGAAGGGTTAGGGTGGTTAGAGACTATAGCTGATATTAATAATAAATTCAGTTTTTCAAGCATAGAGCCTCTTTTTTCATTAAAAAAAAAATCACAAAGAGAAGATTTTAAGTTAACCCAGCATGCCTTCCCAAGGGTGAACCATTAACCAAAAGACTTGTGGAATATATCACTAAAGATATAAAAATTAATCCAGCAAAAACAATGCTCAAGCCTTCCATAGTGCTAAAGAATACAAATTTTCACAAAGTACCATTAATATCGTGAACTTATGAGTAGCCACTGAGGAAATTTGGATACATCTAGTGAGTTAGTATTCAAATCAAACCAACAAAAATCATCTTTAAAAATCACGACTTTAAGGCATAGAAGATTTCAACAAAACTCTTTAATAGGTAAATAAAGGGAATGTTCTAATGTGACAACAACAAGAGTACACCAGTGGCTGTACTTGGGTTTGTTCAAAATAGGATCTTTGATGAAAGCAGAAATGTCAGTAGGGTTACAGTTACCTGCTTCAACACCATAACAACCAAGTATACACCACTGGATTCAGATATTATGTTGACCAGGAGGCAACATGCCCACACTCCAGCTTCTTCACAGCAATTCTATCACTTTCTTGGAGTGCTAAAACAGTAGAATGTGTCTCCAACAAGTACATAGGAGTACACCCTCTCCTCACTAAAGTGTCACACATGGGCTTTAAAAACTTGTTCCTATACAGGAAGTACATCGTGTTTACAGTTATTTCTATTGTGTTTTCTTGGGGATTTGGATTTGGGATGGATAAGTAATAATCACTAGCAGATCTCTTAGCATGATTAATTTCTACAAGGAGATAAAAAGGAAGACAAGATGACATTTTCAGTACTTTGCCAGACTTCTGCTGTAACCCTTCAGAGAATGTTTCATGGTCAGCACTGGTGAGTTCCTTTACTGGGCAGTATCATATTCTGTGGGCATAGATGTTTAAAATACACCTCCCATACCATGCCCAAGAGATTCCAAAGCTAGACATGTTTATCACCCATCCTTTGCCAGTGTTTCAGAGGGCAGGAGAACAGAGGAAGCTAACTCACAGCCTCATCCCTCTAGAAGCTAGTCCATGTCAACCAACGAAATAATAATTCTTTGAATGAAACTTACACCTTGAACTGAGCCGGCTTGTGGCTTTACCAAAACTTGGACTGCTTACCCTTGATCATAGGAGAAACCAAGAAAATAAATGCAAATGTACCAATGTAAAACCAAAATCACCTTTGAAAAGGAAATCTGAACAGGCTTTTCCTACTAACAGTGTCAATAACATTGTCTTTTTAGTAAGGAGGTGTTGTGTATTTATTCTACAGTTTGATAGAGTTATTTTTTGATCTCTTTAAATTCTTTCCTATGTGTTGATTTTTGATCAAATGCCACTGTTGACAATACTCTGAATCTGTATTTACATGGGCTGTGGAGCTGCACAAACTTCGTAAAGAACATGTGCTTATTGGCCACAATCCCTGCAGTGTAATGGATTACCTGACTCTTACTTGAATGGGTTGCTAGATGTACCTCTCCTTTCCTGTCACTCAGTCTCTTTCCATTTCATGGCCACGTACGGGTGGTGTTTTATCTTCAGTAAGCAATCTATCAAGTTTTCAATTATAATTTTAAGTAAAAAATGTAAGTAAAATAGCTGTTTCTTCCTCAGCCCTGGATAACAGTTAAGAAGTCCTGCTTTGGCTCACTGGGAAAATATCCTCTTCAATAGAGCACTTGGCTGGCTTACAAGATGCCCAAAGTTCAATTGCCAGCATCATAACAAAAAATGAAAGAGAGAGATATTGAGCCACAAATGTGGGAATAGGTTTGGGTTGTACCTCTACCTTTTACCAAATGAAAATAGAGGCTCAGGAAAATCACTCCACATCCCTTGGTCCCTTCAGTCTGCATTATTGGTTCCCTGCTTTAGGACTGATGCTGGATTAGGTAGTGGGAGAAGAGTAAAAATCTTTGTTCTGCATTCAAAGAGTTTACAGTCCAGGACAAAAAGTGGAGGTATGCATTCATATATAATATCTAAGTAAAATCAGACTGATGAGGGCCCTTTATAAATTACACTTCTCATCACAAAACACTCAACAATTTCATCCAGGCATGGTGGAGCACACCTATAATGCCAAAACTCAGGAGGCTGAGGCAGGAGGATCTTTGTGAGTTCCAGACCAGCTTACGCTACAAAGTGAACTCAAGGCTAGCCTGAACTACATAGCAAGACATTGTCTCAAAAAGACCAAAAAAAAAAAAAACCAACAATTTCAGTTCCAGTGAATGAAACAAATAAAAATGCTCTGGAAGTCCTGAGTGGAGGAGTAAATATTAGGTCATCAGGAAAGTAAGAAGGACCAAGAGCCCTAGAAAATGTCTCCTACATGTCAGATGTAGACCTTGTGCTTGTTACAGCAGGACTTCAAAGCAGATACTATTGTTCCATTTCACAAATATATAAATTGAGGTGCAGAAATAGTAAATTGTCCAAGATTATACAGCTAGTGAATTACAAATCTACAACTTGGAGCCAGTTTAGCTTAAAGTCCAAAACTGAGACTCTAGAATGTAGGTTGTGAAATGGTTGGAACTTAGTTGGGCTTAAACGCCTATGTGCAGATAGATGAGGAAAAAATGTCCCTCCAAATCTCATGTGTTCAGTAATAGAGCCTGGTCAGAAGAGATAGGTTATTAGGGAGCATTACCTTGGAGGGTGTATTGTTGTCCCTTGCTCCTTCCCTCTCTCTGCCTGCTGGCTTCCATGGGATGATCAGCTGCCCCCCAATACCTTCCCACAATGCTGCTTCTCTCTTGAAGGCAGTCAACCATGAACTGGACCCACTGAAAACTGCATCCAAAATAAACCTCTCCTACTTTAATTTGTAGGTGTCAGGTATTTTGTTCCAGCAACACAAAGGTAACTAATAATCTGGGTAAGAGGTTTTAGTGTGGAGTGATAGAAATGTTTCACAACTCATGTGCAAGTGTAGTCTTTTGTGTAGGAGAGAAAAAGGAGTTCTTAATTCTGAACTAGCCACTGTAGACAAAGAAACATCCAGCTCCTTTTCTGGCTCATAGTCATTATGTTAATTATTTCATAAAATGAAAGTCTCCATTTCCCCTCAAATATCAAATTCTTACAAGCACATTTCCTCTGGCTCAGGGACAGCCCACTCATACATGTGTTCCTTTTATTTTACAGACATACTTGGCAAGTGCAAGACAAAATCAATGCCAACAATGTGGCTTACACAACTGGGAAGCTGAGCTTTCACACTGATTACCCGGCTCTCCACCATCCACCTGGGGTAAGATCAGCTTTGGCATACTTTCCACAAGGCAGGCTGGACCTCCTATATTTTGAGTTGAGAAAACCATGTGTTTCATCAGCTCCTTCATCTTATGGGAATTTTTCTCCAAACTCACAGAATCTCTCTGCCTAAGTTCTGCATATTCTCAGCATCTCTAAGGAACAGGACAATCTCATGCATCATTTTTAAGACATCTCTTTGCTCTTCCTGGAAATAATTATTGGCACTCTTTGCTTTGCCAAGACTGAGTTTAAGACAGCAGTGCATCTTGAGGTCTTTCTGCACATACCTCACTCTTCAGAAAGTTCCAAAAGGAAGTGGAATTAAGGAAGTCAAGGTGGGGTTTCCCAGAAAAGTCACACAGCCGTCATTCGTAGCAGTGACTGCTGCAGAAAAACATACTGCCTAACTTGATGGCTTAGCATGCGCTTGGCCTGTCGTACTGTCTGGGCTCTGTTTGGCTGATCAGTTTACTTTTGCAGGTCACATGACTGTAGTCAACTGCTGAGTTAGCCTGGGGCTGGTTGACATCAGCTGGATGGGCTGTCTCTGCCCCACTTGGTCTGTGAGCTCCAGAGGCGATGGATAGTCCAGGCTTCCACACATGGAAACTGACAGAATCTTCCAAGAGCAAAGTGAGGCATGGGAGATTCTTGGGACCTTGGTTAGTCGTCAGCACAATATATCTTCTGCATATTATATTGATCTAATCAAATTCTGCACCTAGCCCAGATTCAAGAGATGAGGAAGTAGACACTTCATGGGAAAAGCTGCAAAAATGAATTAGAAAGGAATGTGAGTGTCAGATCAGAGTAACCATCCTATTTTGGGGACCCAAACTCCATCCCATCCATCAGATTCCTTATCAAAGATTGTGATGCTCCTTATCAAGCAAAGAGATTCCCCAGGAGAATGTCTAAGTGAACACTCTTCCCTATATCTTCACAAAAATTCCCATTTACTAAACCCAATCCATTTTTATGAAATGATCATTCTTCTAAACCAAAAGAAAAGATTATCAGAATACTCTTGAAGGATATTTTGTCCCTATATGTAGAGCCTAAGTGGACACATGAAGTAACCACACAGAAATATGTCTCTTCAAAAGTAAATGAAAAATTAAAAAAAAATTTAAAAAATTAAAAAATTAAAAGTAAATGAAGCCAGGCATGGTGGTGCATGCCTGTAATCCCAGGAGGATCATTGGGAGTTCGAGACCAGCCTGGGCTACAAAGTGAGCTCAAGGCCAGCCTGAACTGCATAGTGAGACCCTGTCTCAAAAAAGGAAAAAAAAAAAAAAAAAAGAGTGTGCAGCTAGTCTGTTATGAGACTCACCCCTTTTTTTTTCTTTTTCTTTTATTTTATATTTTGGTAGTGGGGATTAAACACAGGGCCTTTGCACTGAGCTATAACCCTAGCCCTTTTTTATTTTTACACAGGGTTTCACTGAGTTACTAAATTACCCAGGCTGGACTTGAGCTTGGGCTCCTCCTCCCTCGGACTCCCACAGGCACGCGTCTCCAAGTCCTGCCCAGCTGCCACAGGAAGGACGGATGACTGGCCTGTACGTGGCACAGCAAGCAAGGTCACGAAGGAAAGGCACTTCAGACCCAAAGCCCGCTGAGGACTAGGG
>NW_004955476.1:6422638-6470889 GCF_000276665.1 Chinchilla lanigera
GAATGAGCCAAAATTTAAATTAATCCATTTTTTATCAGCATATTTCCTAGGCACCCTGGTTGCTACCCATTCCCATGGACGGCATTAGCTAAGTTAGCCTGTTACTTGACTTCACGTGTTTTAAATTATGTTGTTGGTTGTAAAATTCCACATGATTTTTTGAACTAAATAATGACAGAAAAATGGCCCTTCCAGTTACCTTTTGGGGTGGGAGCTGGGGAAGAAGACACACAGTGTGATTTATTCTAAATGCGGTTCTGAGATGTTCTGAAACTGATATTAAAAGCCAAACTAATCAGCTCAGCTCATCTGCCAAAGATTACTTGGACAGGCTGGATGGAATAAAACTTGAAGAATGAGACCAGAAAACTGAAGGTTCTAGTTGAAACTTTTAAGAGTATCTCCTGAGTTTAAGTTCTGTTTCTGGATTAACATGGAAAGCCTAAGAAAAAGTGATTAATTGACTTCATAAATATTCCTGAAATACAGTATAATATAATGCTTGACATTTGCATAGCATTTAATGCTTTTTCAAAGCATTTTTATTTATATTACTTTATCTGACCCCCCTGACAGTCCTTGAAGGTAGACAGGATCGATTGCCAGTACAGAAGATGAAATGAAGCACAAGGTTAAAAAGTTTCATCGGTGAGAACTGATTAATGGAGAGTGAAAACCTGAATTCAGGCCTCCATCCAGTTTTCTATCACATAGCACTGGTCCTCAGCTGGAATTTCAAATTACCATAATTTACATATTTATGGAAAATCTCATACTTCATAAAGTCTTCTATACTTCCTCATGTCCCTAAATTTAATATAGCACCTTGCACGTAACAGAGACAGAAGAGATTTGCAATAAGAAGAAAGAAACCCAACAAAGGCATACCTGTCTCCATCCCCAAGGGAAATACCTAAAGCTAAATGAGGATGAAATTTTGGTCTGGTTTTGATTTTGGTGGTGGTAGTAATACTCATGCTGGGGACTGAACTCAGAACTTTCACAATGAACTACGTCTTCAGCCCTATTTAAATGTTTTACTTTGAAAGAGGGCCTTGTTAAGTTGTTAAACTGCCCAGGCTAGGCTCAAACTTTTGATCCTCCTGCTGAGATTACAGCATGTGCTACCACACCTGGATAATGATGATAGATTTTTAACTGAGCTTCCTGAGTATCTGGACACTAACAGAAGAACAGCATACAGCACATGTCTGTACCATTGCTCGGGCTTCCGTTTTGAACTGTTCAGGGGTTTGCTGGTCCCAAAATCTGAAGTTTTCTATAACACAGAGGAAAAGGCAACGTCACTTTCAGTAGAGAGAAAATAATCTGGGTGATGAGTCAACCACTGAGAGTCCAATTTGGTCAGTTTGGATCACAGGAGAAGAATCGGTGTTCTTTAAATCCCTTTACATCTTGCCATAATGAACTCATAAAGTCCTTCAAATGTTAGTTTTTTAAAAGGCTAGCTGTTGTTTTCTACACATGGCAATGGCAAGTAATAGCTTCTTTTGTGTAATTTCACTTTTTATACAGAAGTCAAGCTCAAATCTACCAAACTCCAGCTAATTCAGAAGGTGTACCTTTGCCTGTATCTCAGTCCTTCCATCTGCAGAAATAAAAATAAAAACATCCAATTCTGAGGACTGCTAAAGAGAGTTATGTACATGATACTTGTAATTTGAGAAGTTACATATACAATCATAAAAATTGGGGAAACTTGTATTGCTTTGGAGGCAAGGCAAGATTTATCTTCTAGACCAGCGCTGATTCAGTAGCCACAAGCCACACGACTGAATCTTAGTTTAAATTATGATGAAATGAAACTTACAATTCAATTCTTCAGTTCTTCTGACTACACTTCAAGCGCACAACAGCCGTGTGGACCTAATGCTTACTGCACTAGACAGCAAAAACTTTTCCATCAAGAGGGCGCTGTTTAGAACCAGCAGGGAGAAGACCAGGCTGGCTGAGTATTTCTTCTTCTAAGCCTCCCATCCTCCTAATTCTGGGCCTTTGATCATATCTGCCTCCTGTGTTCTAGAACAAAGTCAGAAATTGGTTTTCAGTTTATTCTACTTAGTAACAAAGAAGTTTTCATAACTAAATGCTATCATTTCTTTAAGCAGAAAACTCAGGTCTAAATTTAGGCGCTCAAAATCACTCATCCATGCTGACTTAGCAAAAGAACTCATAAAACCTGTGACAAATCCATTCAAAACTTTCTTTTATTTGACTGTGATTTGCTTTTTAAAATGAAACAAAGTTCAACATCCCCCTCAAAAAAAAAAAAAATAAAAGTAAAATTCATTCAGACTGATTATCTTTTTGGTTTCTTATTCCCAGAGCTGTGAACATTTGTCCACCCCTCCCAACCCCACATTACCAGCTTTCCTTCTTATCTTTACACATTAAACTCTCAAAGAGCTGCTCTTTGGCCTGCTGCCCTCAAAGATGATTCACCTTGTGTAATCCCACTAGACAAACATTCTACAACTCAGCTCTGACAGTGCTGCCTCCATAGTCAGGGGTTCCCCTCTACACACCACAGAAAATCTACATTCCTTCATCTGCCCTTTAAGACTCTGCACAAGCAAGGCCCCGTCACCTCTCCAGCCAGTCTACTCCTTCCGGGCCTGACCTCTGCACAGCCAGGCTGGTGTAGCCCAGCGAACTACATGTGCATTGCTGCCTGTGAGCTCTCCCTCAACTCTGCATCTCTCAGGCCTGACTCACTGCCTCTACCCCGCCTCGTCCACCGCCTCTGCTGGCCTCTCGTCCACCTGGCGGGAAGGGCCCCCTCTCCCAAGCTGTGCCTTTTTGCTCACGAGTCAACCGGACCCTGCTCTACCCACGTCTTCAACTGTTCCAGGACTGAAGTACACAGCACTGGCTCTGAGCAGCTATTGTCATCCTCAGCGCCCCTTCTGAGGGTGCAAGAGAACAGATTTGAAAAAGATGCGTCCATTTTGGTCCATTCGTACCTTTGTGAATCCTGAACGTGGCATCGGAAAGGAAATGCTGTTACTGTAAAACCTGTTTCTCCTTCTCTTCTCCTAGGTTCAGCTTCTGCACTGCATCAGGCAAACAGTCACTGGGGGCGACTCGGAGATTGTCGATGGGTTTAACGTGTGCCAAAAGCTCAAGGAAAAGAATCCCCGGGCTTTTCAGATTTTGACATCTACCTTTGTGGACTTTACAGACATCGGTGTGGATTACTGTGATTTTTCTGTGCAATCTAAACACAAAATTATAGAGTGAGTACTCTTATTGTATTGATCTCTCCTGGGACTAAAACAGTTATCAGAAAGTGCTCCATTAGCTAAAGTTTAAGCAGAAAGATTTCATGAGCTCTAAATTTTTTTTACCTTCAATCCACCATTAGTACAACAGAGAGAAAAAGAACTTATTACCATTTTTAAAATTCTTTAATAAATCACATGAAATCTGTTCTTGATCAGTGTGAGAGGGAACGTACCTATGATGTCACATGCACTTCATTTTTAAAATATAAGTTCCAGTTAGTCATAATCAATGCAGTTGCAGTGGTCAGAATCTTTTGGCTGGAAGTGAAAGAGCATAACTCAAAACAGGTAGATCCAGGAGTTAAGCATTATCATCTGGTCTCTTTTCTTCTTAGCTTTGCTGTCTTCTGTGTTGGCTTCATGTTTAAAAATGATCCTCAGCGTCTCCAAGTTTTTACTGGCCTTAGAGTTACTACCCACAGCATAGAGAGAACATTTACTTCCTCCTGGCTGTGACAAGGCTGGAGAAGTCCCTAAGTCAGCCCCCTTGGCCATGGCCAGGGGCTGGAGGACGCCAGTCTGCCACAGCAGGATGACACGGTCATTGCAGGAGCAGGCTCAGCTCATCCGAGCCCCAGGCCTGGGAAGGAAGTTGTGACCCCAAAAGACACTAAGCAGCTACGGTCATGCAGTGCTTATATCAACATTTTGTTCTCTTTCTTTTTAACATTTTATCATAATTTCTCCAGGTATCTACAAAAGCTACATATCATCCTTCCACTTGAGAATTAGCTTACAGTATGTTACTTAGCTATGCTGCATTGAATTGGACCTCCATTAGTACCGGGTTTTTCCAATTTGAGAATTTTATGTTCTTTTATGACAAATAGCCAAGTTGTATGAAAGTAAATTCATTGAGTAGATAATGAAATCCCTAGTTATACATCTGTCATATACACAGGGAGAGTTCATTTATTCATTCAACAAATGTGTATGGAGGCCAATTTTCTTAATACTTGGGATACATCAGTGGAAAAAGTACAGATTCCTGTCCCCTGCCCTTAGACAGCTTTCATTTTAATGAGGAAGGGGAGAGTTTTAATTTAAAACATTAAAACAAATGAGCACCTTATAATGAATATTTAAAACTTGTTATATGCTTAAGAAAATGAAAAAGAAAATCAGACAAGATAACAGAATCCAGGGCTGGGAGTGGAACTCACTGGTAGAATGCTTGCCCAGCATGTTATAAGCCCTGGCCTACATCCCCAGTACTACCAAAAATAAATAAGCAGAAATAAAAAGGATAAAGGGAATCCACAGGGCTGGAGACTTGGTAGGGATGGAACTTGCATCATTAGATAAGGCAATGGGAGTACGATTTGAGCAAAGACTCAGGAAAGCAGGTCCAGACACCACGAGGGCAAAGGTCCTAAGAAGGCTCTGGAGGGTGTCTGGGAGATCTGAGGGACAGCAGGAGGCCAGCGTGGCCGGACCCAGGTTGGGAACAGGCTCAAGGAGAGGCACTCAGGTTGGGACCAGAACATGCAGAAGATCGTGAGCAACTATGAACACAGGGCTCTGGATTCCGCGTGACAGGAAGTGGTGCAAAGTTTGACCAAGGAAGAGACATCTCCATAAATTTAGTTCTTCTTTAACACAGCATAAAAGAGCCGGGGCAGGAGTAGAGCAGAGTAAGAAGCTACAGGGGACTTCAGCTAGAGACCGCGGCACCTGGGACCGGCGAGGTCCTGGTGACAGCACCAGCACATGGGGAAGGATCCATTTTTAATACACTGTGCAAACTGAAACAGATTGCTTTCCTGACATGCTGGGGGAGGGGTGTAATAGAGTGATAAGTGTCAGGAATAAGTCCTTGATCAAGACAAACCTGAGGTTTTCTCTGAGAAGGCATTCACTGAGGTGAGAAAGCAGAAATGATACAGGATTTTTAGCTCCAAGACATAGTCCTAATACTCAAACATGACCTTTAGAAGTGATGGTTTCTAGGAGATGATTTCAACCTGACTTGTATATTACATTGTGCCTACAGTGTATACATGCATCAAACCGTAACATTACCCCGTTAGCATGTGTGATCTGCATTCGTTCTTGTAGCAGTGAAAATAGCTTACATTTTAAAAATGCATGGCCAGTTCGGATTCTGCCAGGACACATCAAGACTGCAGATTCTTCAAGACCACTGAGCAAGAAGAAACAACTATTGAGGGAGACTAAAATCACCATCTGAATCCCGACTTGGCTTTAATGTTTTTTCTAGTAAAATTCCAAGACATGGCCATTTATAAGGTCTCAGGAACATCCCTAGAGAATGCCAAGTCATTAATATTAATCCCACTTCAAAAACACTTTTTTTACAACAAGAGATAAAACAAAGAAAGGTTTCAGTTCAGGGAGAGCCTCTGTCCCCTCAGTGTTCTTGAATGTCTGTTGAAATGTCTGTGTCCTGCCTGTACTAAAGCATCTTCCAGGTGCTAAAGGAATTAATTATGACACAGTGCAACGAAAAAAACAAACCACTGCGGAAACTGGGGAAAAATGATAATAGTGAGAAGAAGTAATCCTATTGTCGTAAGTTCAATCACAGGACTGTGAGCTCCTTACTTGTCCCTGGGTCGGCTCTGATCTTACGGGCTGCCCATGCTGGCTTAGGTTCTTTTTCAAAAACACAAATAAACAAACAAAAAACCAGCTAACACCTACCCTCAGAACTAGGATTTACGGAGTTAATAAAAGGCTGGCTTACAAAATACTGAGTATATTTTAGCTTGCTGTAATTTCCATAAATCCCAACAATTTATCTGTGATAGATTTCTAGTTCATTCCTCAGTTTCTAGGGACCAAATCAAGAAAAGAAATTTTTATTTTTTTAATTTATTTTAAGAGTAAAAGAAGGAAAACATATTAACAAACAGACATCCATTTACAAAATAGCATAAGAACAATACACACAATACAGAGTTACAGACAAAGTGATAGGAAATTAACAGTGGTTGTTGTATTACGTATTGATATCTTCAAAGTGGTTTCTCAGGAAAACAAATAGAGACATGCAAGACTGATCAAATAAGTAATCATTAACTGTTCCTTTCTGTAGAGCAATAGAAGTCAGTAGTACAACTATGTTAACTATCCTGTATATATACATACATAATTTCCCCTTCTTTAAGAAAAGAGATTTTTAATCACTTGTGAGATTCAAGACTCTTCTGAAGTCCAGAATAAGTTTTTCCTAAAGATCCTCATAAAAATGTGTCACAGTAGACAACACCCTCGTGGCACTCCTACAACACATGCGAGAAGTCCCACCAAGCGCCACGTCTGTCCCTGAAGCACGATGTTGTCACTAAGGCAGAGTCCCAGCCTCACCTCTGTCCTTGCAGTCCTTGCTGTCCACCGGCAGCTGCACCCTCCTGTGCCATGGCATTCTCCAGGCGGCCTGTGGCCTATGTGTGGCAGAACCTAATCCAGGCACATGTCACAAGCCCTGCACACATGACACTGTTTTGGGTCTGACCCCCAGCTCTGGGTGCCACACAGCTGTCAGCCCCTGTTACCACCTCCCAGCGTGGCCTGGGGACCAGGACTCCAGGGACCGGTGCCAGGCACCTCACTGCCATTCTTGACCACCTACCTTCATTGTCATCCCACCCTGTGTTTCCAACTCAGGAAAATCGAAGCTGCTTGGTAGTGCAGCCTGGCTGAAAGTCTACCTTCCCAAAAGCTGAAAAGCATCTCTTGTTTTTGTCTCTGAATCTGGGAGAAGTCCATGTCTTGCGAATTATAACAGCGTAGTCCAAATCCAGGGAAAGATGCTACCTTTTCTTACCCTGAAACCTCTAATATCTTTCATTGTTGTGATTATAATCTGTTTTCCAAGAAAGAGTTAGAAATTACAGTAGTCTCTCCCCCCAGGACTGGAAAGCCCTTGGTAGTCTCCCAAGGCACTGAAAAATATACAAAGCACACAAGAAACAAATATTTACCACCTGTTTTGGCCAGACTGTAGTGCTGGGACTACAACACTGAATAAGGTACAACAGCACCAGTCTTCCAGAAGTCTGCGTACAAGGGGTGATCAAAATATACAGTGAATATTTGCTTAATTTTTAAAAAAATTATTACGGTAAAAGAATATTGCCGTAACCCTTCTCAAAACACTCCCCACGTCTTCAGATACACTTATCTCATTGTTTGTGAGCCTCTCTGAAGCAGTTCTAGAAGTCCTCTTTCATGTCTTTATGAGGTATGATCGAAAAATATGATGAATGTGGTGCCAAGTTCCAGCCACAGAAAGTCAGGCTCCTCTTTGAGGTCAAGAGGACTGTGAAGGGTCAACTTCCCCATCAGTTCAGGACAAGTTTCTGGGATGGCACACTGCAGACACTCAGGAAAGAGCACTGCCAGAACTGCTTCAGAAAGTGACAGGAATGATGGGATAGATGTGTTTGAAGGGGAGTACTTTGCAGGGAATTAATGATAATATGTCTTTTATAGTAATAAAGATTTTCAATTTAAAGTTTCCCTGCATTTTTGATCATGTCTTCTACAAAGTACAGGTGAATGGAAAGCCTGTATCTCACTCAAGCTAGTCTCTTGTCTGACCTTCACTTTCCCACGTGCAAACTAAGCAATGAATTAGAGCCATACATTTCAGCAGGGCATGGTGGTACATGCCTCTAACCCCAGAACTTGGAAGCTAAGGTAAGAGGACCTCTGTGAGTTTAAGGTCAGCCTGGGCTACACAGCAAAACCCTGTCTTAAAAAAAAAAAAAAGGAAAATATATATATATATATTTCAAACACTTAAGAAATAAATCTTTCTTCCTATCCCATACCCAAAATGAAACAATGCCTAAAACATCATAAAGCAACTGACCTATAAACCTCTTACACAAAAGAATCTGAATGGGTAAAACCTGCGTTAAAGAATGAATTTCACTAGGTGTAACTGAAATGTTAACTTGAATCTCTCAGTAACATTTATGGTAATTTCAGCGGAATCCTCCTGGCTCTGGTATAGTAAGACTTAAAATAAAAATGAGTAAGTGGGAAGGAATAAAGTGTACATTTGTACCATGGTAACCCTGAGATCTTAAGGCCTTCTGTATGGGTTTGGCTTCTCTACCATTGCATTTCAAAATATCTCCCCAAAGGAGCCGATCTTTATGATATAACGAGGCCTTGGTGAATCATACACTGACTCTCTCTCTCTTCAATAGGTTAGATGACAAAGGCCAAGTGATTCGCATCAACTTCAATAACACAACGAGGGACACGATCTTTGACACCCCCGTGGAGAGAGTCCAGCCTTTCTACGCTGCTCTGAGGGAGTTTGTCGACCTCATGAACAGCAAAGAATTCAAGTTCACCTTCAAGATGAACCCAGGTCAGTACACAGCTTTTCCAAGAGAGGGAAAAGATGGGTTTTCTCCAGCCTGGCCCCTTTGGAACGAGGTGCGGAGCACCTTGACAGCAGAGCTTGGTGATCAGCTCTCTTTGCTTAAGCAGCAGGCTCCTAGCCCTGCCCCAGCCCTGCTGAGTCCTCAGATGCAGAAATATTCCTTTCTGAAAACCCAGGGAACCCTAAGCGCTCCAAACTTTAAGTATTTCCAACCCAAATAATAAATACTTGCACAACAAGCTGTAGGCCAAATAAATCTCAGGTCTGATGGTAACACCGACATCTTCTTGTATTTTCTATCCTGATAGCCCATCAATACAAGCTGAGGCTTGTACTTAGTTATGCCATCCCAATAAACAAAATTATGCTCACCATGCTCATGCTGAAAGAGGTGAGGAGTCTTTATTCGTGGAATGTACTGAATTCTTTAGACCACCTTTCAAAAGTGAAATGCCACCAAAGCTGAATCGTTTTTCTTCTCTATTTATGCTTAATTGACAAATTGTATATATTTATCATGTTCAACATGCTGTTTTGAAATGTGTATATACTGAAGGATGGCTAAAATGAGCTACTATATAGTAGCACCTCACATACTTGTCTTTGTGACGGTGGCAACATATAAAATCTACTTTCTTAGCAGTTTTGAAAAAAGTGGGTGTGGCAGTTCATACCTATAATTCTAGCACTCTGGGAGACTGAGAAGGGAAGATCACAACTTAAAGCCTTGCCTGGGCAAATCAGTGACTTACTGAGACACTGTTTCAAAACTTTAAAAAAATATATCTAACAGGATTTAAAAATGTAGCTCAGTTTGACGGCCCTGAGATCAGTTGCCAGCACTGGAAAACAAAAGTAAACAAATGAAAAAAGAATACAGCACATCATTATTAACTATAGTCACCACGATGCACACTGTATTTCTTAAACTTCAAGATTTTGTTATCTGTAATACAAGGCAGTATCTCTTTCTGCTGCTAATTTGACCAAATGGATGATTCTTCTTAGTTGTAATTGCTTTTATTTCTTTTCCTTTTTCTACTTTCCTTTCTTTCTCTCTTTCTTTCTTTTTTAACAAACAGTGTCTTTTCATATTGCCCAGCTGGTCTGGAACTCTTGGACTCAAGCAACCCTCCTGTCTCAGCCTTCCAAGTGCTTGGGACTACAGGTGTGCACCCTGTGCCCAGCTAAAATTGTTTTGTTTGGGGTTTTGGGGGAATTTTTTTATCTTAGACAGAGTTTTGCTATACAGTTCAGATTGGCCTTGAACTCACTGGATAGCTCAGGCTGGCCTCAAACTCACGCAGCTCTCTTCCCTCAGCCTCCCAAGTGTGCACCACCACGCCCAGCTAAACTTGTTCTTAATTGACCATCTCCATAATAAGTTTGTACTAGAAATACCCATAAATCCATTGCCGGGTAGACACAGTAGACTGAGCGTAAGAGTGTCAACCTGTGAGATGGGCACAAGGTAGGAAAAAAACAAAAAACTAGTCCAAAGAACAAAAACAAAATATAGGAGCTGGAATCCCAGTTCCATCCTTCGGTGGCAGAGGAGCTTTGGGAAAATTCATCAGCTTGTTGGAGCCTCCTCTTCCTCACATATGAAAAGATGAGCTAATACTCTCTCTGTCCGTTATGAGTCTTAAAAATAATACACACAAAATGCAAGACAAGTAAGAATGTCACTGTCCCTAGCGGCATTTGAAGCTATTAAACTGGAGAGAAACATTCCCGGTGGGAAGGCAGGTCACCATCCGTATGAACAACAGCAAGGTTTCGCTCAGAGAAAACCTCCTGGGCAGCCTCCCCGGTGTCAGGGGAAGCCTCGCAGGCCCCCCAGCTCGAGGTCACAGGCCCGAGCGGGTTGCATGCAGCCGGCAGCTGCGACCCAGGAAGCGTGCAGCTGTACAGACAGAAAGAAGTGCAGCTTCTGACGCCCGCGGGGTAGCAGCGGCACTCCGCATGCTGCGTTTTCCAGCTCTGTACTGAAACGCGATCTTTCATCTAGGCGACGTGATCACCTTTGACAACTGGCGCGTGCTGCACGGCCGGCGCAGCTACGCGGCGGGCACGGAGATCACCCGCCACCTGGAAGGCGCCTATGCCGACTGGGACGTGGTCCTGTCCCGGCTGCGCATCCTGAGGCAGAGCCTCAAGGGCCAGGGCTGAAGCTCCGCCCCGTCTCGGAGAGGCCGGTGTGGACACTCACCGTCGTGGCCGGCGTCCTTCCGCGCTCCCGTCTTTACCCCGCGGCACTCACTCGCCCCGCAAGAGTAACTTCTCCCTCCTAGCCTCGCTCAGTGTCACTTTCTGCAGCAGGCCTGGCCTGTCTTCTCCAAGAAAGCACGTTTCCTTCCCGTCCCGTGTGTGCACTCATTTCTTTTGCCCATGTGATGTCTCTGCACGGGTACAGATAGCGTTTGTGTGAAATTAAACATGTCTCCAAAGACAGCTTTGTTACAAGTAAATCTACTGCTGCACATAAAGCTTGTCTCCGTTTTCCCACAACCACTGCGGAGATTTTTCAAAAAATTAAAAATCGAAATTGCATTTGACCCCGCTATTCCCCTGTGAGGTATCCTCCCAGAAGAGTTAAAGGCACCCTGTGGCGGGGGTCCATGCACACCCGTGTGCACAGCACCACAGCACGTAACAGCTCTGTCACAGATGCGGATAAAGCAAATGTGGTACTTGTATGCAATGGAGCCCTGCCTTGCCAGGAGGAAGGCTCACCCTAGTCACGTGTGGGAAAATGGGTGCACTTTGAGACCATAATGTTAAGTGAAACACATCAGACCCACAAGCTTAAATACCACATGGTTTTTCTTATATGAGAAAGCCAGAGTAGAAGTAACGTACAGAATAAGCGATAGATGATAGGAAGTCAGGAGGTAGACCTTTCTCAAAGGGGAAGGGATCGGGAGATGGAGGGAAGGGAGGGGAAGGCGTGGAGGGGGTGTGGGGAAAAAAGGATCGAAGAAGAAATGAAAGTAGAGCTTTTGCAAACTGGAAGAGGACCAAGAGTTGAAAGGAGCAGGGGAAGCAGGAGGAGCAAGGAAGCAAAAAGAATTAAGACGCACCATTTTCATGTACCAAGTCGCCACGATAAATGTAATCGTGTTCTACACATGTGGACTAATAAGCAAGTTTTAAAAACTTGTGGCCAAACATGTTTCTGCTTTGCAGCCCCTGGGGTCTCCTTCCTCGTGTCCCCATAGAACAGTCTGCAGCCTGCATGAGAAAGAGCTTCGTGTTTCTAAAGCTCTTTGTAATTGGATTATATTACCCGAATTTATCACTTTTATTGCTTGATTATATTACCCAAATTTCCAGTCCTCACCAACTCCATGACCTCAACCCCTTCTTTTGTAATAGATGATGATACAAACCCAACCATGCTAAGAGAAAATTCTAGCTTCCCCAAACTTCTTTTGCCCACAATAACTGCTGCCACAGTCAACACGTTGCTTCCCCTCATCAGCAGAGCTGTTCTGGTTCCTTGCCTTCAGCTAATGGGCCCTGGGCTCGGGAACGGACCAAACGCCTGCTGCCTTCTGGACAGCCTCGCCTGTAAGCTTGGTTTCCCTCATGGCACTGCCTCACCCAACACAGGACAGCAGTGTCACTTGTCCTAAAGCCACTCAAGTCTCCTTACTCCAGGGCCCAGGCTCTGCTCTGCCCCTGACTGAGGGGAAATCCAGGCAACAGCATGGGCCCGAGTTCTGGTGCACATAGAGCTTCTAGTCCACAGGACCGGGGTCCAGCCAGGCCTCCTGTTCTGAGTCTGACTGTAGCAGAAAAGCCCCACACACAAGCCAGTACACTCCAGTTTCTGTTAGTTGCCAAGGTGCTACTTCCAGTCACAGTTCCTGTTGCTTCTGTTTCCTAGAAACGGCTGGTCACTGTGATGCATATTGTAAGAGCCAATCAAAGATAGCAAGTGCTCTGCTTCTGTACTTCCCGCTGGCAAACTCCATATAAGCCCTAGACCACAGAGATCAGCACCTGGCATTTTTTTCTTGAAGTCAGTGCCCATTGATGTACATAAATCTGTCTCCAAATCCTGGGTGATGTTTCAGTGTTTCTGTTTGCCATAGCACAATCACTGACCCCACTGCAGGGACAGGTCTGCTGCCAAAAGGCCACATGGAAGCATTAATTCCATGCACATTTTACTTTGCTTCACTGTAACCCACACAAAGGACATCCACAGCAGTGGGACTGTAGGGCAAGAGATGCTGGACCTTCTGAAGTCTGGCATGGTGGCCGCCTCACCCACCCAGACTCCCTCCCTGGTAAAAGTCCCCCTTTGGAAGCTTCCTGTCATTTCTCATCACCTGGTCTCCACTGGGACTCCTGTAGTGTGTAGCATGTTTGATTCCCTTGAACTTGAGAAGCAATGGGCTGGACTCTTATTCTGCCTGAAAATGTTGCTAGAATGGTAACACCTGAGTTCACTGGGGGGTGTGGCCTTATTCTAAGCTCGATTCATCTCTCCCCAGCATCTACATTTGGGGACTTTCCAGGTGACACTGCAGTTTTACTCACTTGGCAAGTATTTCTCACACACCTAATGCATCGAGCACTCTGCTAGACTGGGGGCCCAGGCAGACTGGAACTCGGCCTCTTTAGTCCAGCAGGGAGAGAGATCAGCATGGAGAGCTTGATGTCCCCTCTTAGTAGTGTGGTTCATGGGAAGGCAAGCAATCCAGACCGATGAGGTGAACAAATCCATAGTCTACACTGAATTAGTGAAGTGGATAGTAATTCCTAAGCAAAGATGGAGAAATAACATTAAAAGCAGAAAAGGCACAGATAATGGAAAATAAACACAGGGCATAGGTTGGCTTGTAAGGAAAGTAGGCCAGGCCACTGGTGTAAGTTTGGGTCTGGTTTGAATCATCACGTTGATGCTCAGTTAACCATGCGTCTTTGAACCGTAAGTCTCCTGCCTTAACTTCATTTTTCTTATGTCTAAAAATGAGACAAATAACAGTTCTTATTTCACTACATTTTAAAATGAAAGTTTAGGCAAAGCAGTGTTTTCCCAAATTTCTCAGACAATTAGTCACATCCATGGTCCTTTTTTAAAGAGAAAGTGTACAGTTTCCCAGATTAGTCCCTGAAGATTATGATTCAATAGGTCTGGGATGAGGACCAGGACTTGTATTTTTAGCAAGGATCCCAGGTGATACGCATCATTAGAAAAGTTTGGAGAATGCTAACATACAATACCAGCATAGCTACAGCTCAGGGTAGGAACTCAGGAGATGTTAACTATTAATACTTAGAGCAACAGAGGTAGGAAAGGGGAGGGCCAGGTAGCCTGAGAAGGGATATACGGTACTGGAGGAGAGACAGGGCCAAGTCCCAAAATGTCTCATGCACGCTGCACTGCAGAGCTGGTGTTTCATCTTGGAAAGCAAAAGAGAAGCCATGCAGAAGTTTGTAAGCAGTAAAGCGCTGAGATCAGATATTCACTTTCAACAGATCCAGCTGGCTTCTCTGTGGAGGGAGCTATAAATGAATAAAACTGAAAGCCAAAGATCTGCTGATAAGTTTACTGCAGGAAGTCACATGAGAAATTAGGAAGGACTGACACAGAACGCCGATAACGGGCGGGAAAGAGCCCAAAAGGCTGAACATAGAAGGCTTGGCCTCTGCATGTACAAAAAGAGGGAGCCTCTGGGATCTCCTCCAGGGTCCTTGCTAGGAGAAACAGGCTGTACAGAGGGAAGGCTCCACCATGGCAGAATGGAGAAAATTGGGTCAGTGTTGGACAAACCACCTGGTCTGCCCCAGTGCTGGCCACTGAGTTCACATGTGCCTGGAACTTGGAACAACTGGAGATCTACAAAGCTCAGAGACGGTTCTAGAAAACACTTCTGGCTTTCCTGGAGGTATATAGTGAAGTGACCAAGTCACAACCCTAATGGGCTGATGATAAGGTAATTCGATGGTAGAATCCATTATACACAGGACGTAGGCTTTATCCACATCCCAGTAACCTTTTCGCACCTTGTATTCCATCTCTGGAGACAGCCCTCCAAGCAGCCTCTCTGCTGCCTTGCTGCTTCCTTCTCTGTGGCCGATATAATTTCTGTCCTGGGAAGGAGAAACAAAAGGATTGGATGCAACTGCAACAATCTCTGAAGTGTTATAATCAACATGACACATTATGGGCTTCAGCAGGTAGTGTTGACTGAAGAAGATTAGGTATCCTGGCCAGAACTGTGCAAAGAACTCCTTTCCCCTCTAATGTCCTTGATGTAACTTGGATTAGAATTTCCCCGTACTGGCAGTGTCACACACCACCTTGCAATTCTCTGATTTGACTTGGAGAACGTGAGCCGCCTGGCTAGGTAATCGGAACAACTCCGTGGGTCACTGGGATGTATGTCCCACAGCACCCATGCTGATCTCTCTTTCTCCTTCCAGCCAGCCCTATAAGGTGAGCAAATGAATCCTGGTAGACAAAAGTTAAGCAAAGAAGAAATTCTATAGAAAAATTAAATGACTTGGAGGGAATTTCTCTTCAGTTTAAATAATGAAACAGAGTACTCCTTTAGTTAAATATCGTTTTGGGACAGATCTGTGCAGTCTTCATGCGATGAACATGTGATGGGCGTGGACTCTGGCTTGGTGCATATTTTTGTGACTCTGTAGAGGCTTCTCCAGCTATCTATGGGGAAATTCCTTTCTCCTTCAAAATTCTGCTCAAAATTGGCCAACAAGATGGGGGCATAGGGTGTCTCCAGCTTTTACCCCCCATGCAGCAATAACTTGGCAGCTACCATCAAAGGTGTGTTTGCAGTTTTGGGAACCAGGTAGGTGGTTATAAAAGCCCAGGGGAGCACAAACCATGAGGGGCTCTTTCGACAAGGCAGAGTATACACAGGCTACAGGCTCACCACTGTAGCTCCAGCCGTGGACCCAGAAACCAACCTGTTCCTCTGTGGACTTAGATGCAGCCCTGTATGACTTTAGTTCTGTATCAGTATGACCTGCCATGGTACCCTAAATAAGTCATCCCCCTCCTGGGCCTAGGTAACAGGAAAGAAAGCTTGGTCCAGCTGAGAACCTTGTGGCAGCTTGTGACCTAGCTCCCATCCTTCCCAGTCACGATCCCCTGCACTGTGACACACAAGAGTGCCTGTCCCTGGCCCAGGAGGCAGAACTAACCACCATAGCCACACAGGAGATCCCAGGACAGCACTGCAACCCAGCACAGCCCCTCTCAGCTGCAGCCTGGGAGCAGTGCTGCCCACCCAGGAGCCCACCATGAATCACGCCTATTCAGTCGCTGGAAGCAGACTAGCAACCTCGGTCAGATTGCAGATCTTGAAGCAGCCCTAAAAAACAGTACTCAGGAGCCCAACAGAAGGCACATCTACCTACAAATCTATAGACCAGTCTCAGCTGTAGACCCTGAAGCTGCTCTGTGACTCTGTTCTAAGTCCTATCTGCCCAAAAACTCACCTAAAGACCTGCTAAGAGTCTTCCTACACACCTGGTGAGAGCTACTGTGAACCCAATAGGGCACCTCTGACCTAACTAGAGATGCAAAGCAGACCCTTGTCCCACTCCAGTCCTATTGACCAGGTCCTGGAGACAGTCTAGTCCACCCAGAGGCCAGGCAAGTCCACACCTGCCTCATCCCAGGTAACAGGCTATTTAATAACAGAAGGCACTGCGAATCCATTAGGTGTCTTGTGACTCAGCTACAAGCCCATTCAGCTGTGATCCTAGAGGCAAGGGCCCAACAGGAGATCTCTACCTGTTGAAGCCAGTGTGCAAAGACTGAAAGGGTCAGCATCTCCACAGACACCAATACTAGGCCACACAGATCACAAAGGAGACAAACATAACCCCTCCAAGGGAAACTGATAAAGTTCCTGGAACTAGCTCCAAAGAAATGGAGATCTACAAGTTGCCTGACAAGTAATCATCTTAGAGAAGCTCCATGAGATGTAAGAAAACAAAACAGACAACCAAACAGAATGAGAAAAGTGACAAATGTACAAAATGAGATGGTTCTACAAGTAGAAATTATGAACACACATGGAGATAATTCCAGAAATGAGAAACAGAATGACAGGCTGAAAAACCAACAGAGAGCTACAACAGCAGCTTCAATCACGCACAAGAATCAGCTCCTTATCTCACAAGCATTTGCAATTGGTTTTTTAGATAAACATAAATTAAAATTATAAAAAAAAAAAAAAAAACCGCCTATCAGGTGAACGTATACATCATGGAATCCCAGGAAAGGAGAGAAAGGGGCAGAAAGGTTTCTTAAAGAAATGGTAGCTAACAATTTCACAAATCTCAAAAGGGTTATGAGCACCCATATTCACAAAGCTCAGGGGAGTCCAAGTAAGATCGATGCAAAGATGAGATTCTTCTGAGATACATAATAATCGGATTGTCAGAAGCTAAGGATAAGGAAAAAACTTCAAATGCAGCACAACAGGAATGACTCAACACACGAGGGGACCTCCATGCAAGTACCAGCAGACTCCAGTCAAAATCCTACAGGCAAGAGAGGTGGGGAGGGTGTATTCAAAGTGTAGGACAAAACACTGCCAGCCAAAAATATGAGATGTGATCAAAATTTGCTGTGAAAGTTTAAATTTAAAAATTTATTACAGGAGAAGTCACACCACTATTAATCCCCCTCAAAGGACTTCCCTTTAGTACGCACACTTATCCCGTTATTCTTGCCACTTTCTGAAGCAGTTCTGGAGGTTCTCCTGCCTAAGTGCTGTTATGATGTATAACCAAAACTATGGCGAATGCTGACAAGTGCCGTCCAGCAGAGAGGCGGGCTCACAAAAATACTACAGAGCTTCTGCATCCACCTGATGCCTGGAGCTAGCCGCACGTGATGTCATGGGACTCTGATTCTTCCCCAAAGTCTACGTGACCTTGAAAGGCAAACGTTTTGAATCAATTTAGGAAACTGAGACAGCAGGGTTTTCTGTACTTCTACTGTAAACGAGGAAGAAGTTAAATCGTCTCCGCTTGCAGACAACATTTTCATATAGAAAGCACTAAATGTTCCACTTTAAAATGTTAGAACTCACAAAAATCAAGTCCAATGGGTTCAGTAAAATTCTGGAATACAAAATCAAGATGTGAAAAACAATCAGTTTCTCTTCTGTATGCTAGTAATGACCTACCTGAAAAAAGAAATTGAGAAAATCATCCAATGTGCAATAGCATCGAGAATGAAATACTTAAGGAATTTAATCAAGGACACAAAATATCTGCAAACCTAAACTATAACACATTGATGAAAGGAACTTGAAGAGACAGAGGGCAAAGGTAATTCTATAATTTGTGTGGAGCAACAGAAGACCCTAAATACTCAAAGCAATCTTGAGAAAGAAAAACAGAGTTGGAAGGATCACCCTTCCCAAGATCACATTATATTACAAAGCTATAGTAGTCATTACAGTATGGCACTGACATAAAAACAGATCCATAGAGCTTTGGGACTGAATAAAGTCCAGAAATAAATCCACATACACATAGCCAACTCATCTGTAACAGAGGCACCAAGAAAACAGAGGCGAAAAGAGAAAGAATGAGTCTTCAACATATCATCAGTCAGATACGGCAAAGATTGCTAAAACAATGTAATAGAAATTTTTACATTAAATTAATATACTCACATAATAGAGAAACAGACAATGTGAAAGGTGAATAGGAAATATAAGAAGAATGATAAAAATTCACAGAAATAATGAAAAAGAAATACTAGACATCAAAACCACTATAACAGAAATTGAGACTGTCTTTGAGTTCACAAGTAGATGGGACAGGAAAAAGGAAAGAATCCCTAGCTGGAGGACATGAAAGTAAGAATTCCCAAATAAAAATCAAAGAAAAAAAAGACTGAAAAAGAAAAGAACAGAATATGGAAGAACTGTGGGACAACCATAAAAGTGTCACAGGCAAATAATGGAACATCAGAAGGGGACAATGGGAACAAAAGCAAAATGTGAAGCAACAATGATTAACGTGCTCCACATGAAGATTGGACAACAACCCACAGATCCAAGAAGCTCAGATAACACAAACCAGGATGAACGCCCAAAACAAAAGCAAACAAACACAAGCACATCGTATTCAGACTTCAGAAAATCAAAGATAAGTCTTGTTGGAAGTCAAAGAGAGAAAAAACATTGCCTGTAAAGAAGAAATTCTAAAGACTACCTCACACTTATCAGAAACCATGCCAGCAATCAAGAAGGGAGTGAAATACTTAGGGTTGAGAAAACATAGCCTCCAATCTACAACCTTGAACTCTGAGAATTAATTTTTTAAAAGTGGAAAATGGAGAGAATGTGTTACTGATAGACCTGCCCAGCAAGAAACATTAAAAGAATTTCTTCAAAGAGAAGGAAACTCATACAGGTTAGACACTTGGATCAAAATAAAGAAAAGAAGAGCATCAGGAGTTAGTAAACGAAGGTAAAATAAAATAACACAGACAGCAGTTGATTTTTCAAGTACTTGGTGACATGTACCATGAGTCAATGTCTCTGCTGAGAATCCGCCTTTTATCAGCTTCTTTTAGTTGGAACATAAAATACCATCATCAAATCACAAGACGTTTGGCTTTCGTTTAATCTTAGTATCTCAGTAATAGTCTGCTGTGTGGTTTAGCCCAAAATGCTTTCCAGGTTAATAATATATGCTGAAAAAGGCTACAGCATTAGTCTGTAGGTATTGAACTCCAGCTACTATAAAACTAAAGATTCTGGCTCTCACTTAAATGGAATGTTAGGGTTTGACAGTAGGGAGTTCTTAGACACCCTGAGGGTATATGTAAAAGCACTATGCAATTGTTTGTGTGGTGTGCACCATACACGGTGTCCTAAATCAAAAGGATCACAGTTTTTGCACAAGTAACTGAGATCCTCTATAAAAACCCAAAGAAACTATTCCTGTAAAGCTCTTGTCAAACTCTGAAAGGAATATATAATTATATATGTTGTCTTGGTTACCTTTCTCTCATTGCTGAGACAAAATATCCAACGCCCAAAATGAAGGAAGGAAAGGTTTATTTAGCTTACAATTTGTGGAGGTTTCAGTCCATACTTGGCTGGCTCCTAGGCAGAAGGTAGTAAAGCAACAAGAGCAAAGCGGGGAATGGCAGCCGAACAGCAAACAGCCAGAGCAAACCCGGAGGAATGGCAGCAAGCAGCTTCTTTTTCTGCCTTACTTTGTAAACAGGCTACCCCCACCTAAGGGGCGTGTAGCTCTCACATAATTTCCATGCCCTGCTCTTTCACAGGCTCAGGATGTATACAAAGTAAGCATCCTGCTTACTGGCTTCCTGCTGAGTCACTTAGCCAAACCTCTAGACTCTCCAAGTTAACACAATGTATCAACCATAACATATGTTATATATGAACTTCTGTGTAATCTTATATGTACTTATATATACAATCATACATACATAATCACATATAAAATCTTTTAGGTTTTAAGCCTTTTACAGATTCAAAAATAAAAGCATTTCCAATTCACTGCCCCCATTATCCTCATACTAGGTCTCTGAAAGGTAACCAGTTCCACGTTTCCCCAGGAAAGCAGGCATCTTCTGTCTTTGTCAAGCAGAGCACTGCGTCCAAATGAGATGCGTTTGTGCTTATCTTTACTACTACACTGCTAGTGACCAGGGGCATGGGTTAGGCTCCTCAACAGATGTTTCTGTATGATAGCTACTTTTGTTTTTTTCTCTTTTTCACTTGCTTTTTATTTTTATTTTTTCAAATTGATTTTAAAAATAAAAGAATGAAAACATAGTAACAAATAGACATCCATTTACAAAGTAGCATAAGAACAATACAAGCAATACTGAGTTACAGACAAAGTGGTAGGAAATTAACAGTGGTTGTTGTATTACATACTGATATCTTCAAAATGGTTTCTCAGGAGAGCAAATAGAGACATGAAAGATGGATCAAATAATTAGTCACTAACTGATCCTTTCAGTAAAGTGATAGAAGTCAGTAATACAGCTATGTTAGCTATCCTGTGTATACGTATATGCATAATTTCCCCTTCTTTCTTTTCTCTTTTCCCACATCCCAGTTGCTCTTTACTTTTGAGCAGTTTCCTTTCATTTCACAATGTCTATCATACATCTTAATTTTTATTCACTATTTCATGTTCTTACACTAGTGAGACAATATGTTGCTTACACATGGAGGTCTGATTTATTTCACTTACGAGTATGGTCTCTAGTTGTGACCATTTACATGTAAAAGGCTCTAGTTTGCCTTTCCTTATAGCTGAATAATGTTCCATTATATAAAAACACCTTGATTTTTTTAATCCATTCCTCAGTGGATGGACATTTGGGTTGCTTCCACAATTTAGCAATTACAAATTGCCCTGCTATAAACATGGGTGCACATATATCACTGTGATAGGATGCTTTCAGATCTTCTGGGAAAATACCCACAAGGGGGATAGTGGGTTGAATGGGACCTCTAGACACAGTTTGCTGAGGAATCTCCAAACTGATTTCCACAGTGGTTTCACCAGTCTGCATTCCTGCCAGCAGTGGAAAAGGGTTCCTATTTCTCCACAGTCTTGTCAGCATTTGTTATTGGTTGATTTCTTAATGATAGCCATTCTTACTGGAGTGAGATGAAATCTCAATGTTATTTTGATTTGCATTTCTCAAATGACTAATGATGTTGAACATTTTCTCATGTATTTATTTGCCATTTGTATTTCTTTATCTGAGAAGTGTGTATTCATCTCAGATGTCCATTTTTGGATTGGGTCTTTGAATTGGGGGGGCGCTGATGTTTTTTAATTCTTTATATGTTCAGGGCCAGGGATATAGCTCAGTGGCGTAAGTGCCTGCCTGGCAAGCTCAAGGTCCTGAGTTTGATTCCTGGTACAAAAAAAAAAAGAGGACTCGACAGCTGGTTCAGATGGTATCTCTGTAACCAACACTGCAAAAGAGAATTTTTGAAATCACCAGTAGAGTAAAATGAAAACCCACAAATTAGGAAAAAAGTTAGCTGACTGTCCCTCTAACAAAGGTCTTCTATCTAGAACATAAAAAGAATTTAAAAACATCAGTCCCTCCAAATTCAAAGACCCAATCCAAAGATAGCTACTTTGATTATTCCTTTTCCTTCTGAGTGGAACAAGTTACCCTCTACACAGAAGCACAATAAACACCTTTGTTGGTAATCACTTATGGTGAGTCTTGTGGGATACAACCAAGAGAAGCAGTATGAATGGGGCAGCCTCACACTGTTGGCGTGTTCTTTGAGAAGGCACTACCCTCCAATTCATCACCATGAACACCCACTTCCCAACATTCTCCCCAAACCCACCTCCCAGAAAGCCAAAGTGCAATGTGTGTACCGGGAGCTGGCACGGAACTTCATTTCGGCTAAACCTGTAATTTTCTTTTAACTCCAATTTAAAGGATTGAAAAAAGAAATATGTGAAATTAGCAGATGTTATTCAGTAAAATATTGCTGGCCTCAATCTGTACACTTGATATAGGAATTTCATTATATGTTTGAGTAGCATTAAAAGCCATTCTTTTGGGAAAACAGAGCCATTGTTTTTCATAACTCATGAAATTGCTGCATAAATTTAGATTCCTTTCCTCCTTTCCAGAAGTAATGAAATAACCTTTTACATGGCACTCTGATAAATATTTAGATCTATAAAACAAAATTGTCTTAAGTACAATTTAATTAATTATTTCCCAAAATACAGTAACAATATCACTAGCAGCAGATGAGAACATTTTAGAGCTTCAGGGATAGACTTTTTAAATATTTAGCTGTTAGATATTTCACAGTCATAACTTTCTAGTTATGGAAAGCAGTGTCGGTTTTGTATTTATGGAAATGAGATAAGGTTGCCTTTCTAATTAAACTTTAGTAACAATTTTTAAAATACTACTATTAGCACAGGTGGTACTCGTTTAAGATGGTACTCCATAGTCTGAAATTTCAAAAGTGCTGATCATTTTAGGAACAAGCAAACAGAAATTACTTTCCATGGCTACAGATAGCAAGAGACATAGGTAGAATCCAAGCAGACTCCAGTCTCAGGTCCTTTCATGTGCGCATAGTGAGGTCCTCTGCCTCATGGGGAATTATGCGCTCCTTGATGCTTCCAAATGGCTCCATGGCTTAACTTTAAATTATCCATGAGGCAGCCCCAGAGCTGATTCAGGGACAAATGCAAGAGGGCACAGAGGCCGTTTTGGGGGGTGTCTAATAATCGTGAGAATCTCCGTCAGCACAAAAGTTCTCAAATTACAGAATGCATTAGAATCGCCTTCCACGCTTTTCTCAGATGCTGACTTCCAAACAGCTCTCCTTCAGATTCAGTTGGCCTAGGGCTAGGACAGGGATATTACCCAGCATCCCAAGGATATGGCAGCAGGTGGCCCATGAACCACATTTTAGGAAACCATGCTGGATCCCTTGGCCCACAGGACGCATTTTCATTCTCATGGGAAAGGTCTCAAGGGTGGTTGATACACATTGATGGTTACTTGCTTCCCGCTCCTCAAAGACTCCCTTATTTTCCTTTCGTAACCCATTAACAAAGAGAGATGTCCCAAGGCCGGGCATGGTGGCGCTTTCCTGTAATCCCAGCACTCAGGAGGCTGAGGCAGGAGGATTGCAATGAGTTTGAGTCTGCAATCTTCCTGCCACAGCCTGACTTCAAGGCCAGCCTGAGTTACATGACAAGACTCTGTCACAGAGAGAGAGAGAGACGAAGAGAGAGAGAGAGAGAGAGATAAAGAAAGAAACAAACAAACAAACAAACAAACAATAAAGAAAAGAAAGAAAGTCCCAAAGACAGGGTCCTTACTGTATTCTACAGATTTAGGATTTGCAGTCGCTCTCTCTCTCAGCCCCAGGAAGTCGTAGTTTTCCTCAGCCTGTTACCTACCCAGCTGATCCTTAGAAACTTAACTTTTCCAGAAGTATTGACCATAAATGTTATCACAGGGTTTTCTGCATAATGAGTTGCCTTGATTTTTTTTTTTCTGTTGGGCAAACATCGTGATTTGCCTTGTTATATTCACAATAGAGGACAAACATGGGATCCAACCAACACTCAAAGGATATTTGCTAAATAAATAAACAAGCACAGTAGCACTTTGGGATACAGATCTTTTGCTTTTGGAAATGATCCAAAATTCATATTTGATGGGTAGAAGAGGGAATTTTCCCTTCTTTTTATTCTTGGGGAAAGTGACATTTCCAGTGGACATATTCTGTGGCCAGGAAGATATTGGTTATAAATGCTCTCAAGTTGCTGAAATCAATACAATGAGAAAAATAGAGTGTAAAAGGGAAAAAAAGATGATTTTGGCTTATTAGTGTATGATATAAGCAAATACCCTGAGCTAAGCATTCTTTGGAAGCCATGTGGAAAATATCACTATCACTGATACACAATGAATCCAAATATTGCTATGGTTCTCCTCCAAGAAATATCAATGTGCTGACCAAGCTGCTTGGTATTCATTATATATTTACAGATATAAATCACAAGGTTTCCCTTTTAATGCAAAATTACAGATCTTACTTCCAGAGTTGTTCTGGATTAAGTCACCAGTGGAGATATATATCTCGTCAAATGATGGCAGAGTTGCTCGGAGCAGATGGTGCAATAAATATACAGACGTGGTCTCCTCATAAGACGTAAATCACGAGTGTTCCTTTTTAATAACCCTGTGTCAAATTGCAGTCCTTCCCAAGATAGTTGGTTTGGATTAAAACTTACAGGGAGAGATCTCCTTCTCAGACTAGCAGCGGGAACAAAGGCAAGTAAGGAACAGAATATGTACAGAAAACAATATTTTGCAGTGTCTTTTCCCACCTATACGATTTGCTTTCAAATTTTAGAACACTGTGTTCAACTAGAGTGAAAATGAAACCCTGTGAAAGGTGGTATTTAGGGACCTCTAGGAAGTTCTGTGACTTTTCTTGGATACAACTGAAAGTACTGATGGAGATTAATAAAGTGCCTCTTTCCCAGGCAGCCTTTGCAATTAACTTTAAAAAAACAATGAAGACAGAGTGGAAGCAGCAACATGGCAGAGTAAGAGACATCAACCTTGTCCCTACTCGCAGCGACAGCTACAGAATGTACAGAGCTATCTACAAACAAGATTGACCACGGAAAGGCTCCAGAGTATAGTAAAAATCTACAGCACCAGAGTAGAACAAAAATGAAAATAACTACACAGAAAACATTGCTGGGGAGACTGGCATGGCAGAGATGTATGAAGATGGCTGGGAATAAAAGGGCTCTCTGGATCTCTCATGTAGATGCTTTTGTGGTTCCCAGTGGTAGGAACCTGACACCATTTGCTAGTAGGACACCCCGATGTCCTACCACAGTCAAAGTGCCCACATCTTTCAGGCAGAGGACACAGGAGCGATCACCAGTGAGATGACCACCATCTGTGGCTTCTGCAGATTCCCCTGGAGAAGAAGGTGCTGCTGAGCTCCGCCATGCACTGGAAGAGGTCCTGCTGTCCACCCCGGCAGCTGTCACACCCAGCCTCACACACACACTCCAGACCCCAGAGCAGACATGGTCACGGCACCAGCATGTGCATTTAGACCCTAGTTTCACAGACACCTTTCACATGTCCAAACTCTAGTGGGTTCCAACGCGGCTGCACATGCATCCACATCTCAGGCCCCAGAGCCACTGCCTGCAAGCCAGACCCCAGCGCTGCTGTCCCTCCACACATGCCACGTGCCTGGGGCAGCTTCTTCGAGGACACCTCTGCCTCAGGTCCTGGAGCTGCCACTCTTGAGAATCCACGTGGCACAGGCTAGCCAACCACGCTCCCATCACTGCAGGGGTGCCCGTATGTTAGACTTGGCACAGAGAGGGGCCCATGGCATCCCCCATGAGAGAAAACAAGCCCCAGAGCTCCTCAGGAATCTCCTCCAAAGACACCAACAGGCCTCGCTGCCACTGCACATGTGCACAGCCCTGGGCCCCGAGGAATCCTACAGTGTTCAGTGACGCTGACTTCAGCTAACACACTGCAGAGAGACTTTGCCACTGGGCCTCCGTGAAGCTGGGACCCCCACGCTCTACTCAGCCACATCCAAAGATGAAAGTCTTTCCCTCATCAAAGCCCGAATAAAATATCAGTGCAATCTCTATCAAAAGTCCAGGGACATACTTCACAGAAGTAGAAAAAAAATCTTAAAAACACTGCAAAAGCACAGACAATGAAAGCAAAATTAAACAACTGGGACTACATCAAATTGCAAGGCTTTTAAGTAGCAAAGAAAACAATACAGGAAATTAAAAGGCAACCTATGCAACAACGCAAGAAAATATTTGCAAACCACACATGTGATAAGGACTTCATATCTGAAATCTGTAATTCAAGGGAAAAAGCAAGTAATCCAATTTAAAAATGGGCAGAGGATCTACATAGACACTTTTCCAAAGAAATTATATGAGTGCCCAACAGGTACGTGAAAAGGTGCCCAATATCACTGATCACCAGGAAAATGCAAGTCAGACCTGCTCTGAGATCCCCTCACACTGCCAGGAAGCTGTTCCCACAGGGCAGCAAAAGCAGTGTCAGCAGCGGTGTGGAGCGAAGGGGACCCTGGCACACTGCTGGTGGGGGAGTCAACGGGCACATCTGTACTGGAAGACAGTACGAAGCTCTCCCAAAATAATCAAAATGGAGCTAGACACGATCCGGCAAGCCCACTGATGAGCATTTTCCAAAAGAAATGAAATCAGTGTCTCACAGAGAGAGTGCGCTACCCTATCCATGGCAGCACTGTTTACAATGGCCAAGATGTGGGGAAAAACTAAATGTCAATTAACAGATGACTGAAGTATCATTTGACCGCAGGAAAGGAGGAAATCCTGCCATATGGGTGAACCCAGAGGGCCTTACAATAATTAAATAATCCAACACAGGAAGGCAAATACATAACGCATTTTTCTATTTTGATTCCTGTAATGAAATACCTGAGGCAGCCTACTCCATAGAGAAAAGAGGTTTATCTTGGCTTATTGTTTCGCAGATGTGAAGTTTAGGGGCCCCACCTGATATATTACTTAGGGTTTTCTGGAGGAAGAGGACTAGCAGAAGTAGGTATAATTATGCAGAGGGTTATTAGGTGGCTCACAGGATCAAAGGTGGAAGAGTCCACCATGGCCGGCTGCTTTCTGGAAACTTGGAAAGTGCAAGGGCTGCCCTGCCCAGGGAGGTGGAGGCCACATAACAGGAGGAGCCGAGGATGCAGCACCAGTCCAAGTCAAAGCACTCCCAGAGCTCACTGAAGTCACAGCATGCGTCCACACTGGGAGGGCGGAGAACCTGGAGGCCGAGGTCCAAAGGCAAAGGCAAGGACTGAAGCGCTTCCAAAATGGGCAGGTTTCCTTCTTCGTTTCTCTTTTTTGCTTCTATTTTTAATTTTAGTATTGTGTGTTACATTACAGGAAGTTCACATGGACGTTAGCGATCAGGGACAGGTAGAACGCATCTGTGTCCCCTTCTAGTCCCCTCCTGCTCTCCAGCCACCTCTCTCCCTCCAACTCAAGCTCCTTCTTCCCCATTTTCTTCATTATCAGCATGGTGGTTACGTTCCTTTGTGTTTAGGACATGCGATGTTTACATTCCTCAGGCCGCTGGTGCGGGCCTCTGATACATCTTAAGTCTGCTCCCTTCTCCTTCTCCTTTCCCACCCCTCACCCTTTGCCTCCTGGTCCCTTCCATTTGCAAAAGATTGATTTCCTTGTTATTTTCCATCAATCCTTCATTTTGCTGTTTATTTGTACTTTGACTTACTTAAATTAGAGAAGCTATGGACTATTTAATTGTGTGTGTCTAATTTATTTCACTAAACACTATACTTTCCAGATGTAACAAATTAGAGAAACTGTCGGCTACTTAGGATGATATGTCTGATTTATTTCACTTAACACTTTGCAAAGTGTATCCATTTTCGAATACATTTCTCAATTATCCTTCTTTATAGCTGAATAGTATCCCATTATGTATAGATACCACTTTTTTATCCATTTGTCCGTTGATGGACACAGAGGCTGCTTCAATGATTTACCTATTATAAATTATGCAACTATAAATACTGATATGCATGTATCACTATAATATGATGACTTTAGCTCTTTTAGGAAAGATATATAGAAGGGGAATAGCTGGATCAAATGGACTTTCTAATTTTAGTTCTCTGAGAAATCTCCATTCTGATTTCCATACTGGTTACAGTTGTTTGTCCTCACCAACAGTGTGGGAGAGTTCCTTTCTCATTACAGCCATGCCAACACTTGTTATTATATATTTTCTTTAGAATTGCCATTCTCTCTGGTGTAAATTGAAATCTTAGCAATATTTTAATTTGTGTTTCCCTAATGGCCAGAGATGTTGAACATTTTTTCATATGTTTGTTACCCATTTGTACATATTCTTCAGAGAAATTTCTACTCATTTCACTTGCCTATTTTTTTCATTTTTGTTTATTTTGGAGTGTCTAATGTTTTTTGAGTTCTTCATATATTTTAAATATCAATCATTTAAAGAACTGTTGGCAAAATTTTTTCCCCAATCTATAGGTTGTTTCTTCACACTGCTGGTTGTTTTCTTTGCTGTACAGCAGCTTCTTAATTTAATATAATTTCATTTGTTGATTCTTTTTCTTTTTTGTGTGTGCCAGGAATCGAACTCAGGACCTTGCACTTGCCAGGCAGGCACTTCTACCTCTGAGCTGTATCCTCGGTCCCATTTGTTGATTCTTGATGTAATTTCTTGTGCAATTAGTGCTCTGCTCAGAAAGTTCTTGCCTACACCTATGACTTCAAGTTTGTATGTGTGTGTGTGGTACCAGGAATCAAACTCATAACCTCATGCTTGCCAGGCAGATGTTGCACCACTGAGCTATATCCCCAGGCCCTTGACCTCAAGTTTTGGGCCTATTTTATCCCCTGGTAAGTTCTTTATTCCAGTTTAACCTGTAGATCTTTGGTCCATTTTGATTTTACTTTAGTACATGGTGAAAGAGATGGGTCTTGATTCAATCTTCTGCATATACATAGCCAGTTTTCCCAGTACAATTTTTTGTCTCTTTTTTTTAAGTTTATTGGTATAATTTAAATATACATGATGGTCACATTCATTATGGGGAGTTTGTACCTGTACATGACACGTCTTGATTCCTCTTTTTCCCCTGTTCCTTTTCCCATCTCTTCAACCCCTCTTTCCCTTCTTTATTTACAAAGGTTTGTTTCCATTTTATCCTTCTTTTCTCATTTTATTAATTTTCTCTTCATTCCTTTCTCCCTCACCCCTCCACAGTTTCCCTTTCCTTTTGAAAAATTTATTCCTATTTCACAATATCTATTATACCTTTCAGTTCTTATTTATACTTTCAGTTTCTCACACCAGAAAGATAATGTCCAATTTATTTCACTTAAGAATATGCTCTCAAGGTCCATCCATTTAGCAATAAATATCCCAGGTTTATCCCTCTTTAAGGCTGAGTAGTACTTGATTCCTAATTAAGTAATAGTAGACTGATTAGTAGTAACTAAGTAATAGATTGATTTCTATTTTTTTTTTTATTTTTGATGCTATTGTGAAAGGTTTTTTTTTCCCTAATTTCTTTCTCTGTGAGATTATTTGTGGACAGAAATGCTATTGATTTTTGACTTTGTATCCAGCTGAGTGACTGAATCTGGTTTTTAAATCTAGAAGTCTTTTGGTGGAGTTTTGGAGTCTTCTATGAAGAGTATCATGTCATCTGCAAAGAATGATAATTTAACTTCTTCCTTTCCTATCTTTATTCCTTTAATTTCTTTCTCTCATCTAATTGCTCTGGCTGATGCTTTCAGAACTGTATTAAATAGCAGTTGTGAAAGTAGACATCCTTGTCTTGTTCCTGATTTTAGAGTGAAAGTTTTCAGTTTTTGGCCATTTAGTATGATGTTAGCAGTTGGTGTCATAGATGGCTTTTATCAGGTTGTGATAAAGACCATCTATTCCAATTCTGTGCAGGGTTTTTCATGAATGGGTGTTGGGCTTTGTCAAATGCTTTTTCTGCATCTATTGAGATGATCATGTGGTTTTTGGCATTGGTTCTGTTATATTGTACTGCCTTATATTTACCAGTCAGACCCCTCAGGAAAAAGACGTTGGTTCAGCCAGTTACCAAGAGTCTCAGCCACTGGTATCTCACAGTGTTGTGACCTACTTAAGGGAACTGGAGGTTTTCAGAAAAATGGATGAATGACTTAAGGCCATCAAAACAGGATGATTTCAGATGCAGAGGAGAAGCATAGGAGGGGTAGAATATCTCATGCAAGAAAGAAGCAAATGCTTAATGAATCATGAGTCACCTCAGGCCTGGAAGAGAGCTCAATGGTGTGGTGCTACCTGACCAAGCTTAAGGCTCTGGGTTTGGTCCCCAGTGCTATGAAAAATGAAAAGTACAAAGAATCACAAGTCAAGTAAAAGATTTATGCAGTGAAAATTACAGTACTCTGAAAACAGAGATAGAAAAGGATTTCAGAAAATGGAAAGATATTCCTTGCCCATGGGTAGAATCAACTTTGTGAAAATGGCCACATTCCCAAAATTGTTGTACAGATTCAATGCAATCCCAATTAAAATATCATTAGTATACCCCATGGATCTAGAGAAAACATTCCTAAAATTCATGTAGAACCAGAAGAGACACAGAATAGCAAAAGCAATTCTAGACAACAAAGAAAAGGCAAGAGGCATCACAATCCCTGACTTGAAATTACGTTACAAAGCTACTGTGATAAAATCAGCATGGTACTGGCAAAAAAAATAGACTTGAGGATCAATGGAATAGATTAGAAGATTCAGAAACAACTATAAATGCACTCAGCCACCTTATCTTTGACAAATGGGCCAAACATGTTCACCAGAAGAAAGATAACCTCTTTAACTAATGTGCTGGAAAAACTGACTTGCCACATACCAAAGACTAAAATTTGACGCATGTCAGTCAGCATGCACTAACCTAAAGTCAAAATGAATTAAAGATCTAAATATTGAAACAGAAACACTAAATTTACTGGAAGAGAAAGTAGGTAGAAATCTTGAAGACATAGGGATAGACAGAATGTTCATGAGCACAAACCAAACTGCATGGAAAATACTTCAAAAAATCAATAACTGGGATCTATCTTATTGAAAAGTTTTTGCACATCAAGAGAAATCACAAACAGGGTAAAAAGAAAACCCACCAACTGGGAAAAAATTTTAGCTAACTGCCCCTAAGACAAAGGGCTTCTATCTAAGACATATAAAGAATTTTTAAAAGTCAGCACCCAAAAATTCAAAGACCCAATGCAAAAATGGGCATCTGGGATGAATACATACTTCTCAGATCAAATACAAATAGCAAAAAATATATATACATTTATATATATGAAAAAATGTTCAATATTATTGGTCATTCAAGAAATGCAAATTAAAACAACACTGAGATTTCATCTCACCCCAGAAAGAATGGCTATCATCAAGAAATTAACCAATAACAAGTGCTCGAGGGGATGTGGGGAGAAAGGAACCCTTCTCCACTGCTGATAGGAGTGTAGACTGGTGAAACCACTGTGAAAATCAGTGTGGAGATTACTCATAAAACTAGGATTAGAGGTCCCACTTAACCAAGCTATTCCCCTTCTGGGTATTTACCCAGAAAAACTGAAAACATCATACCACAGCGATATATGTGCACCCATGTTTATAGCAACACAATTTGTCTTAGCTAAATCTTGGAAATAACCTAAATGCCCATCAACAGAGAAATGGATAAAAATGATGTGGTACTTTTATACAATGGAGTATTACTCAGCTATAAAAAAGAAAACTTGAGGCTTTTATAGGTAAATGGACTCAATTAGAGACCATACTCATAAGTGAAATCAATCATACCCACATGTGTAAACATCATATTACCTCACCAGTGTAAGACCCTGAAAGAATAAATAAAATCCAATAAGTATAATAGATATTATGAGAGGGAAAGAAATTTCTCAAAAGGAAGGAGCAACTGGGATGAGGGAAAGGAGAAAAAAAGAAAGAAGGTAGAGGGGGAAAATACATATGTGTACATACAAGGATAGCTGGAATAATCATACTGCTGATGTCTATTGGTTTATTGAAAGGAACAGTTAATGCTTAAATTTTTTTGCTTGTCTAATTTTGGATGCTTATATCTGGTAATCTGAACAACTAATTTGAAGGCAATAATATTACAATATAACAACTATTGTTGAATTCCTACCATCTTGTTTAGTGAAGCTCTGTATCATTTCTAATGTTATTTTTATTACTTTTTATTCTCCTTAATTGTTTAATCAATCTTGCATTCCTACATCTGGTAATCTGAGCAACTTTGTTGAAGATAACAATATGTAATATAACAACCACTGTTAATTCCTATCATCTTGTTTTGAAATTCTGTACCATTTTTACTGCTTTTGTGTTGTTTGTTTTTATCTTTGTTGTTATTTTATTATTGGGTTTTTTCTGTTTAAAATAAAAAAAAAAAAGAATCACAGTTCATATCCAAAGGACACAAGCACCAGCTTGAAGAAAATTCCACTGGCCATGTACAGGCGAATCTGAGCAATGAATAAATGACTATGGGATCAGATTGTATAGTGAGCACTTCCTGAATCTATACTAATATGAGCAGTTGGAGGTGAACAGAAAGCTTTGCCTTCAGTTAGAATGCTAAATAACAGTGTATGAACCAGGGGTATAGTCCAGTGGCAGAGCACTTGCTAATGCAGAAGGAATAATAGAAAACTACCATAGTAGTAATAACTTACTCAAATGAGAAATCATCAACAAATACTGAAATGAATGGATAAAAGTTTGCTAAGAAAGGTTGGGCATGGTCATGCACACCTGTAATCCCAGCACTCAGAGGCTGAAGCAGGAGGATAGTTGAGAGTTTGAGACCAGCCTGGACTACAAAGTGAGCTTGAGGCCAGTTTGAACTGTATAGCAACACTTTGTCTCAAAAAGACAAAAAAGAAAGTTTCCTAAGAAAAAATATTTTTACATGATCTCAAAATAGATTCTCATATAATACTCATTAGTTATTTATTAACTACTACTTAAAAAAGGGCTTTAAGATGGACCAAGCTTGTGTTATAGTTTGTGTCTAGATGTCCCCTAAAACCTCATGCAGTCGTGGGGCAGGGCTTCTAGAGTTTAAGACTGACTCATGGTCCAGTGCTGGGATTACGGGTGTGACCGCTACACCTGCCCTAGGGTGGGTAGTGTGCGTACAACATACGGGAGGGAAGAGGCTTGCTCTTTCCATGCTCCTCCCTTTTTGCTCTTGATGCTTTTTGTTTTCCACCATCTGGAACTGTTGCCCTCTGCCATGCTCCACTTTGCTTTGGAGCAAGCTGAGTATGGCCTGAAACCTCCCCAAACTGTAACCTAAATAAATCTTTCCTTCCTTAATTTTGGGCATCAGGTATTTTGTCTCAGCAACAAGAGGAAAGTAACTGAGACAGCTTGTACACACCATGAGAATAAGCAATAAATATCAACACTTAGGAATGCTGGCTCAAATGTGCACCATGTGCTTCCCTCTATGAAGACACAAGAAGAAGGCAGTGCCACTTTGTACTGTTCTTACACTGGCAGAAAGTACACAGCCTTAATCTAAGCAGGAGAAATTGTCCCGACAACCTAGTCTGAGAAGTGCACTACACAGCATCTTGCCTTTGCTTGTCAAAAAGCTCGAGGCCAGGACTGGGGATTTAGCTCAGCGGCACAGCGCCTGCCTGGCAAGTGCGAGGTCATGAGTTCAATTCTCGGTACCGGAAAAAAACAAAGCAAAAAAAAAAAAAAAAAAGCTCAAGGCCATAAATGATAAGGAGAGAATGAGGAACCTTCCAGGTTACAGGAGACCACACGAACACAACTGTGCATGAAGAGTGACCCTGGACTAGACCTTGAAGAAAAAGGAAAGGATGAATTTACTAAGGACTTTTTTGGAATAAGTGGAAATTTTTTAAATCTAGTCTGCATTGAAACAGCAATATTATATTAGTGTTACCTGATGCTAATAGTTGTCTGATAGTTTTATAGTTGATTGTCCCAGAGGTATTTAAAAGTGGAAAAGCAGTACATCTTCAATTTATTCTTGGAGTAAAAATAGAATGATAAAAATATAAATTAAATATACAGACAGGTAGCTATAATACACTTACTTTTAAAGAATCTGAGTTATGTTTGTGCAGAAGTCCTTTTTACTATTCTTGCAACTTTTTAATAAGCTTGGAAGATGAAGGAAGGACTAAAAGAATCTTTAAAATGGAGATAATAAAATCTTGTAGATTTAAATAATATGCAATAAGTGCTAGTGCTGTGACTTTCTAGATGATGAGTAAATCATAGCTATTACACAACCTAAAGCCCTCACTACATATCTATGCGTACACCGATTGAATTCTGAAAGGGTTTTCTAACAAATTTTGACTTCTCTTTTTTTTTTTTTTTTGGTTTTTCTCCGGTACCAGGAACCGAACTCACGACCTTGTGCTTGCCAGGCAGGCGCTTTTGCCACTGAGCTAAATCCCCAGCCCATGACTTCTCTTTTTATTTACAGGGCTACTGCAACATGCCTGAATGTTTTAGTTATAAGACTCTTCCAGAGTTTTCTAAATCTATCCAAATGTGTACTCACTTAACTTTTTCCCTGTATCTTAGTGAAAAATATGAATTTTGATAGCCCTTGACATTCATATAGAGTACATTCTAAATACTATTTCATTGTATACTCATAATCATCCTATGTGTCACTGAAGGTACTACTCCTGTATTATAGATGAGAAAATGAAAACAAAATTTTTTAAAGCTAAGTGATTTACAGATAAATGTGGCACCACCCCATGTTTTATGACTCTGAATCTATACTTTTTCTTCTATTTAGAATTAATGTTACCACGTGATTCAACATTCACAGAATCTTATGTGATTCAAATAAATTGAGATAGCAGTAAAACCTAGCCAAAACACGACTGGAAATCCCATTAGAGAAGCAATAAAAAAGAAAACTTGAGGTGTATAGCATTAAAACTAGCTCTAAATGTGAAAGATTTAGGTGGAAAGAATATACTAAGTTTACTTATGCACTTAAAAGGCTTAAACAAATCAGAGATATCCTATGGTCCTGGGCGGAAGAATTTGATGTTATAAAAATGTCAGTTCGCTCCCAATTCAATCGTAATAAAATGAAATTAGAACCATTATTCCAACTGGGTCATTTGTGAGCTGTGGCAAGCAAATGCTAAAATTCTTATAAAAGATAAAATGCACAAGATTAGCCAAGAACATTAAAAGCAGAGAAAAGGAAAACTAAGGGGGGGGGACCAACTCCACCAGATGTCAGAGCAAACCATGTCACAGTAATGAAGACTGAGATACTGGCACAAGAATAAAAGACCCTTCCATGACACAGGGCAGAGTCCAGAAGCATATCTATCACTTTATTTATGGCAAAAGTGAAATTTCAGTCACTGGGGAAGAGATGTTCTTTCCAATAAATAGCATTAAATAATTGGCCATCCGTTTTGAAAACATTAAATTTAGATCCCTAAGTCATGCTATAAGCAAAATTAAATTCCAGATGGATTATGGATTTAAGGTTAAAAACACAAAATATTACTATGTAATAAAAACCAAAGGAGACCACTTTATTGTTACAGAGTAGGGAAGACCTTCTCAAACTAGACACAAAACCTAGGAGGTGAGTAAAGACAGGACTTCACAAAAATGTAAAACTTCTATTCAGCCAAAGTCAACTGGAAGACAAAAGGCAACTGATGGGCTAAAAGAAAATATCTGCAAAATATTTAACAGAGACAATATAAAGATCTACAAATTAGTTTTGAAATGATGACTAATCAAGAAATGGTGAAGACATACATAGGTGGCTAGAGAAGAAATGTTACCAGTTAGTAAATACCTGAAAAGATGCTCAGTTTCACTCGTGTTTGGGCAAACATAAGTGAAAACAACAGTGAGGTAGGTGTATCTACCAGACTGAAAGAGATTTTTTAAAATAGAGTTAGGGAAATGATAAAACCGAGTTAGGGAGAGAACGGTATAACCCAGTGTCAGGGTCAGAAAGCCAAAGCCAACGAGCTGAGGGAAAGTTGGGAGAAGCTCAGGAGATGAAAGAGATCAAACCAATAATACTTCTCTTCCTGAAGCAGTGCTAAAATGACGCAGGGAAGAAGCTTCCTACTCAAATCAAATGTAGACCTTTTTCATATTACCTGGGCCTGAGCATGATCATCAGCGGTTTGAGATGGCATTTTGTGATTCTGTGCAACCAGAGAAGGGAGAAGACTGAACTGTGTTTTCATCCAGGGCTGGGCAAGACCTCGCTCCCCAGCAAGACCCGAAGGGACAGCAGGAACAAAAATAAAATCACCTAACTGTACATACATGAGTTATAGTTACAGTATATGCATCATGTATGTTTACATAATGTGTGCACAAGCACACTGCACATGTACTTACACACACACACATGCATGTGGTAGGCTCTGCATGTTCATGTGTTCCGTGTGGTCAACCAAACACAGGTCAAAAATATTTGGGAAAAAATTATGACTCTGCTGCCTACGTGCAGGCTTTTCTCCTTGTCACCACTCCCTCAGCAGCACACTATGACAGCTGTTTACATTATAGTAGGTGTTGTAAGTAATGTGAAAGTGATTGAAAGTACATGGGAGGATTTGTGTAGTGTACACACAAATACTAAACCACCTTGCCTAAGGGGCTTGAAGGTCCTGCAGCCAATCATCCATGACACCAAGGGATGACTTGAAAGAGCCAACTGAACTATTACTGTGAGTTCTCTCTAGAGAAAGCAGTGAGCAGACGAGAATTATTATAAATGGTGCATCTGCCTCAACAGTGCTCCTAAGTAACTCTTCCCAAGTGACACTGACTTCATCCCATGGCATCCGAGACATCTGCACAGGAATTGACATCTGAGGCTGCCGAAACCAGATCTTATCAAAAAACAAGAAAGAGAGTCCTCCCTGCTCCTGTCCTAACTTATGCCTTCCTCTGTCTCACCCCATCTACCAGGGTCAGGTAGGACTGAGCGCAGTACTAGGGTTTGGCTTCTTATTGTCTGAGTGATCCTGTTCAGCTGCATAGTTTTTCTGAGCCTAAATTTAGTTTACAAAATGGAGTCAAAGTGGTCATACTGATACCTGAGACTAGCATGAAAATTAAACTTGATGGGACATATTTGAAACATAATGTAATGTCCTGACAGTCATGATTAATGCAGATGTCTAACACTTAATACTCATAGTTAGAACAAATATTTAATACTGACAATCAGTGTGTTATAGTTAGTGATCAATACCTGGTAGCCATGCTGCTCTGAGACTTTCCTGACTGACCTTCCTGCATCTAATCTCACCATCTGCTGGCCTCGCTGTGATGAAAGTATCTTTCCACAATGAGAGCTCTTTGATTCCTTCTGACTCATGTCCCAAAGCTTGGCTTGAATATCATCTCCCCAGTGAGCCCTCTCATTTCTTGTCATAATGTGACAATCTTCCTTTGTTGGTTTCTGTGTAATTCTCTGGAAAAATCTGTTTCCCTTGGTAGGTTTATTTTATAAAACCTCCCTCACCAAATGGAATGACGGAAAGTGAGGAGAACTCACCTATTGTGTTGGTTTGGGGGATATGTTTGCAAGGAGAAACAATATAATACAGGACACATATTTTGTAAGATTATTTATAATAGTCACCCAAAGAATCACACACAAGAGAGGCAGGAAATCTGTCCACACACTAAGACCAAGGAATGCAGCTAAGGGCCTGGTTCCCACGGCAATGTCCTACATGAGCCCAGCTGAAGACCTAGAGCCTGTAACAGTGCTTTCCATGAGTTCACCTGGAAGCCCAGAGCCCACAACAATATCTCATGCAGGCCTGTTTCATGGATGTGCCCTGCAAAGGCCCAAAGGTCAGTGGTAGAATCTTGGAAGTCTGTGCCAGCAGGATGAAGGATCCGTGCTAGCAGCCTGAGGGACCTGCACTGGAGCCAGGAAGAGATGCTCAGAAGAACCAGAGCTCCCCAAAAGGTATCACGCCATCCTCAGCAACAGTGAGGTCCCGAGCTCCTCTGGTGATCAAGACGGCTGAGTTCCCATCAGGGAAGCCAACGCAGCAAGCTTCTCCAGGAAACCAGCAGTGCACCATCTTCCTCTCTGGAGCCAGGAAGTGATACTCAAAGTGAGGACCAGAGCTCTCCCAAAGTGAACCGAAGCAATTCTCAGGGCCAACAAGCTCCTCAGAGGATGAAAACAGCCAAGTTCATCAGGAAAGCCTGCATGACAAATTCCTCCAACAGGACCACCAGCTCCTTACAGCTTCTACCAGCTCCCAACAGCCTCTCTCTGCTCCCAACAGCCAACTTCTTCTCCAGGTCTGCCTCTTATGCTGATGGCAACAGTCCTCAGGTAGGTCTCCCATACCTAGCATCACGCTTACTCAGTTCAGCTGGGGGTTATAAGTTGACCACCAGTTATCAATCCCCTACACCTATACTGAGTACTTCCGATGTGAAAGGCAGAGCTTACCATTCCACATTCCATCTCCAGTTATTCCTCAAAAGGTAAAGAAACCGATGCTGAGTGTCCTGCCCAGGGCCATGCGCTGCGGACAGTGGGGAGTCACCAGGCAAACCCAGCCTTCCTAATCCAGAGTCCACTTCAGTTTTTACCCCCTGCCGTATGGGACCCGAGGAACTGAGCGCTGGTGGAAAAGACAAAGTGACTCAAGGAGTAGAAAGTGAAGAAGCAGGGCTGCACAGGATCGGAAAGAATGCTGGAATGTATTACTGGGTTCACTCAAACAACTCCTCTAACACTGAAAACCCAACCTGGAAGCTAGATGTCCACCGCAGCTGAAACAGGTTCTAGTCTGAATTTAGTCACATGTCTGCTAACACTGAACTCCTTGGAGGATTAAAGCAGCCTACGGAGTCCTGACACATATTCACAATGTGCAGGACACAATCCAAATTATTCAAAGCACAAGGAGCCAGGAAAACGTGGGCCATTCTCAGAGGAGAGGACAAACATCAGAGACCAACCCCAAATGACCCAGATTTGGAGATTGTTACACAATCGTTTCAAAGAAGTCGTAGTAACTGTGCTCATGAGATGAAGGAAAATGCGCTCTAAAAACTCAAAGGAGAGGAAATGTCAGCGGAAAAACAGAAAATTTAAAAATGAACAACATTGGAATTATAGACCTAAAATATAGACCATCTGAAATGAAAGTAAATAAAGAAGCTTAAAACCATAAAAGGAGATCAAAAAGATATACATGGTAAGCTAGAAGATTAATCAACTGGTAAATCTTCTACTCTAACGAAGAGAAATGATTGAAAAATAACACACAACCTCAGGAACCTGGGGAGAAAGTCCAAAATGTGTACAATATGTGTTACTTTAGCTAAAAAAAAAAAAAAAGGAAATGGAGACAGAAAGGCTTTCTGAAGAAAGAGTAAAAAATCCAAACATGCTGAATGAAATCTATACTGATGCCCAGATGTAAGAACCTCAGCAAACACCAACCAAGGAAAGTAGGAAGAAAATCACATCTAGCTTATCAAAGTGTTGAAACCAAAAAGAGAGAGAAAAGTCTCAGACCAACCGAAAATAAACATATTACAGGAGGAAGAACAAGGATTCAAATAGTCATAAACTTATCAGAAATCACTGGCGGTGTCATCAGAAAGCAGGTACTTTGTTTTAAAGTGCTGAAAGAAAACTGTCAGCCTAGGATTCTAGGTCGCTTAAGAATCAAGGTGGAGAAAAAAGCTATTTTTGCTTAAAATAAACTAAAAGAATCCACTGCAAAAAGATCCACACTTGCTGAAGGACATTCTTCAGATGGAATGGAGTTTAATTTTTTGGATCATTTTCTTTTCAGTCCATGTTACCGGTGCATGATATGTGCACTTTGTGTGAAGTTGGTCCAAGGACATAACACATCTTAATACTTTTTATACCCCTTTCCCTCCGTCTCTTGATCCCCTCCCCCTTTCAGAAAATCCTACTTCCTAATCTATGTTTCATTTTGCTGTTTATCTATACTTTGGGAAGGTGACAGTGAAGAGAAACACAGACCTTTAAAAATGAGCAAAAAGCACCCAAAATAGTAAACTCTAGGTAAATTTTTTTGAATCTATTTATTGAGGGAAAGAAATCTTCTGTCCGAGAGAGGGACAGAAGGGGGGCCTGAGTGGATTACCCCAACACTGGGTAAATTTTAAAACCAATTTTTCTTTCTGAATGTCCTTAAAAGACATACAAATACGTACTGCAAAAGCTGTGATGTATTTCCCACATGACCCAGCCGTTCAGTTCCTAGATACACCAGCATTTTCCTGAGAGAAGTGTCTGTGCATGTCCTCACAGACTCACCCACAAAGGCTCATAGCAGCTCCATTTACAAAAGCCCGCGGCCACTGCCCGGGTACTGGACACCGCGCCCCAGTCAGCAGTGACTGGTTAGCCAAGTGTGCCAGCATCACACAGCGGACTGCTGCTCTAGAGATAAGAGAACAAACTTCTGATCCACGCAAGAACAAGAATGCATATATGTAACACTGAAATGAGCATATGAGGCCACACAAGAGCTTGGGGAATGGTTCCATTCACAGGATGCTAGAAAATACAAACTAATCTACTCTCCCTGCAAACCAATCTATGTACCCATGTTTGTGGGGGGCTGAGGCAGACAGCGCCGGACTCCAGAGGGTACGCGGAATCTGCCGGGGGTGGTTAGAGCGTTCTGCAACTGCATGGCGGTTTTCCTGGTGTCCACACTCACGTAGGCACTCTGTGCTTTAAAGGGCTTCAGTTGATTGTATGAAAATATTCTTCAATGAAGTTGATAAGAAATTTCAAACTAAAAAAAAATGTAAGAAGAAACGAGTTAAGTCAAAGAAGCTAAGCATAAGAAGAGTGGTAAAAATGAAAGGCACTGAAATTGCTGGGGTAAATGCAATCCTGTGACTCATACACACTCCGAAAAAGGCTAAAGGTATAAGGAAACCTCCCTTGTTCTCAAAAGATAATTTTACATTTGACTACTACATACTTTCTGATCAGTGTATTTCTTTTCTTCCACTTCTGACCCCTGGTTATTAAATAACTGTCATCTCAGGGCAAATCTCTTTGTAAAAGAAAATTCAGTAACTACATAAAAAATATACTTGGAAATCAAATCACTCTAAAACATTTAATCAGAAATCGCTCTATAACCATTTAATATTTCACCGATGAAATTATTTTGTATGAATTAATTTTTCTGACACCATGATTTGAATAAAGAGCAGAGTACTAAGAGTTTTTTTAATGAATTGTACCAACTGATCTCATCATCACACTCCCTATTCTTTACCAAAATAAACTGAAAATATATTTTCATATAAAAACCTACACAGAGATGATTATATCAACTTAATCTATAATTACCAAAACTTGGCAAACCCAAGATGCCAATGAATAATAAACTGGGTAAATGAATAAATAAACTTTGGTACAGCTAAACAGTGGGGTATGTCTCAACATTAAAAAGAAGTTAACTATCAAACCATGAAAAGGTGGAGGAAATCTACATGCATATCACTGTGTACATTGCTAAGTGAAAGAAATCCATCTACAAGAGCTGTGCTTTATGACATTCTGGAACGGACACAAAAGGGAAAAATACCAGTGGTTGCCAGGGTTTAGGGAGAAGGGAGAGATGAATCTGTGGAACACAAAACGTTTTTAGGGCCCAAGAACTATTTTGTCTGATACTGCAGTGGTGAACATACGACGTGATACATTGCTCAAAACCTGTCACAAGTAGAACACCAAGTCCGTGGGGGCTACGGATTCTGGGTGACAGTGGCGTGTCAGTGTGTGTTCACCGCTTCTAGCAAATGCACAACTGTGGGAGGGGACATTGATCGGGGAGGATGTACCTGTGTGGACACTGGGAACACCAAGGCACTCTGACCTCTCCCCTCAATGGTGCCAAGGCTAAAACTTCTCGAGAAGAAATGTTCATTGCTCTACAATTAATAAAACTGCCTCCAAAGCACACTTATATGTTCAGCACATCTGCTCACCTCTGGCTTTGAATCTAACAGGAAAGTGAAAAGAGTATTATGAAATGGTCACACAGATTTTCCCTTTTTAATATTTTCTTTTCCTCTCTGAAGAGCTCCTAAGCGTGATCCAACCACTTGGATGATGAGGAATTTGGACTGACTCAGAATCTAAATTTTATTAAAAATATTTTGGATACTTTTTGTCATTTGGTTTTATTATTAAAAAGCTCCCCTTTTTTATTTTAGGAAATAGAGTAGGAAGGGACGTTTGCGCTGCTGCCGTGCTTTCCAGTTGTGGAGGAAGAGGAAGAAGAGACGGATGAGAGAGGAAGGCGCGAGGCGAAGGCGGGCCTTGAAGACTCTCCTTTTATTGCTCGCCCTCCCCTTCTCACCACTGTCTGATCAGGAAACCCTGCCCTGGAGAATCAGGATAAAAGGAGCCAGTACATGTCTTGTGGGATTTATAAAACCTATTTTGATGGGAAAAAAAGAAAGAAAACATAAATAATGGGTTCAGAGTGGGAAGCCGCCGCTGTGACTTATGTGATCTTAAATCATGCGAAGGAGGGTCTGGGCTTAAAACAGAGGGAAAAGAGATTAAACTAAAGGGGCTCTCAATTTAATAAAATAAAGGCATGTACGGAAGCCCCGGCAGGCTGGCAAGAGGTGACTTGGAGCACAGCTGTGTTCCCGCCGGATCTGCGCCCGTCCCAGACCTCAGGGCTGGGCCCACACAGAGCAGGACCATTCCCTCAGTCAAGAATGAAGAGCACCCCAAGGGAAGCGCGGACTCCGGCAGTGGTGCCCAAGGTCCAGTCCCTCGGTGGAGTTAACTCCACATCTTCCCCCACATTCTCCACACCTGCAGTCCGTCCCCACTCCATGAAGAGTTCCAGAGTTTACCCCACTGCCCAGAACCAAAGCCTGCAGGCAACCCCTGCCTCTCCCTCGCTTCCGGGGTCCACTCACCACATCCTGCTGATCCTGCCTCTACAACCGGGCTGGTTTCTGCGCTCCCTTCCACCACTAATGTCGCTGTCCAAGCTGAGGCGCCATCCTCTTCCCCAACCCAGTCCACGCTCCTCCCCACTCAGCTCCTGTAATCGTGCAGGCTTGGGCCCATGCGCCCGGCCTTGGTCAACTTCCAAGACACAAATCCATCTGATCTCCACCGGGGGACACGTGCTTGCATTACACGTGCTTACACCTCCGTAAATCCGGGTACTATTTGCTGAATATTAAGGATCATCCCGGGGCTGGGGATTTAGCTCAGCGGCACAGCGCCTGCTTGGCAAGCACAAGGTCATGAGTTTGACTCCCGGTACTGGGGGAAAAAAAAGAAAAAAACAAGGATCATCCGGATAGCTGACCTGTGGCTCTCTTCCATAAACCATTCTCCTCAAGTTTGCTGCTTTCAGAATATTGTCCAAACTGGTTAGCCGCAGCAAAGTCGACAAGGTAATCCTAAAATATCTCTTTTTGGTTGTTCCCTTTTTTTCCGCCTCACGCCTGTTTGAAACTGGTAACCAAGCTCTGCAGGTCCTTACCTTGAGCACTGTGATGTGAGAAATGAGAAAATGAGGAGCTGAAAGGTTGGAAAGTGTTTCCCTTAACTCACAAAATGTATTGAGAATTTACCATCACCCCTGAAAATCTGGGCATCGGTGTTGGTAGTAAATAGGACAAAATCTGTGCGCTAATAAAGCCTAGAGGATAGCACTTAGGAAAGATAGCAACTAAATAAAATCAATGATGTGAACAAAATCTGTCTTACTTGCCCATGAGTTTATAGTGAGGACTGAAGACGCCTTTGCCCGATGAAAACATGGCCCCTCTTTCTTCCAAGCGGCCAGAGGCCCACGCTGTTGAGACTTCCAGTAGAAAGGGGAGCCCTGAGCAACTCCAGAAGGAGCTGCCTCCTGCATTTGTCCCTAGAGAAGATAGAGGCAGCTCTGGCTCCAGCTCCCAATGGGAGAGAGGTGGAGACCAAGAACAGAGCTGCTACCAGGACACAGCGCCTCTACCAAAATGATGCGAGTGAAAAGCCCTTGGAGGGCAGAAGAACGGCCCGGCCCCTGAAGACGTCCTTCTCTCAGTCCCCTGAAGCTGAGACTGTGTTATCTTACATAGCAATGAGGGCTTTGCTACTGTGTTTACGTCCAGGGTTCTGCGATGAGAATTTATTTTGGATTATCCAAGTGGGCCCAGTGTAACGGCAACAGTTCTTACTGGAGGGACCGAAGAGCCAGCTGCAGAGGTAGAAGAGAGGAAAGGGGAAGGGTCACAAGGAAGATCTGAAGAGGCCATGTGGCCAGTGTTTCCTCTGGGAAAAGGAGCCAGAGTTCAGGGGAGGTAGACGGTCCCTAGAAGCGGGAAAAGTGCTGTTCCCCCCTGGAGCCTCCAGAACAAACTTTTAGGTGCTGACAGCTCGATTTTAGTTGCATGTATTCATTTCAGAGTTCTGAACTCCACAGGTACTAAACCTGCAATGCTTAAAATTTTTATTTCCAGTAGTCCACGTTTGCATCTGATAATGTTTACAGTCCTCGGGTGGGGTCGGTACAGGTGCACAACACATCTTCCCTCTTTTCTCATTCTCTTTCTCTCCCTTTCCCCCTCCCCCTCCATCACTTGGTCCTCTTCTCTTTTGCAAAAGATCTATCTCCCTACTTGCTGTTATCTTTTATTTTTTCTTTATTTATACTTTGGTTTCTCATTGTCTTAGTTACTTTTGTCATTGCTGAGGCAAAATATCTAACACCCACAGTTAAAGGAGAAAAGTTTTACTGTAGCTCACAGTTTGTAGAAGTTTCAGTTCATAGTTGGCTGGCTCCAAGGCAGAGTGGCATGGCAGAGGAGAAACAGTTCATGGCAAAGCACGGCCGGCAGAAGGCAGTGAGCAACTCCAAGAGCAGCCCTCTTTCTGTCCCTTACAGTCTATCTCTATAGTCTACAGAACACATTCTATATTCTATCCCTACATTCTATCCTTATACTCTACCCTCAAACCCAGGGTAGGGCACCCTTAATCCTAGCATCACACCTTGAGACAATCCCAGCATCACATCTTTAATCCCAGCATCACACACTCTAGATCCAGCCACCTCCAAAAAGCTCCATCTATGACTCCATGAAACTTTGTGGGAATATCTACATATAAGCCATAACACTTACATAAGAGAAACCATGCAATATTCAAGCTTGTGTGTCTGATTTATTTTACTTCACATTATGGTCTCAAGGCACATCCATTTTCCTAGAAGTTTATCTTTCTTTATGGCATGGAATTACCCTATTGTGTATAAATACCACATTTCCTTTATCTATTCATCTGTGGATGAGCATATAGGCCATTTCCAAGATTTAGCTATTTTGAACTGTGCTGCTATAAACATGGGTGTGCATATATCTCTATAATATTATGTTTCTAACTCTTTCAGGAAGGCACCTTAAAAGGGAAAAGGGGGTCCAATGGAATTTCTAGTTTCAGTTTTCTGAGAACTCTCCATGCTGATTTCCATAGTAGTGGTACTAGTTTACCTTCCCACCAAGAGTGGAGAAGGGTTACTTTAGCCCCTGCAGCCTTGCCAGCTTTTGTTGTTATTTGATATCTTGATGATGCCCATTCTTCCTAGGGTAAGATGGAATTTCAGTGTTGTTATAATTTGCATTTCTCTAATGGTCAGAGATGTTGAACATTTTTTCAGGTATTTATTGGTCATTTATGCTGCTGCTGCTCCCTCTTCTTCTTCTTCCTCCTCTTCCTTCTCCTCCTTCTTCTGAAAAGAATATTCATTTCAGTTGCCCGTTTTCATTGGATCTTTTATTTTGGGATGTTCTAACTTTTTTTAGTTCTCTATATATTCCAGATGCTAGTCCTCTGTCCAAGGAATAACAGGTATAATTTATTCCCATTCTTTAGGTTGTCTCCTCACTCTGTTAGCTATTTCCTTTGCTATGCAGAAGCTTTTGATATGATTCCATTTATTCATTCTTGGTGTCATTTCTTGTGCAGTTGGGTTCTGTTCAGAAAGTGCTGGCCAAGCTCAAGTCTTCAAGAGTTTTACCTATTTTATCTTCCAGCAAATTGTTTATTTTAACATTTAAATCTTTTATCTATTTTGATTTTAGTTTTGTACATAGTGAGAGATATGGATCTAGATTCAATCTTCTGCATGTGGATAGCCAGTTTTCCCAGCACCATTTTTTAAAGAAACTGTTTTTCTTCCTGTGTATCTTGTTGGCCCCTTTGTCAAAGATCAGATAGTTGAATGTGCCTGGGGTTGTTTCTGCTTCCTCTATTCTGCTCCATTGATCCATATGTCTTTGTGTGTGTGTGTGTGTGTGTGTGTGTGTGTGTGTGTGTGTGTGAATGCCATGCTCTTTTTATCATTACAGCTTCATAATATAACTTGAAATCCAGGACTGTGATGCCTCCCACCCACTTTGCTCTTGTTTTCACTATTTTGGGTCTCCTCTAATTCCATATGGATTTTCAGATTGTTTTCCCTAGTAATGTGAGGAATGCTATTGAAATTTAATTGAGATTGCATTAAATCTGTCTATCGGTTTTGGAAGTATGGCTATTTTGGACTATATTGGCTCTACCTATCCTGCGACAGAGGATATCTCCATTTTCTGATGTCCTCTTCATTCTCCTTATCAGTGTATTGTAAACTTATAATTTTCACAGCAGTAGTAGGAAATTAAGATAGTCCCTCACTCCAGAGTTGGCACAACCAACAGGCCAGTGGGTCTTTGAGTCTCCTATTGGCTTGTTCTACATCGCCAGCCCCAAACTTGAAGCACTTTCCCCAGACAGCAATGCATAGATCCCACCACCACTGGGAGGAGGTGCAAAGACAGGGCCTGCCCAAGACGGTGGCCCACCCTGCTCCTTCCCTTCCACTGATGAACTTCCTGTGCTGCTCTGCCAAGCCTGCTAGGGCTCTGCAGGTCCATCCTCCCCACCACCACCTCTGTGCCCACCTTGATTCTGCCAGGACAGCAGAGTGTGCGTGGCTGATGGGAAAGCGCTGTGCTTGGAAGCGTCTCAGCTGTGCAGCTCAGCACAGCCAAGTACCCTGCATCCCCAGGACAAGAGAGGACTGTGCAGAGCAGACCGGACACACCCATGCCAGCCGAAGATCTGCAAGTGCCAGGAAGAGGGTGACTTAGAAGGCAGCCATGGTGCCATCTCTAGTTGAACAAGTTTCCTACAGCCCCACCTCTCTGCCAGGTTACTGCAGTCCCACCTTTTCAGTCTGTGTGGGTGTCAGTGACAGCTCCACAGAAAGCAGGCTGGATGGGATGGTTTCTCCCTGGGCCGTCCACGCACCGTGGTCTGGGGCTCACACACTCCAGCCTCCAAGAGGGCTATTCCGGGTGGGTCCCAGCTGCTTCCTGCCCTCACTGCAGCACCCGGTCTTCGGTGGAGTTCTTTCCACAGAATCTTGCAGGAATACTAAACTTACAGGTCTGGCTTAGTCTGTTAGGCTGAAATTGTTTCCACATCAAAGGCGAAACACAGAACTGCTATTGCCAAGTACACATCTTCTTCCATTGGTTGGGTTTTTATACACTGAAACCTGTACTTACCCTGTATCATTTTAACAGATTTTATTCTTTGAATTCTTTTTCCTTTCCTATGAACTCTTTGCCTGTATTTTCATTGCACTTGGTTTATTTCCTCTGTTCATTTCTAGTTACATTGCTTTCTTGTCTCCACTTGCCTTAGAGCCTTATCATGATCAGGGCTACTTGTTTCACCCTGCTTCATTCCCACTGCAATTGCTTTAGCTTTCTTATCTAGGCAGTTTCTTCTTTATCTTTTCTGGTTTAGTTACATCATGAGAAAGCCATGGAGAGATCATCTGCGAAAATACTGCAGAGTCCAAGCAAAAGAAATGGAAAGGTTTTCTCCAACCAGGACCTGCAAATTTGTTCTCTGGGTAATCTCTCCATGTTAGTTGAAATGGATAGTAGTTGGCCAGAGGGTAGCTCAGTGGTAGAGCACATGCTTGCCATGCCCAAGGCCCTGGTTCCGCACCCAACACCCAACACCCAAAAGAAATAAACAAAATTACAAGTAGTCTGCTATGGGCTTGGAACTGTAACAAGTTCAGTAGGGTTTCTGAACGCAGGGGCTCACATCCCCTGTTGGGGAGAGAGATATCTATTTGCCAGTAGAATAAAAGGAACCCCAGGCAAGAGCTCTGTGCATTTCCCGGGGGCTGCTGAAGTCTGCAGTGTCCACCTAGGGATGAAGAGGACTTACCAGTTTACTTGAGTGAACTTGCTAACCTACAACTTGTGTTTTTTTTTTCGGTAATGTAATTTCATA
>NW_004955476.1:6471316-6532560 GCF_000276665.1 Chinchilla lanigera
AAAGTATCTGAGCACACCAATGTTGGAACAAAAATCCAGATCTAGTACTTTACCGCTGGTGTACTGCTAAATATTTTCTTTATGTAATGTTATTTTTAATATCTTCACAAAGTCATCTTCCAAGTTAAAAGTTATAATTTAAAAAGTTATAATTAACAAAGGAAATTAGTGATTTTAATTGGCTTTTTCAGGAAGACCATTGTAATATTGTCTCAGAAAATATTTTCTCTATACTTAATAGCTTCCCTAGAAAATTCAGTGCAGTTTCTGCTAAGTGGAGGATATTGGCATTTTATATTACTGATTAAATATAGAAAAACTGAGCCCAAATATGACTAAAGTCTCTATGACTTTGCCTCTTTAAAATATCTCCACCAAAAAAGCTTTATTTGATGAAACTTTGATTACAAAATTTGTTATTAAAACAGTTGTTTTGATGGCTATTTATTTTAAAAATAAAAGAACGATAACATTAACAAACACACAGACATAAACAAAGCAACAGAAAAACAATAGGAGATAAAATATGTAACACAGCAACCATTGTTAATTTCCTATCACCTTGTCTGAAACTCGATGGCTATTTTAAATGCATCGCCAAATTCAGATGCTACAGAATTGTAGGTCTTTTTTTCCTGCTCTGGAACAGAATATAAGTGTACACCTAAGTAAAGTTAGGTGCTCTGGTAAGAAACCTCTATGCCAACGTACTCCTAAATTCCACTCGAGAGCATCTAGTCCTTGATGGAGCCTGAACTCTGGCTTTATCTCCGGACTGCACTCTCCATGAGACTTCCTTCCTGGGCTGTATAGCCTGATGGCCATGTAGAGGACAGCTGCCGTCAGCTACGGAGTGTTGCCTCCTCCAAGGCGAAACCCTCCCTCGATGCAGGAGCTGGTGAACAGCCCTGTCTATCTCTGAGGCCGTTCCCCAGCAGCTTGCATCTGTGTGCTAAAGCAGGCACACGTTTCCTCATCACAGAGTGGCTCACCACTTTTCTGAGGGTAAAGAAATAAAAGCTATGTAAAGAAGGAAATGATCATCTCCAAGCCAGAGTCTGCAAACTATGTAGTCCAGGGGCTAAAAATCCTGTCTATTTTTCAAGAATGCAGCCTCACACATCCTTTTGCAGCAGCAGAAATGAGTGTTACAACAAACATGGGTTCTGTTAGAACCGACGCCCAGCACTCTTCGGGGTGTAAAGCAGTAATATTTCATCTGGGGATGAGAGAAAGGGAAAAGAGCATTACAGGCAAAGTCTAAAGGTTTGGCTCAAGGGAGGGGCTCCAGGCCACTGAGGATGAAGATCGAAGAGGATAGGTAGCTCAAGACTTCAAAATTCCAAGTCCCCAAAATCTACTTAACAGCCCAGTAATCCAGGGATATCGAACAGATGCCAACTAAAGGAGCGCAGACCTTTCTCAGGAAGGAAGAAGCCGTGACTTGGAATTAGGGAACTGAGGTTTCTCCTTCCAGGATGCCATGGTTCCTTATTTCATCTTCTCTCTCCCATCTGCTTTATTCTTTTCCTTCCTCCTTTGCCCTCCTCTTCCTCCATCTCCGTATCTATCTTCTTTTTATCTAACTCATTCTGCACGCACACATGCATGCGTGTGTGTGTGTGTGTGTGTGTGTGTGTGTGTGTCCTGCACCCAGCCCTCCCTTCTAGTGTTTTTCCATCCTTGAGCAAAAATGTAACAGGAAGCCACAGCTCCAGCCCTATACGATCCCCCAACTACAAAGACCCCACTCCCACCCACCTGTTCCAAGAACAAATCCCAGTTCCTGGAAGAGCGATGACTGGACTTGCTTCACCTGGTGGAGTGCCCCCTGCGCTCCTGTCCTGAGTCTGTCTGCCCTTCCTCACCTTTGCTCTGTGCCAGGGCTCAGCCCTTGCAGAAAATATCTCCATGCCCCGGGCAGCTGCCTTCTGCTAGGTTCAGCCAAGGGAGGTACCACTGGGAGACTGGGAAGCCCCCAGGAGGAAAGCCCGTCTGTCCCTCCTGCTCTGTCTGAGTGCCATCTCAGAAGAAGAACATAACTTCCCATGGCCCCATGGCTGCCATCGAGCTTTCTAAAGCTCCTTCTCTGCGTGGTGCTCCAAGTCCCTGGGCTCAGATAGCACCATCTACTCCCTTGGTCCCTCCCAGCCTGGGGCGGCAATGGCTTCTTGCCTTTGTAAATCTCAGGGTAGCCTGGCTGCTTTCTTAGGCTCCACAGATCTTCCGTCCCCTGGGTTCTGATTACCTGCATTCAATTCCTGTTACAAATACTGAGTGTAGTTTCGTCCATCCTGACCGATCCCAGCAGGACTGTCTGTGGTCCAGGGGCCGGGGTTGGAAGGATAACATCGTCCTCTTCCAGCCTACCAGGGGGCCCAGCAGATGTGCTGACAAATGTCCTCTGCTGCTGACGCCAGAGGCACAGAGGTAGAAGAAAACTAGACAGAGGTAGGGACCCACCCCAGGACCGAAGGCACCCGGGAGAGAAACCTTTGCCGCCCTTGGCCTTCAGTCCCCTTGACCAGTGGGGCAGGGTGGGTGTGTGCTTTCCCTGGGTAATATGTGTCACTCCGCTCTTCATCTGCATGAGCTGGATCACAAAGCATTCTTTGTCAAGTGCAAAGCTGTTGCCTTCTTAAACACCAAAGGAAACAAGGAATGTCTGAGAACTGCCAGTTGGCCCATATATCTCCAAGTGTGAAGATTTATTTGATGGAAATGCCACATATGTGCGAGCTTGCAGCTCATTAAATCCCTCTACTGTGTGTCTCTATGAATGGAGTTTTATTTGCAGAGTAAATGCACACTTGCCTCTAGTAATCTTCACAATAAAACTACGGTCCAACCCTGGTGTCTCCACTATGGAATAATCAGTGTGAGTCAGAAAAACTCAATTTCCTCTCCAGAAAGGGCCACCTTCAGATCTGTTTATGGTCCTGGCCTTTCTGGCTATAAATGCATCCTGGGAGGGTTACCTGTGTTTGCAAAGTTTCCTCTCAAGGAAAAAAATAAAGAATTCTTCACAAGAAGTGGAGAATAAAGACAACTTGCTGTCCTGGCATTTAGGAAGAAAATGCACTGAGAAAATCAAAACATTCCTGGAGTTGTCTGCATGTAATGAGCCTCGGGCACCGAGTGACTCACCTGGGGAGCAAGCCCTGATGAAGGAACTTTCTTATTTACCACAGGAAGAGAATGGAGAATCCCTGGAGCTGATAGAAAGGAAGTGCGTCTCTCAGGACCAAGTCACAGACCTGTTCGGACAGACTGGGTTTTCTCCTGGTGTCCCCACTCATGTTTTGTCCTGGAAGAGGAATCTTGGAGACCAGTGCCTGTGCCTTCGCCTATGTTCCTTAGGCATGGCCTCCATCTAGTGGTTTCCCTGGGAAATTAACCATCAGCCGTCATGAAACACGCAGGCTTTCCCATCCCTTGTGGTGCAGGACAAGAGCGGCTCTCCCAAACCTTTGAGTCCTGTCTGTCCAACGTCAGGAGCAGAGTTCTCAGCCTCTAGATTTTGCTGCTCCTAGAGATCTCCTAACCAGTGCGCGTGAAAACCGTCATCTCTAAAGACCAAAAGGAACAAAGCTGTGTGAGTGTGCGTGTGTGCGTGTATGAGTGTGTGCATGTGTGCGAGTGAGTGTGTGTGCACGTGTGTGTGTGTGCTCTCGGTAAGTGTTGGGTTGAAATATCCCCAGAAAGAGCACCAGGTGCAACAGAGGGGACAGTGACAATTGCTATAGGTAAAGACATAAGATCATCAGAAGAATGAATGCTAATTGGACAAGAGGGTGAAAGCAGACACATGACTGTAAAAGGGAGGAAGAGCGGGGTGGCTCAGGAGACTGAGAAGAACGGTGCGGCCAGCACAGGAGGAAGGCCCATAACTTACAGCCCTGAGCACGCGGCCTCGGCTCTCAGAGCCATTCTGCTCCGTGCGGGGGACTGCGCCCGGCCTCCTCCGTTGGGAGGTTTCACGTCACTGCACTGGAAGTCTCTTTGGCCGCACACCCCTGCAGCTCTGGCGGGTGCTGTGGATCTTCGTTCGTGCGTATAATTGTGACGGTCCGAGGGCATCCCCAGAGCCCCCCCTGACCTCCTGCTCCCCTCTTCCCGAGACGACAGGCTGTGGCGATCTGCGGACTGCTGCGGGTGTCCTCACCCTTCCTCGGCTCCTGGTTTTGACTTCTTCGTGTTTTCCGGGTCCTGCTGTGGGTTCTCACGCGTCACCTGCCACTGCACGCTCTCTTCCCACCGTCCTTCACCTGCCGCGTTCACCGCTCGCCCGGGGCTTTGCTCTCCCGCTGTCTGCTTTCTTCATTCAAAGTCTGTATTCCACCACATTAAGAACAAGCAGCATTTTGTTTTGCTTCACTTTCTTTGGTTTGGTTTGGTTTGGTTTTCTTGAGACAGGGTCTCGCTATATAGTTCAGCCTGGCCTTGAACTCACTATGTAGACCAGGCGGCCTCCAACTTTTGGCCATCCTCTGGCCTCCCGCTCCCGAGTGCTGGGATGACAGATGTACATCCCACACCCAGCTCGAACAGCATCTTAAAGGGAAATCGTTATCCCCATGCAGAGAAAATCAGAATCCATGACAGGAAAGCGGAGCAGTCCTGCTGGGCAGGAATCCACGACAGCGCTAAAACGGAGAGGAGGGGCACAGAAAGACACCGCGGAAAGGCGCTTTGATTTTAGGACAGCAGCTCCCAGCTTCTGTGACTTTATGGTGCATTTTCAAATGCTAGATATTTTGGTAGTGTGAGTGAATGTGTGTCAGAGTTTTTCCCCAAACAAGGTCTCTCATTCCACTAACTCTTTAAATGTGACTTGGAATTCCGCCCATTGACAGGTAGGATGAATATGAATGTCTGTGACTTGCTTATAACCAGAACGAACAGGGCAAGCATATCCCAAAATTAGATAGCAAAAGGTGAGGGTCCTTCTGGCTTGTCCAACAGAAGGCCTGCCCTGGAGCCTCTGGTTCCCAAGGAAGCCATCCCCCAGTCCTGGGCCCACCATGCTGTGAGGAAGCCCAACTACCTCAAGTCAGGAGGCTACCTGGAGAATCTCTGAGAGGGCTTGAAGGAGCAATAGGAGAGAGACATCTGGCTGGTCCTCAGCTGCTCCACCAACGACTGAGACCGCAGGAAAGACTCCAGAGCCTTCCAGCAGAGTTGTTCCCCACATCACTAAGCCACAAGAGAGATCAAAAACAATCATTATACACCACTAGGCCTTGAGAGCATTTATTATACAGCAAGAGGTAGTTGGAATAAAAGGAAAGACTTCAAACAATTCTAAACAAATCAGGAATCACTAGAAAATAACCACCGCTACAGGGTCATGCTTCTGCACTCCATGTAGGACACCCTCAATGTCTTCCACTGACGGCTTGGCAGGGTGACATTTTGGGTATATCTAGGCTCCAAGAGACACCTTCTTTTCTGACGCTGGCCATTAGCTGTACCCATTTCTCATATCCTGCAGCACCTTCTCAAACAACTCTGCTTGGTGCCTCATTTTACAGACACGCACACAAGGGCAAAAGGACCTGTGTCAAAGTTAGAGGTGTAGCCAGCAGCCAGCCCTTGGTCTCTAATTTTATCTTCCAAGAAAGGAAGTAGGGATCCCTGGAGAATACACTGGCTCCAGATCCAGAAAGCAAAAAAGTGCTCAAAAAGAAAAATGATGGCAAAGGTATACAGGAGTCAACCTGGTAGAGCTCCCAACGGCAAAACTGAGACCATGTGAATGACAAAACGACAAGGCACTGCACGATGACCAACAGTTACATAACTATAGACAACAGTTGCATAACTATTAGCGCCAATAACAGTAACTGCTTAGATACCGTGTATTACTATGTGACGGCTCTAAACACTCTGCAGAGGTATCACTCTGTGTTATAGATACTGTTGTTATCACCGTTTTATAGATAACGGCACAAAGCTTGTCACACCAGAAGACAAACAGGAACTTGGTAGGTAAGCGCAGACATAAGAAACAGTAGGGGTGGCGGGTGCTGGCCACCTTAGCTCTGTCCAGCCACCCAAGACTTGAAGGCCAGTGAACTGCTTCAAAGCCCTCTAAGGAGCTGGTATTTTCTCCATGTTGCACAGCTTAGGACTTAAACCTACATTTATCTGACACCAAAACTTCTGCCATAAAACCAGTATAATAAATGATCTTTCCCGTGATAATCCTATTAATCACTGTGATAATTATATTGATTGTACAATGGTTCCACAACCCTGACCCACCAGTTATGCTGATTCAACACAGCCTCAGAAGGTGTACAAAGTCTTCCAGCTTCCAAAGGAAAATGTACTTATTAACCTATTAAGTAAAAAACAAGTAAAACCTCTGCCCAAGTGAGAGGCCCATGTACAAGCTGTTCAATGGACACGCAGCAAAACCCAGCGAACCTGAACCCTCTGTTCCAGGAATTTTAACTTGAGTTCCACTTCCAGGAAAAGAAATGCATGCAGGAACAAGGTGAATGTATTTTCCTTGACCTAAAACAAAAACCACAACGACTTCCAGGGGTTTTCTGGGCCAAAACAAACTCAAAGTCCAGCCTCCACCCCCCACCTCCACATGGTGTCCTCAGAACAAAGAAGAATGGCTCTTTGGGGCAGGGGACCCACAGTGGAGAGGGCAGAGTGGCCACTTGGAGCACTTGCCCCTGGCCTGGAGCTATCCCAGACATGAGCCAGCATCCCCTGAGCACCTACCATACCCTTGCAGAAATTTACTATTAACCCATTTCACATGCAAACCCCAGGTTCAGAAAGGAAACATGAGTTACCTGGAGTCACTCAGCTAGCAAATGATAGAGACGTATGTGGTGGATAAACAAACGGTCAGCGCATAACCCCCAGCTGAATCGAGTCGGTGTGGCCCTGGGTGTGGAAGCCCCACCTGAGTGAGGGTCATTGCCAACAGCATAAAAAGAGACCTGGAGGGGAAGATGGTGTTGCTGATTTTCCTGGAGAAGCTTGTCACGCTGGTTCTCCTGACAGGAACTTGGCTGTTCTCACTGTCAGAGTCCTCGCTGTTGCTGAGGATGGCTGCAGCTCACTTCGGGGGAGCCCTGCTCCTTACCTTGAGCGTCGCTTCCTGGCTCCAGTGCAGATCCCTCCACCTGCTGGCACAGCTCCTCCATCCCACTGGGACAGACTATCTAGCTTCCACCACGGGCCTTTGGGCCTTCCCAGTGCAGATCCTCGGTACAGGCTCGCATGGGACACTGTCATGGGCTCTAGGCCTCCAGTCGTGCAGGACATCACCCTGGGCTCCAGGTCTTCAGCTGGACTCACCCGCACAGGACGTTGCCGTGGGATCCAGGCCCTCAGCTGCATTCACTGGATCTCTATCACATAGAAAGATCTCCTGCACTCCTCTGCGTTTGACTTTTTGTCATGAACATTATAAAATATTCCTAGAAATTATGTGTGCTGCATTAAATCTATTCCCTTGCAAACCCTGACTTCGTTAAGGCTAATGCAGGCTTCCTTGTGCCCCAGTGATCTCAGGATGGTCATACTGTTGTTTTTTTAACTTTTTATTGTGAACTAAACTTAGACTTACATAAAATTTACAAAAATTTCACACAGACTGCCCGGCTTCCCTTGATGTCCAAACTTGCAGCGGTTCTCATCTCCCTCTGCCACACACCTCACTCTCCTCTTTTCCAGGCCAACGTCTGCCCATGAGCTGTTGGCTCTGTGTCCTCCTCACCCTCCCACTGTGTGAGTTCCCCCTGCTGGGTGCCTCGGCCACACCCCGTGCTTTAACTCTCACAATTATCCTCCACTGTAACTGCTGGTTTACTTTTCATCCCCCCCACCCCACCGCCCGCCAAGCTCTAACTCCTTAAAATCAAGAACTTGTCTGCCTTGCTCGCAGCATGCCTGGCGCAGTTGTTTCTCTGTAAACATTCACTCATCTCTGAACGCATTACATGAGTGGCTGTGTCCGCTGCTGAATGTGCGCATGCAGATAAACTCGTGCCATTTTGAACAGCAAAGCGATTCAAAGTTTTTCTCCTAGGTGAATAAACTAAGGCACAAGCACTGAGAAGCTCGTTAATGACAGCGCCCAAACTAAAAGTCCTCAAGGCCTTGTACAAACAACTACAGCTGACATTGACTGAGCATTTACTACACACCCGCCCCGGACAGCCTCACTGAAGCATCACATCTCTCTTGGGCGGCTGGTGTTGGTATCCCTGCTCCGTGAAAAGGGACACTCAGGAACAAAGAGGTATTGACATTCCCTTAGGGAGCGCAGCCAGTAGGGGTGAAGCTGAGTCTTAAAGCCAGGCAGACCTCAGAATTTGCATTCTTAACCACATCGTGGCAGATCTGACAAACGAACTCCAGATATTTAGCAATAGTAAATACTACCATAATGAGCAGATCACGTCTGAAGAATGTATCTCCAAGTGGGTCCAAGACAAATAGCTTTATTTGCTAATACTGGCAAAAACAGAACTAAGATCAAGAGAGTTGAAACAACCCTGTCTCAGGAGTGCAGAGCCCTGGCTTTGGCACAGCCCTCTCTCCAGGTAACCAGACCAGCCCGAGTGAATCCTTCTATTCTGAGCCTCAGTTTCTCACCTGCTAAAAAAGAAGGGAGGTCATGTGAATGATCTCTGAAACCCTGCCGTTGTGTCCTTCACTGGTATCTGTTACCATCGCAGAGATTAACAAGGACACCAAGTGCGAGAAGTCACCTATGCCAAACATTGAACCTGAGGCTGTAACTTAAACTCCAGTGTTTGTTCTACAAAACTCAAACAATGTTTGGTGAGGTGGAGAGCTCTTGATTCTGTGGACAAAAGCCCGGGCTGTCAAACCCCAGCTCTCAACGTCTGACCCACCCTGCTCTTGATAGTGTTTGTCTTGGTGGGGCAAGGGATGCCCAGACTTGCGCTCCGAGTCGTGCTGTTGGGAGAAGTCCGTGCCCGGAGGGGGGCGGCGTTTAGCAAGAAGCCAGGCATCGTGGAGCTGCGCCTGACTCACACCACACCGCGCGGGGCCTCCTCCACCACTTTGTTCCAACGCTAGGCCAGAGCCTCAAGTGGAGACTTGCCCGAGTCAAACACAATCACAAGACTCCAGCTCTGCAGGAGAGGAAAACAAAGCTCTCACAAGACGTGTGTTGGAGCCACGGCCACTGGATTCACACCAGGGTCCCAGGAGTGACCGCACCCCAGCACCGGCCCAAACCCTGCCTGGGTCTTCAGGGTCAGCGGGCCACTGAAACTCTTATTTTCCCAAACCTTTGGAGCATTGCTTTTCTACTAGGCAGGGGTTTACATTTTCCTGTCTTGGCTTGGTAGAAAGGGAAAGGTTATAAGTTGCTCCTGAGCTGTGCCTCCAAAGCTATATTCCCAGTCCAAGGAAACAAATACGTTCAGGATTTATGCCTGGACTTAGAGTTAGATAAATCTGAATGACTAGCTCTCCCTCTTAACGGTTAAGTTCTCTCACCTCTAAAGAATGAAAATTATAATGCTCACGCTTGAGGAGCCCGTGAGATAACAAGTACTCCTGGCACACACCAGGGGCTTAATGAGAGAGCGCTTGTGATTTCTTTCCTGAAGGTCACTGAAGGTCATTCTCCATCACTGTAGAGCCTTCACACCAACCACAACTTGGAAGGAAGTTCTTTCACTAAAATATTTTCTAGAAGATTGTTATTCTACAGCTTAGAACAATTCTTCACAAATAATTTTGAATGCTAATAGGTAGATGGATCCTAGAGAGAGACAAACTGCATTCCCAGTGAAGTTTGCATTTATTCAACAAGCGTTTAAAAGCACTAGACTTTGAATGAGATCATTCCTTCCTTCCTACAGCTTTTCTTCACATTCATTCACTCGGCTCCTCGTACTCTGGGAGGGGGACAGACAAGGATCTCCACCCACCTCTCCTAGGTGGGAGTCTGCTGTCATAACAGCCAACACTGTGAGTGCTACAGGAGCACGGGCCTTGATATCAGACAAACCTGGGCTTGAGGCGTGGGTCTGATGCCAGCTGCATCTCACTTTTCTCATCTGTAGAATGGAAAGAACATGCCTGTGTCGTAGAGGTATTGTGGGGATTAAAGTGGTAGTACCTTCAAGATACTAACTGCACTTCCTGTGGAACATTCAGCTTGGCACATTGCCAGTTACTGATGGTCAGGATTATTAGGGTTTTTGTTACTGTTAACGGCACACTGCTGAACTAGTAGAACACGGATGAATCCTTCTGTTTGCTGACTTCAGATACAATATTTTCTGCCATATTAACAGCAGCATTCCGAAGCACCAAACCCTGGCTACCTTTGAGGGGTAGGTCACATGCCCTACCTACACCATGTATGTCTCAGTTGCCCCTTCTGAGGTCCCTCCTTCTTCCTTGGAGAGAGAATGAATTACTGATGTGATTGGTCAGACCATAGGTCATTTTCATGTCACATTTTGGGGCCACATTATTGTGCATTAAAGTTACGAATCATCTGTCTCTAATCTCCTTCTCGTTCGAGATCCTGCCATACCCTTCAAAGCTTGCCACAAACCCTTTTGTGACCATTCATCACGGTACATCAATTTGAATGGATTAAGGACCACCTAGCAAGTTAGCAAAGCACATTCTGGGTATTTCTGAGGATAATTGACAATAGAACAGCAGTCTGAGGGGGAAGACCCACCGCGGGTGTGGGTGGCACCAAGCACTAAGCTTGTAGTCTGGACAGGATGGAAAGGGAAGGAAAAGGAAGTGTCGCCATTTTGGAAGAGCTCCAGTCTGCACAATCGCCTTTGGACATCGATCTCCAGTTTCTTCAGCCTCCCAACGTAGACTCGCAGCCGTGACTCTCCAGGGAGCTTCCAGGCCTTGGACCTGGGACCGGTGCTGCATGCTTGACCCCTCTTGTTGTGCAGCTTTCTTCTTCCTTGGTGGAGCAGCCCCTGGATGCTCCGGGTCTCCAGTGCACAAATGGCTGTGGAGGGTTCTTGATCCCCACAGAGAGTTGTAGACCCTGCTGCTTCTGACCAGTGAGCCTACCTCATAAGTCCCTTGCATAACTATACATATACTTCTACGGATTCTATCCCTCTAGAGAACCCTAAGAAATGTACTCTTCTCTACGGAAGTCTTCCGTGATTCCTGTTGCAATGAGTTCTCTCACCTCTGTTCTCACAGCACTTCATTTTTCATTCAGCGATGGCCCTTGCTTCATGCTGCCTCATGGCCCGAGAAGTTGTTCACAGCAGGTCAGTCTTGCGCCACACACACAAACACACCACAGAGTTGAACTGTACAAAGAACTCCGTATTCAGTGTCCCAGGGGCGCCGAACACCTCCTGAGGTATGAACGGAAAGCACTTTGCCAGGAGAGCCAGCACCTCACAGACCTGTGCGCCACTTACTCTCCTGTTCTCTTCTCGGCTTTAATCACAGTCAAGCGGCCTCCTGTCTCCTTCTGCCACCAGGACGCAGTCCCGGGCTGAGTGTCGACCCAAACACGGAGGCTGGAAGTGGCTGTCAGGCTGAGCCTTGGTCCCTGCACCCGCCCGCAGCTGGAAAGCACGGGAAAGGACTGGAGACCCCGCCCCACCTCCACCCTGCCCTGCTCCTTGCTTGGCTTTGCACGAGCTGCAACACCTCTCCGAGCCTCAACACCTCTCCGAGCCTCAGGGTCTTCCTTGCAGACTGGGGCAAGTGAGTCTTATGTGAGTTCATGTGAAAAGCTCAGTGTGAGGTCTCCTTCCGGACTCCGGATCTTTGGAAAGTGAGGTGCTGCCTACTAGATCAGGCAACTCTGCTAAAGGGAGGCGTGTGTCTGCCCTGAGGAAAACGGCCTTGGCCCGGTCTGGGTGGAGGATAACAAACGCTACCAGAAGACGTCTGGGAAGACAAGGCCGTGTCTCCCTGGGAACGCAGCACAAGCCTCGGTGCTCGGAGGCTGGAGATGTCCTTTAGGGACAGGCAGTGTGCGCTTCCCCACTTCTCCCAGCCTGTCACCACCGGGTTGGTGTTAAGGATGGAGCTCCAAGCGCAGAGCGTCCTTCCCGGGTGCCCCCGGAGAGCGCTGTGTTGCTCTCTGCCCCCGCAAGCCTCTCTGTCAAGGTCAGGGAAGGAAGCCGCACTCCTGAGCCTGCGGGCCGCCCAGACCGCTTCCCCCCAGGGCAGGCGCTGAGCTTCTGCTTCCCCTCAGCCTCACTTGCCAGCGAACTCCGCTGGGCCGGTTGTTCACCCAGCAGGCGTCTGAGGCGTGGCGTGCTGTGCCGGACATGGGCTTTGCCCGCAGGAAGCCGCAAACCGTCTGGCACTGCTCTAGGTTGGGTGCAGCGTAGGGCATGTCCAGGGCTGGGGACGACAGCTGAGGGAGCACAGAGCAGGCGTCATGCGCCCGGCTGCCCGGTGCCTCCGCCCACTCCGCACGTGCTGACCAGGTCCAAAGAGGCTCTCGTGTTCCGCCCACGACTTCGAAGCTATTGGATTCCAAATTACAAATGTGCAGCACACTTCCAATCAAAGCGGCCCTGCAGGAGTGAACTAAAACCACTACCACTCTCACTGAAATACGACTTATTCCCTGAACCGCAAAGCGTCCCAGTAAGCTGCCGAGGGGGCGTACGGAAGTAGGTCCGGATCCCGCGGTGATTCTAACGGAGGAAGGAAGGCTGTCTTCTCGCTTCCCAGGAAGTCCCGCTGCACAGGAGGCCACGTCCTCGGAAGACTCTGCAATGGGAAGCCAGGGAATTGAACGCGAAACCCCCTCAGTTTTCTTTACAGTTGTATTCTCAGAAACAAAACGCTTTATTTGTGTAAGAGCAAAAGAATTATATCCTCAAGCCGGGTTGCTCTTCTGCCTGGAGTCTAAAACCAGAACATAATGAAGGGGAACCGTTCTCAATATATTCCTGGCATTTTAAAAACTCACCATGATTTTAAAAGTCTGTGGTTTCTCAGAAGAAACCATCCCTATCTTTTGGGATGCAGTGGATCTGACACACTCCTTGTGATCATCAGATCGGGGAAAACAATCTCCTGGCGGCCTGGCCCTTTCGGTTCCCAGGGCGCCGATGTCGGTCGGAGGCAGACGGCAACTTGATGGCGCAGGGGTGAAGGATGAACATGACAAGGACTGAATTCTAGGGCAGAGGTTTTACAGTTTTGCTGTTGTTCCCCTTTTTATCCGGACCTCTCAGAGCTCTTTGTTTCAAAACATACCTTTTAAAGGATGTTTCATTTCAAAAGTTCCCTTGTGCGTTTGGCGGATTGGAGCAGGTATTTAAAGCACGATTGGTAAAGGAAGTTAAAAAATACCATCCTTTAAAAATCTTACCTATTTCCCTTCTGGGTATCTTCCCGGAAGAATTAAAAGCATCATAACACAGCCATATGTGTGCACCCATGTTTATAGGAGCACAGTTTGTCATAGCTAAATCTTGGAAACAACCCAAATGCCCATCAGCTGAGGAATGGATAAAAAAGATGTGGTCTTTTTATACAATGGAGTACTACTCAGCCAAAAAGAAGGATAAATTTGAATCATATACAGCTAGATGGATGGACCTTGAGACCATACTCACGTGTGAACTAAATCACACTCATGTGTGTAAACATCGTACTGCCTCCCTGGTGTGAGAAACCGAAGGAGTAAATAAGGACCAAAATGTACAACAGATACTGTGAAATTCGAAGAAATTGTTCAAGAGGAAAGAGGAGCTGGGATGGGGGAAAGAGGGAAGGAAGGAAGGAAGGGAAAAGGAAAAATATACAAGATAATTATGCTCCTAATTGCTCTTAGTTCACTGAAAGGAAAGCTCCGTGCTAATAACATTTGGAGAGCTTTGATCCCCGTATCTTGCACCCTGAGTACCCACTTTGAAGATAACAATAGGTAATATATGAACTAGTGTCATTGCTCTATTATTTTGTTATGAAATTTTATTTCATTTTTTCCACAAAATAAAAAATGTTATTTAAAATAAGAAAAATAAAGGAGTATCAGCCTAAGGAGGAGACAATAAAAGAGTGTTCTCTACGATCTAGCAAATACCAGCTATCAGTTTACCTGGAAATCAGGCTGAGGCCCGGCCGGGAACTCAATGCCACCCAGAGAGCAAGCTGCCCTGCGGCTGCCCTGACACGGCGCTGGGATGGCTCAGACCCGCCTCTGCCTCGGTGAAATCACCGGCTCCCTGTGGAGTCATGGAATTTTACTGCATGGCACTGTCTTTATAGCTGAGAAGCGGAGAACAAAATATACTATTAAAATCCAGTTATGAGCGGCATTATCCTGCGTGAAAGAAGCCAGTCTCGGGGGCGAGCCTGTCGGGTTGCAATCGCAGGACCCTCTTTGGTGAGAAGGACTGGCCGGGTGGTTAACGGGGTGGGGTGGGGCAGGTGAGTCTGGAGGGACAGCGGGCCCTTCTGAGGAGGCTGAGCCGCCCTGCCGGCCGCCTTGCCACGCTGCCAGCCCCGGTCTATGCCCAGGGCCCCGCACAGCTGGAAACGTCAGGGATGGTTGTAAAATGAATTAACCGAAGGGGGGAAATCACACCGCGGAATCCCGCACAGCAGAATGGAGTCTTGCCTGGGAAGGGTTGCAGCCGTATTTGGGGAAGAGCCCACGGCGTTACTGCAGCCCTTGCCGGTGTCACGGGCACATGGGCACACGGGCGCTGAAGGCGCCCTTACCACGAAGCCGTCGCCGTGGCCCGCGTCCCTGCAGGCTTCCCGGGCGGTGGCCTTGCTTCAGTGCCCCCAGAAAGCATGCAGAATCCCCGGCTTCTCCCGTTAGCAGCGGCTACGGGAGTCCGCGTCGCCGTGCCCGCCGCCCCTCACCCCGAAGCCCGGGCTGGGCTCGCGGGTGTTCAGACGAGGTCTCCTCCCGTGACCCCACGCAGAGCCCTGCAGAGGGCTGCCACGCGGTCGGACGGTCACGGGGCTGCACCAGAGTCGCTCTACCGAGAAATCCAGCCGGAGCACCCCAGTGTCCGGTCCCAAACGCCAGCGTGTGGCAGGGACGCGGCCACGGCTGGGCACGGGCACGTCTGCCGTCCCCGAGACGACCAGGCGCCCTTCTGGTCGCGCTGCAGCTCCTCTCGGCGGCCGCGCCCCGCTGCCTCGGGCCTCGGCCTCCGCCTCCCTGGGGCGCAGGGGTGACGCTGCCGCAGAGGCCGTGTGGGGCGAAGGAGGGACCAGCAGAGGCCAAGGCCGCGCCCCAGGGCGGGTGCGCCCGACGGCACGTGCGGAGAAGCCGCTGCAGAAGGGAGCGAGCACCGAACTGGACGGCAGCCGCTGCGCATCGCTCTATGGGCCTTGCCCTCACCCCCGTGGAATTCATTTCTTAGATGTAACTTAAAAACCTGCATGAACTACATGATCATTACTTTCAGCTCAGACATTCGCGTGCCTTGATAACACTCCGTAACATGCCTGTCCAGAATCCTAACTTTAAAAGAAAAAAAGATCTATTCAGCATCTTGAACATCCAGCTGAAAGCTGGATCCCAGAAAACTGGTGGTACGCTACTTCCTAGGAAATAGATCTAGCTCAGGCAAAAGCTGAGCTCCCCGCGACACCGGTTACTGGTCTTCTGCCACTAGGGGGCGTGCGGCGCTCGGCTGTGAAATATCCTTGTAGGTTTCAGGTGTCTCATTCACAAGTTCAGTTTCCAAACTTGATTTGGAGCTAAGGAGTAAAACGGCCTCCTTCGTTTGATAGTCAGCCGGTGAGAAGGAGAAGCCTCAGGACAGCCAGGAAAGGGAAGAGTCGCCTTGAATCAGCCTGATGCCATTTGCCCTCTAGTTTATGTCCCCCAGGGCTAGCCTTGTGCGGCCCTGCAGGCCGCGTCCTCTGGGAGCTGCATTCTGAGCCCGTCTTTCTCCTCTTTGCTCCTGTGCTGACTTCTCCCAGTTCCCTGGTCCTCTGCACAAACCTCCAGCAGGAGGTAGACCGGGTCCTCCTGGATGTGCTTCCGGCCTGCCACACGGCGTACACACCAGCAGCCTACACTCCCCCGTGGGCTGGGAGGGTTCACCTCATCCCTGAACTGGGGTGAGAATGGTGGAAAGGGCAGGAGAAATGGTGCTTCGGGCCGGCCGGTCTAGCTGTGCGGTGGCCTTGGGAAATGGGAACGGGTGGCCAGTGGGAATGGGATAGAGTCCTCCCTGGAAGACGTAAACATAGCATGGGCAGGAAGAGACACAGAGAGTCAAAATCTTCAAAAGAATTTAAGAGATCGAGTCTTAAGAATGAAGACCTCTCCTCTCTTGCTACATGCAGTCAGCTGCTGGAAGATCTAGGTTGACTCCGAACAGGAGGCCCAGGAGACCTGGTGCCAGGAGCACCTGCGTCTGCCCTGCGAGTGGAAGGGAAGTGGAGGTCCGCGTCCCCTCCAGCCCTGATTTCCAGGCAGGCCTCACCTGCTTTATTTTCCACTGAGGAACGAAGGTCCACAGAAGGAAAGGGACCTGGTCAAGGTCGCCCAGTGGGGAGGCCAGGGCGGGTTTTCGAAGCACTGAAACCCGGGGCCGGTCAGTCCACGGCAGAGGTGGACAGTCCTGAGTCACCGAAAAGGATGTGTTTCTTCCATTTTCATCATTTTCTTATGAAAGTATTGCTACATACTTAAAAATCTGTGTAAGGCACATGAGAAATACAGATGCAAGGAGTGGAAGCCCTGTGCATTCCCCTCCCATCTGCCGGAGAGTACCCGCTGTCTTCCTTGCGCCCCTCCTCCCTCAGTTTCACTAATTCCCATGGCTCAGGCCTGGAAGGGTCCCCTCGTCTCCCCCCCGGCCCGCTGAGGTCTCCCCAGATCAGCAGGCCATGAGGAACAGGACATGGAGCCCAGGCCACTCGTACAGCTCCGCGGTGCCCTGGTACCAGCAGCCGGGCTCGCTGCCCCAACCCCATGGTCCTCCTGGTGCCTCCTGGGCGGCTCGAAGCAGCCCCCTGTGCCGTCATTTGCAGCAGGAAATTGGCAAACACCCCAAGGCACCCTCTCCCTGGCCTCAGCCCTCTGTGAAACATTTACCAGCACACCCCGGAGAGCCCTGCACACCTGCCCAGGTGTGGCCCATTTCCAGTGCCCTGCAACGACCTCAGTTCCAGGGGCAGCACAGTCCAAATCTGTGTGCGGCTCCCGAGGTAGCCTAAGCCTCCTGCCTCGAGGTGCAAGGTGGGGTCTGTTGGCTGGTCCTTTCGCCCTTGGGCAGCCAGATCCCAGCTCTCAAGCCTGCTGTCTACGCACGGAGGACCTCACCCTGGTGTCCGGCCCTGGACCTTGCTTCCTTTCTCTCTGGGTGCCATGATGACCACACCCAGGAGCTGGGAATAATTACCTCAGAAGAGGAAGTGGTGACGTGAGAGGCTCTTATCCCTCTCCCCAGACAAATCTGGACTGTGTTCCGGTAAGGACATACGAGCTTTTGTTTGTTTGCAAGAGAGCTGACTCAGACATCTGTGTGCTGGTAGAAAGGAGACCCGGACAGAGGAGACGGCTCCCCCCCTCAGCCACTAACTCGCTCCGCAACGCGGAAACCCCTTTCTGCCTGTGACTCGGTGTCCTTCCTCATCCACTGAGGGCTTGGCTGAATTCTCCATGGTTTCCGTTGGCTTGGGGTAGTAAAACCCTCTTACAAGAGCATGTGTTGTGCCCACTTCCAACATATAAAAGTGATGAATGGCTAAAGGTAAAGCTGAAGGGAGGGGAATGTAGCGAGATATAGAAAAAGTGTTTCCCAGAATTCTGTGCAGAGAATAAAGTGTGCTGCTGGAGGGAGCAGGGCGGGGCACGGCAATGACTCGGGGTGGGGGGGGTGGACCCCCACGGCCTGGGCTGTGTTCACGACACCATTGCAGCCCACGGTGGCTACGCTGCTTTCCAGACCGTGTGAGGGCTGCGACGGAGCTTTCTTTGGCTGAGCCAGTTCGTATGTCTGAGGCCGGAGCTGAGCTGCTTACGCTCGCACAGGATGGGCTAAGCTCTGCGCCCCGCGCGCCCTTGCCCACAGCCCCGGCTGTCCTCCCGAGATGGTGCCTGCAAACGCTCAGGCGTGCTCTTCGAAGAGCTGCCGCAGGATGAGCCCACCCAGGGTGCTCCAGACCTTGACCCAGCCCCGGACGCAGGGCACCACGGCAGCCTGGGCCTTCACCTGTTCAGTCCTCTGCCCTCCCGACCAGCCCAGGCCCTTCCTCCGCAGCCCAGGGCTTCATGCTGGCCAGACGCCGTGTCTCCCTCGGCCGGGCTCCCTTGGGCTCTCCTTCCCAGCCTGAGCCACCAGGGTGTCTCGCTTGCCTGGACCGCGAATGTAACCGCTTCCTGACGCATCTGCGCATCCACTCTGTGACCTCCAACCCCCACCCTCCTCCTCGGTGCTCTGCAGCCTGCGTCTCCACACCCTTTTCTTTACAGCCTGCAAGGGCTTAGAGCAGAATCCAAGACCCTCACTTTGAGCCCGCAACCCTGCATTGATTTACAGTGTCCTCAAATAGATTAGCTGCCAATCCCGCCCTCCCTAGACTCCAGCCATGAGGACGCTTTTCCTCTCTCTGTACAGCTGTGTGCCAGGCCCGCCCTGCCCAGGTCTGCGTAAGATTGGCCCCTTATCTCAGGGCAAAGGGCAAGGTCTCCAAAGGCCTTCCCTGATTACCAGTAAAATTCCCCACAGGCTTCTCTCTACCAAGCCCTGTTTTAGTTTCTTCCTGTCTTTATCACCAAATGAAATTATGTTATTAACAGCCTCTTTGTTCACAGTGTATGTCTGTTTTCCCCTCGCGTCTGAGTGCTTGAAACCGGAAAGCCTGTGTACCTTGCTCTCATCTGCGTCTGTGGGATCCAGCACAACACCCAGCAAATGGTAAACAGTCCGTAGACGTTTGCTGAAGAAATTAAGGAATTTCGTGTGGTTGATGTAATTTCTTGATGTTATGAGAGGCATCCGGCCCAGTCAGGTATAGCAGTGATGCTTATAAATCCATTTCCTAGTTGATCTTCTCCCCAACTGAGAGGGTTTTCTCCTTGGTATTTGTACTCCTATTCCTTAAAAGAAAAGAGATAAAGGGACGTTAACTTCACCCCGGATGATTTCAGAATTTCAAAAACACTCACTTACCTTCCTCTACAAAAGCAACTGTCCTTGACTCTGTTTCCTCCAGTGTGCATTACTTTCCTGGTTAGTAGGATACAGGGAAGAGGCTGGGACTTAACCAGAAAAACTGGCTCGTTCTCCACACTTAAAGCTGATCTACCGGAGGGTTCCATCACACGGTCTCTTTCCCTCGAACACCCGCCCTTGCGGGCCGCCCTGTGGCTCAGCCCTGTTCTCCGTGCGCTCTCCATGTGCGTGTGTGCGTCGCTGAGACGCTCTACTGCCATTGCCAGAAACCTCTCATCTCCCTTGGATATCAGCTCCTGCTCTATTTTAGTCCTCAGGGGTTTTCTTTCCCCCAATCTCCAAAGAAACCTAAATTAGGCAAAGCAAGTTTGGTCTGTTTATTTTCAGGTTCCCTTAAAGGGAAATCTTGATGACAATCCAATTAGAAGACGACACTCTGCTGTCCTCATTCTTAAAGAAAAAGTCAGTCCCAGTCAGAACCCCAAATGCAAGCTCTGATCTTTAATACAACCTTGGTGTCCTCCAGATCTCACTGGATCTGCTCTTAAAAGACAGTATTAAAGGAAGATTGGAAAACTCTGCTGTAAGTGCAGACCATCAACCCACTCCACTGTCCACCCCGCGGCTGACCCTGTAAACAGCGTTCCCCGAATCCTCTTCCTGTTTGGGGCAAGTGGCCGGTTAGCGGACGAGAAATCTTCAATGAGAAATGCCAACTTTGCTACGTCTGCCCCCGCCACACGAATAACCTAGCTAGGGTAAAAGGTGTTTTAAAATAGCCTTTAGACTTGCAGAGTAACCTTAAGTCCTTCATGGTTGCCCAGAACAGGTCCTGAAACCTTTGCAAATCTTTCTTTTGAGACTACCCGGGACGCAGCTGGAAATGCACATCTAAACCTGCAGTGTAGTCCTCTCCTCTTGATGCGAGCAGACACAATGGAGCACTCTCTCCAGTGTGACGCCCGCTTCCTCTGGCTCCGCGCTGGGACTTGCTCTCCTCTTTCCCCACCGCCTCTCCCTCATCCCCTGGGCTGCCTAATATTAAAGCGCGGTGCTGAGCCCTGCGCTCTTCTGACTTCACATTCTGACCATGAAGTTTCTTTCTAATTGCCAACCCTTCGAAGGCCATCCTGATGCTAGTGACTCCTGTATTTGCGTCTCTACTGCAGATCACTCCCGTGACATCCTAAATGCTTCCACCTGCTCATTGCATGCTACCCTTGGATATCATCACACTACCCGGATGCCTCGTCTCCTTCGGCCCAGATTCCCTCAGGCACTCCTTCCCAGCCTGAGCCACCAGAGCTTTCGCTTGACATCGCTGAACTCTTGATTATCTCCTTCAAGCCTTGTCTGGCCATGTTCTCCACGCCGACAAACATCACCATGATCTACCGAGGTGCTCAACCCAGGAACCTGGAGTTTTCCTTTCCTCCTCCTCGTCCCTCCCTTTCCCACATTCAGTCCATCATGAAATTCTGCAATTCTTGCTTCCAAATTATATCTCAAATGCATCCACTTCGCTCTGCCTCCATCGCCACCACCCAAGCCCGAGTTTTCCTCACCGCCCTGGTCCTCTTCCAATACACTGCCATCCAAAGCACTCAGGAGGATCTTTTGGAACTGTGCAGCAGGATCCAGTTTCTGTGTGTATTGCACTCATTGACCTGAACATGTTCAACCATCCTAGCACCCCTGAAATTAATTATGGTGTGTGATCTTTTTAATGTGTTGCTAACTTTGGTTTGTATTTTTTAAAGAATTTTTCACCGTCATCAAGGATATTGGTCTATAGCTTTTCTTTTTTGCTGTGTCTTTGTCTGGTTTTGGTTTCAGGGTGATATCGACTTCCTAGGAAGAGTTTGGATGTGTTCTTTCCCTTTTTATTTCATAGACTAGTTTGAGGACCCTTGGTATTAGCTCTTCTTTAAATGTTTGGTAAAACTCAGCCATTACCCCATCTGGTACTGGGCTTGCTTTGTTGGTATGGAGAGCCCTTCCCGGTCCTCAGCGAGGCCCAAGAAACATATATTTATAATCCCACGGAAAAGTTATTAGAATCCTAGCAAATTAATTCCAGTCTACCACTTCCAGTGTAACCCATGGTGAGAATAAAGACATTAATGCATATATGTAGTTATGGGGAGCCAAGGGATCCTAAGTCCAGCCATGATGACAGCTATCCAGAACAAAGGCCTCCACCCAAGGCTGAATCTGGGTTTTATTCATTTGTGAAGCAGGGAGTGGCGTGAGGGTGAGTGACTGTGAGAATGGTGGGAAGTAGCTGAGTGCCCTGAGCTGGGCTAGGTGGGAGGGCTGAAGTCACCTCTGCAAATGCAAAGAAGGATCTTCAGAAAGAGCGATCTGCGTGACACAACTGAGATGGTATCTAATGTTTTGGGGCGGTGTTTCAACTCTGACATGTAATCTTTCAAGCCCCAGGAAGTCATAGCTTCTATCTTGAGGCTTGATCCCAGCTGACAGTGTGGAGCATTGGCTCACACATCCTGCCTCATCCCAGCTCACACATGGGAACAACAGGTGTTCTGGGGAAACACACCTGCCATCTTCAAAGACTTCCATCAGCACCTTGGCAGGACTGATATGCATTGCTTAAAGCCAACTGGAGGGATAAGGAAAAGTCCTCACCAGCTCTGTACATATCAATACATGGAAATAGGGTCAGGCTCAGCCAAAATGGAAACAACAGCTCCTCTTTCAAGGAGAGACACCCAGGTGGTCCTCCACACTTGGAAAACATTTTATTGCCACTTCAATCTCATGAAAAATCACATGATCTTCTCAAGTGATACAGAAAGACTTCAACAAAATTCAACATCCCTTCATGAATATCCCTAAGAAACTAGATATTAAAGGATCACTCCTCAATATAATAAAGCCCATCTGCTATACACTGACAGCAAACGTCATTTTGAACAGGAAGAACTGAAAGCATTTCCTCTCATGTCAGGACAAAGCAAGGATGTCCACTTTCACCACTTTCAGTCAATGTCATTCTTGAAATTTTGACTACAGCAAGAGTCCAAAGGAAAAAATAAAGGATACAAATAGGAAAGGAAGAGGTCACATTACCTTTGTTTGCAGTTATTATCAAATATTTAGAAGGCCCTAAAGACTCTACCAAAATACAGTTAGAGCTGACAAATGAACTCAGCAAAGTAGGACAAAAAAGCAGTTTAAAAAATCAATATGTAAACATCAATAGCTTACACTGATACTGAACTAGCTGAGAAAAAAATCAGGAAAACAATGCCATCTACAATAGCTTCAAAGAAAATAAAATACCTAGGGATCAATCTACCAAGTATTTGAAAGACCTCCACGGTGAAATTTTGAGACCACTGAAGAGGAAATTCAATAAGACACCAGAGACGTAAATCCCATGTTCATGGATTGGCAGAATTGATGTTGTCAAAATAGCCGTATTGGGCTGGGGATTTAGCTCAGCGGCAAAAGCGCCTGCCTGGCAAGCGCAAGGTCGTGAGTTCGGTTCCCGGTACCGGAGAAAAACCAAAAAAAAAAAAAAAAAAAAAAAAAAAAATAGCCGTATTACTACAAGCAATCTACACATTTAATGCAATCCCTGTGAAAATACGAATGACATTATTCATAAAACTGGAAAAAATCTTAAAATTCATATGGAAGCAAAAAAGATCCAGAATAACCAAGGTACCCCAAATAAAAAGAGCTAGGCTGACAGGATCCTAACACCCAATTTCAAGTGATACCGCAAGGCCATAGTAGCAAAACCAGAATGTTACTGGCACAAAAATAGACCTGTAGATCAACAGAACGGAGTAGAGGACAAAAACATACCCGCACAGCTACCCATTTGATTCTGGACAAAGGAGCTGAAAATACACAGTGGAGAAATGACGGTCTCTTTAACAAAAGGTCCTGGGGAAACTGGAGATCCACTGGTAGAAGACTGAAACTAGATCCCTATCTCTTACTCTGTACAAAAATCAATTCAAAATAGATCAAAGACCTAGGTATAAGACCTAAAACCTTGAAACTACTCAAAGAAAACAGAGGGGAAGTACTTGAAGCTATAAACACAGGCAAAGACTCCTTGACTAGCAATTCAATAGCACAGGAAATAATAGCAAGAATCAACAAGCAGGATGACATTAAACTAGAAAGCTTCCGTACAGCAAGGGAAACAAGTAACAGAACGAAGAGGGGGCCTACAGAATGGGAGAAAATCCTTACCAGCTACTCTTCCAGGAAAAGAGTAATATTCAGAATATATAAAGAACTCAAAAAAACAAACACCAAAAAAGCAAGTAGCCCAATAAAAAATGGGCAAATGAATTGAATAGATACTTCCCAAAAGAAGAAATAAAAATGACCCATAAATGTATGAAAGACTGCCCAACATCGTTAGCCACTAGGGAAATGAAAATCAAAACAACACTGAGATTCCATCTCACCCCCGTCAGAAGGGCTCTCGTGGAGAATACAATAAACAATACATCCTGGCAAGGATGCGGGAGAGAAAGAACCCTTCACCCTGCTGGTGGGAATGCAAATTAGTACAGCCACTATGGAAATCAGCAGGAGGGTTCCTCAAAAAGCTAAAAATAGAGCTACCACATCTCCAGCTGTTCCCCTCCTGGCTGCACACCTGAAGCAATTACAGCCAGCGAGCGGCAGGGAAAGCTGCGTGTCCTTGTTTACTGCGGCACAGCTCACGACAGCCGAGATATGGAGCCAGCCTAGACCCCGTCAGCAGATGAGCAGATAAGGAAAATGTGGTACGTGTACACATGGGCGTTATTCAGCCAAAAGGAGAAATGGAAGTTTGTGAGACAATGGGCAAAGCTGGAGCCCATGCCACTGAGTGAAATAGGCCGGGATCAGAAAGACAAACGTCACATCCCCCCGCCAACACGTGGAATCTAGAAAAGACCGCAAGAAAGCACCAAGGAGATCATTATCGGGCGTGAGGAGGGGTACGGGGAGTCCGAACCGTGTAAGGGTGGGTGATGGGGTGGATATGAGCGAAACGTACGCATTACAACTCTCCCCACCTCGTGTGGGAGGGAGGGAAGGGCAGGGCAGGCGAGGGGTTGATGGGGGTGTAAGCCAAATTACACTTCACATTATGTCATTTTCTGGCTCCAAATTCTTTAACGGCTTCCATCTGCGCTGTAATAAAACCCCAGGTCCTTTGCAAGCCCAGCGTCCCGAGGAACTGGTTCTGCTGCCTCTGTCTCCTCTGCCACTCGGGGGGCTTCCCTCCTTGCCAGCCACACCGTCCTTCCTGCCCCTCGAAACGCGCAAACTCATTCTGAGAAACCGCATCAAACTGACATGCCCTAGTTTACTGAAAAATAAGCAGAAATGATTCTGTGTTTCGTTGTCTTGGGGAGAAACTCTTCTCGGAGAGGACGAGTCCTCTGTAGGGTCCCGAAGGCAGAGTCAGCAAACAGGAAGGGTGTCCGTACGCTGGAAAGCTGGCGGGGCCTCGGCACCATCTTTTATTGGTCCTTTTTTTTTTTTTTTTTTTGTACCAGGATTCTAACTCAAGACCTTGCAGTTGCTAGGCAGGCACTGTGCGGCTGAGCTATCTCCCCGGCAGGAACATCACAGGTTGTGACTGGGCCGTGGGTGAGGACGAAAGAAGTATAGGATGGAATCTTAAGTGTTTTCCCCATGTTCGCTGGACTGAGAGCAGCTTTATGCAGTTACCATTACTGTACTATTTACTTCTCTGCCCACTGACTGACTGCAGCTCCTAACACTGCAGTGTGGAGAGAGAGTCTCACCGCTTTAGACACACATGTCATCCCCTCAACTGCGTCCAGCAGCCTCTACCTGTGTCAGGGATGAGTATTTCAAACAATCACTGGACCCCCGCTTGTTGCGTCGGTAAGAGGCCCTGTGAAGCACTGTGAATAGCAGGCCCTTCAGCTGACCGTTGTCATCGGCAGTGCGGAGGGGAGATTCACGAGTAAATGGCCCTGTCTGTACTTCACAGGCAAGACGAGCTCCTTTCACTACTGCCAGTTCTTAGGGTTTTAGGCTCATCAGTGCTGCATAAACTTCCCTCCCCAGCCACACCTTTGCGTTCTCCTAAATGGACACCAGGGCTGGGCAGGGATGAGGCAGACCCTGCTCAGGCCATGACAGCCAGACAGCCCGCCTCAGTGCCTTGCTAAGTTCCTCTTTCTGGATAGAAATGCTTTTAAAACAGTCTGTTGTTATCTCATGGCCTGGCCCCCGCTTTCAGATAAGCAGGGACTTTCCGTCACTCTCCACTGTGTGCAGAGTAAACACACAGGCCTGTCTCTGGGAAAGGCTGCACTCGGGCCAGATGCTCAAGCAGCCTGGCCTGGCAGCGCCGCTGGGGAGAGGTTCACGTTACTCCAGGTTTGAAAGGCCAAAGGTCAACGTGGGCAACTCCAGTCCTCCATCCATCCCTTCACCCAGGGCAGGACCATCGACTCCCTTCATCTAAACCAAGGATCACTGTACTGGAGACCAAGATACGGCCCCAGATAATCCGGCATACTTCTCCCTGCTAGATTAGCCTACATAAAACATCGCAGCCCACCCAGATCAGCAGCACTTAACAGTTGCTGGGGGATTTCCAGGGATCTGGAAAAGCCAACTTCTCTATAGTATGAGAGATAAAAATAGAAGGAAGAGGGAGGTCTCTGAGAAAGGTATTGAACGCTTCTAAGGAGTGATGATTGAAAGACTCAAATGTCTCAAGCAAAGGCCCGGAGAAAGATATCGCTTGGATATTACTTTATGTGCCTTAACTAACTGGTGCTGCGCAGCTGGGTAAGCGGATCCATTGCACAAGAGCGGAACGTAAAGTGCTACCTTCCCATTTTCCACAAAGTGAGAAATTTACGCTAGCAGATTATAGTCTACTAACCAAACACAATGTGCACCACGACAACTGTGTCACTCCTGTTTTATTATTATTCATTTTTAAATAACACTCTTGGCCAATTGTGATGAAACTCTTGGCCAACACTGACTATCTATTGGCTGAAGTATCAATCAGTGAGGTTTATGTGTATCTAACCGGTCTCGGTAGACCTGGTCCCCAGCCTGCTGGAGGTAAGTGAGCCTCGTCTATAGCGCTGGAAGAATTGGAAACAGGTACTTAAGGAAAACCAGTTGTCATTACCACAGCAAAACTGGTCCAACATATGCTACTTGGGATTTATTCTGTGTTGACGACAACTTGAAAGGCATGGGGCTTTCTGACCTGACAATAGATGACCACCTCGCTGAGTCTTGGGAGGGCTACCTGTGGGAGTTATAGTGGTCCGAAGAAAGGATTAATAATTTTCAATTGGGGTGTGGTGCCGCACACCCGTAATCCCAGCACTGGGGAGGCTGAGGCAAGAGGATCACTGCAAGTTCAAGGCCAGCCTGGACTACACAGTGAGATCCTGTCTCAAAAAGAAAAGAAAAGAATAATAATTTTAAAGGCTTACATTTGTAGGAAATGTCCTTTGCCTTGCAGAGCGCTTCCCTACCGGCTACATCATCCCCTCTCTGGGCCCAGTGGACCTGCTCAGGAACCGAAAGGAGAGATGGAGCCCGGCTCAGGGCTTGGGGCGGCCCCACACGGCCCAGAGCTCTCTGGCTCTGCAGTCGCCTTTTGCACAGGAGAATATGACACGACTATGACCGCGCTCTAAATTTCATTTTGTGTCTAACAAGTTACGCAGGCAAATAGAAAAATATGCTCGAAAAATATTCCCCAAGAGTCTCAGGTATTCTGAAACAAGGAGCCTGTGCGTCAGAAAAGGACCTGGGACAGCACGCCCACGCTTCCCACTTCCCCGCCTCTTCCTCCGCCTCTTTCCCTTGCTTCTCGGCCTGAACGTCTTATTACCCGAATCTCTAACCTGCCGGACTTTCAGCCATCCAGCCCTCTGAAGAGCAGCCGTGTAGCTTTATCGTAATAGGGCAATGTATGATATTTAACGTCCTGAATTTAAAAAAAATTACACTATTATTGAATGAATATTTTTAAATGATTTTCGAAATGTAAATAGAAAAGTGTCTTCAAAAAAGATGAACTGAGATCTTTTTTTCAAGATTAATCTTCATTTTTTTAGTTTCAAAGCAAAAAAGTAGAATATGCTCCCAGTTGTACACTATGAGGTCATCAGGACTGCCCACGAGCCTTCTCTTCCACTCCCTCTAGGGTTCATTTTCGTCAGTCCACATCTGCGGTGCATCTGTCTGCGTCCTGTGTGGACTCGGTGGGTGAACATAGCACAGCCAGGGCCTTTCTCATCTTCTCCCCCACCTCCCCTCCCCTCCCGTCTCTTGTTCTCCTTGCCATTAGAGAAAGGTCTATCTCCCTACTTTATATCATCTATCTTTTATTTAGCTTTTTATTTATACCCTGGGTTTCTCATGTAAGAGAGACCATCCAGTATTTAAACTTGTGCATCTTATTTATTTCCCTAAACATGATGGTCTCGAGGCACATCCATTTTCCTACAAATGACTCAAGTTTATCCTTCTTTACAGCAGAGTACTACTCCATGTGAATAGAAACGTAAATAGAAAAACTGCCTCAGCCTCCCACAGTGAGATTACAAGTGGGTACCCCTATGCGTGGATCATTTACAAATATTTTGAACCTCTGGTTGCTGAGTCCACACAAGCCTCGGTGCAGAGGGCTGACTGTACTGCTGAGACCAGCCTTGCACAAAAAGCCATCCTGGCAGCCGGGGCTTAGACAGCAAAGAGCAGAGTGTCAGTGGGCCGGCCAGGCAGGTGGACAGAGGACGGGCCATAGCTGCTCAGGCAGGCGGCTGTGGACAGACAGGAGGGCTTGCACACAGGGAAGGCTGTAGGCACATCTGATGCGCCGTCTGGCTCCTCTCCTCCGCGCCCCTCTCCTCTTTGTCTTCACTTCTGCTGCTTTTGGGGAGCACGGAGAGAAGGTGGGGAGAAGATGCAGCTGCTGGCGCCTGAGCGCGTTATTCATTTCTTAAAATTTGAAGGAAGACTGTTCTAGCTTTGTGGTGTTCAGGGGGAACTGAAGAGCAAAACCATGTTTATAGCACAAGTCACAGTAGTTAAATGTTGGAGGTGGTCTCTGCATTCATCAGCAGATGAATGGATACAGTGCAGTGTTTATTTACACACCACAGGCAACTTAGGAGAGCCTGTCACAAAGTGAAAATTAAAGGGGGCTGGAGGCTGGGAATGTAGCTCCAGGTGAAGGCCCTCCATTCAATCCCCATACTGGAAAAAAATTGTCTACACTGCATATATACAGTTTTTCTTGTCATTTTTTCCTAAATATGCAGATGACATACAGCATTCACATTATTTCAGGTAGTGAGAGTCATCTAGGGATGATTCAAAGTAAACAAGAGAATGTATATGGTTATGTGAAGATACCGCAGCATCTTTTTGGTTTGTTTTTAAGAAGGGGTCTTGCTACATAATCCGGGCTGGCCTTGAACTCACTAGGTGGCCCAGGCTGGCCGAGATTTGCAGTGATCCTCCTGCTTCAGCCCCCTGAATGCTGAGATGACAGGCATGAGCCAACTCGCCTGCCCTCATGGAGGCATTTTACAGATGGGCCTGAACCCAAGGGCGTCCTGGAACTCGTCCGGGCAGATACCGCGGGAGGACGGTGCGTCCCCATGGGCTTGCAGAATGGCGCAGGGGTGCTCAGCATCCGTGAGTGTGAAATTGTAGCTCCTGGCAAGTATTTAAATTCTCTGGAGTTGTCAGTTTTCTAACGTGCCGCTGTACCTCTCAGTAAGGTAAGGAGTCTCGGTGTGCAGGCTGGGATACAGAGAAGTGGAGAAAGTGTAAACTAGCGCCGGTGTGGTGGGGCGTTCACTCGTGAATGTCTGCAGTGGGAGTTACCACTACTGACCTGGAAATTCCGTTTCTACCCATTTATCCTGGGTACAGTCCTGTGCACCAGCGAGCAGTGTGTTCACCACCACCACCACTGCAACGTTAATGCAGCATAAGCCATCAGAACACCCAACAAGGAGAGATTTGTTAGCGAGATGACGGCTCGTTCACCCGCTGGAATGAATGTGTGCGCAGGAAATGTGAAACAGTGAAAGCAAAAGAAGTGTTTACAGCCTTGGAAAGATGATCACGTTATAGTCAGAAATAAAAAAAGGTCTACATAGCACAGTCCAGTGTGTAAAACAAAATAGGTCCACAGAGCGTGCACACAGGAACATGTGGTTATTTTTAATTAGAGTGACTATGAAAGCTCCACAGAAAAATAAATCAAATCCTGTAAAGTCAAGCAGACGCTGGAGCTTAATGAGAACATGTCACAGTGCCCTGGGCAAGTGCCCTCCCCGGCGAATGCAGCAATCAAGGGCCGAGCCAGTAGCTTCCTGTGTCACAGTCTGTGAAGCCCTGGAAGCTCCACAGCCTTGGCAGGAGCCAGGCACATGCCAAGCCCGCCCCACACGGACAGCGTGGGGAGCCCTTGCGCAGAGCGGCGACTGTCCTCACAGCAGGGAGTGTGTGTCTGAGAGCTGAAACTTTTACGGCTTTTTCTTCCCCTCCCCCACGCCTCTGGCCACCCACAGGCAGCGCCATGGGTTCCCCCTCCGAGAGAGAGGGGAGACTCCTATCTCCTGCCTCCCGATCTGGACAGACCTGGTGCAAACCTCATTCATCAACCCGAACAATCTCTGCCAGAACATCTTAAAAACACACTGAGAAAGATAAACAGAAAACTGAATTGCATTTTCTGAGACATTTCAACTCCCCCGGGGTTTGTAAGTCCATTTTCGGTCATGACTGGGAGCTCCCTTGATTCACACTAACCAGCCAGAGGCTGAAAACAGAGTGTGTGTGTGTGTGTGTGGGGTGTGTGTGTGTGTGTGTGTGTGTGTGTGTGTGTGTGTGTGTGTGTCGCCTGGCCTGCGCGGGAGAGGAAGCCATGATCTCCCAGAAGGTGCAGGGCCTGGGAGACAGCTGCTTGCTTTTACAGGGACTGACAGGTCTGGGAGGAAGCTCAGCCTGGCTTCTGAATATAAACAGGAATTAGTAAAGTAGAAGTAGAACAAATAAGCATAATGATTGCACGACCTTTCCCAAAGCGCAGGCCCCTGGCAAGGAGGACGGAGGCCAGGGCCACCCTGCCTCGAGCTTGGGGGACACTGTGACCCACCGGGCACCCCGTGAGAACCTCATCGTGGGGGCAGCGCTCTGCGAGGGGAAATGGGGGTCAAGTGGGTCTGGGGAACTTTCCAAATATTGTCTTTTCACTCCAGAAATCCACCCAGCAGCCAGCGAGCAGCACAGGGGCAGCGGCTGAGCCCCTGGTCTCCGTCCAGCGAGAGGCCACCGTCCCCAGGCTCCAGGAGGGGGACACCCAGGGGCCTGCTCCGAGACCCCAGCCACGCTCACTCTCCGTCACCCCACAGCCACGTCTCCACAGCATCAAAAAGCTGTGGCTTGAGGGGTTCCCAAGGTCAGATTCTGAAAACAAAGCGTGTAGCGAGGAGTGTCCAGGGAAGGGGAATCCCGGCTGGAGCTGGAGTTCTTCCCCCTGGGATGGCACAGTAGCGGGGGTGCAGTTCGCAGGGAAGCCTTCATCATCTCTTTTTTTTTTTTTTTTTTTTTTCTTTTCTTCCGATACCAGCAATTGAACTCACAACCTTGCGCTTGCCAGGCAGGCGCTTTGCCGCTGAGCTAAATCCCCAGCCCCTAATCATCTGGAAAAGCTAAGCTCGCTGTTGCTCAGGGCTTGACCTGGGTCTCCCTGACCATTCGATGGCACCGGCTTGGAGGAGCTGCGGGGACCGGGCCTTCCCTAGCCCTGACCCTGCCCTCGCCCGCCAGCTCTCGCCTCAGCTCATCTTTTTCACTCCCTGCCCCTCGATATCCCTCTCTGTCTCTCTCTCGTTTCCCATTCCTCTCCCCTGTCTCTGTCTCACCCTTTCTCCCTCTGCCTCTCTCTGTCTCTCTGTCTCTCTCTTATACACACACACACACACACACACACACACAGCCACACACAGGCTTCCCAGAGCAAAAGGCTCACTGGCCTGGAAGGAATCACAGACATCGCGTCCCCTATCTGTCTGATAAGATTTCATCTCAAACCCTTCCTGGTGAGTGGAGATCAGGCCAGTGCAAAAGATCGCCAGAAAGTCGATGGGTGATGCCCCTCCTCAGCCAGCCAGCAGGGAGCCCGCAGCCCCTGTGCTCCCCAGGCCTTGCAGGAAGCTGCGCGGCACACAGCCCGAGCCTGCCGCAGGACAGGGACCCTGAGGAAACACACACAGATCCAGATGGGCAACTTCATTCTCAGCGAGCCCCGCAGGTCACAGCGAGGCCTGACCACCTGTGGAGAGGACCTGGGCTGTTCAAGGGCAGAGGCGCAGGCGCTGGACCGGGCTGGAGCTCAGGGCCTGCAGGGCAGGAGGAGCTCAGCCTGGACCAGGCAGAGAGCCCTGCCGTGGGCGCCCGCTGCCCCAGAGCGCAGGACTGGCACCCTGCAAGGCTACAGCCCAGCCTCTCTCGAAGCTCAGCAGTGTCACAGAGAGGCGGCCAGCCGCCACACTCGTGCAGAGGCGACAAGTGTTGGTGTATGACACAACGACTGAGGCCCCTCGCGCACCCCGCCTGGCTCCGTGTCAGCAAGTACAGTAGTGCAAGAAGACAGAGGACGCCACGTCCGAGGCCAGGGAGCACAGGGCCCAGGAGGGCCGGGACAGCAGGGTTTGCCAGAAAGGGACGGCACCTATGCTGGGGAGGTTGTCCTGGTGCCGCGTGCTAGGCTGGCCAGGACCCCTTTTGTTGTCAAGGCACTCGATGCCCTGAAGGGTTCTATATACTGAGAAAAAGAGTGCGCATTTTATCTAGGAAGTTTTCCATTAGTAATCAGTTTATCAGACAACATTTTAAAAACATATTTTCTTTTTTGCCAGGGTATGGTAATACACACCTGTAATCCCAGCACTCCGGGAAGCTGAGGCAGGAGGATCTCAAGTTTGAGCCCAGGCTGCCCAATTTAGTGACTTCGCAGGAGGCTATCTCAAAACAAAAAATAAAAAGGGGTGGGGCTGTACCTCAGTGTGAAGGCCCTGAGTTCAATCCACAGTACTCCCCCGGAAGATTATTTTCAGGTTTTACATTCAGCTTACAAATCTTACTTTTTTCTACCAATAAGTACGGAAAGTTTTAGCTAGCTTTTTAGTCCTTTTTACTTGGTTACATTTGTAACCTTAGAAATTAAGTGTCTTCAAGTAGTTTAAAGTGCATTTATACACGGTGTGCATGTGTGTGCTAGTGTGCTGCTAGGACCCAAATCCAGGGCCTCACATACTACCTAAGCAGGTGTGCTCTACCACTGAGCTGCAGCCCCAACCTTCAATTTTATTTTAGGGGCATCAATTATCTGACCAACAGATATTCCCCAGCATTTAATCTAATAAATTGTGTTATAAATACAATTGACAGGAATATCCACTTGGTTATATCTCAATTATACATTTTAAAAGAGAATAACATGAATGTCATTTTAATAGATCAAGGTTTGCTAGCTATGACAAGTGTGCAGAAGTACCAAACATGGCCTTCTCCACACAAAAATATTAACGTGATGGTTTTAATGACTTTAAATGTTTGTACACATAAGATGTCAAGGCAACCAAAGATGTTTACCTAGGGAAGGAGACGATCAGACTCCGTATTTACTGTAATTATCTTGCAAAGAATTGCTTGGCTGGACATAAGCTCTGCAGACTCAGACTTCCTGGATGATGTCCACTGCAAAAACCAAGGAAACTGTCATGTCACCTGAAGAAGGGTTGTGGGGGCTGGGGATTTAGCTCAGTGGCACAGCACCTGCCTGGCAAGTGCAAAGTCGTGAGTTCGATTCCCGGTACCTGAAAAAAACAAAAAAAAAAAAAAAAAAAAAAAAAAAAAAAAAAAGAAGTGTGGAGAGTTGTCAACTCAGCATTCTCGAAGTTACTACTTGCCGAGGTTTGGGTGGCTTGGAGGTCACACGCTGGTGATCATGTGACTTGGGAAGGGGTGGGGTCACATCCTGAGACTGGAGTAGGGACATCACTTGCTTCTCGGCTGACAGAGGTCTGAAGCTCAGCCCAGCTTGATCTGCTGAGCAGACCATTTCCTTTGGCTCCTAAAATCCCCATGTGTCTCCACCACTGAAAGTCGCAGGTTTTGAATGTGACAGAATCCAACACCACACATACACATCTACGCAACTTGGCCTTTGTGGACTCCTACCTTCTTCAGCTGCTGAATTCTGGATACCTTACACGACTTCAACTTACAGTCTCGGTGTATCCGGTCAGTCCACGCGCACCCTCATCTCTCTGAGGTGTTAGCCTTGGTGTTACGCAGCCGCTGAGAATTAAGTGACAAAATGTACATGAAATCACTCGGGCACTGTGAAGTACTGCACAAATATTAGTGTCTCACTGGAGGGAAGGGCAGGACAGGTATTTAGATGATAGAGATAGATCAGACAGATAGATGAGAGATAGATATAGACAGAGATGATAGATAGATGATAGATGATAGATAGATAGATAGATAGATAGATAGATAGACAGATAGATGGGAGAGAGAGGAAAGAAACAGATGAAAGAGAGGATGTGCTCTGAGTGAATCATGAGAACAAGTGGGAATGCGCGGTCATGTCCAGCAGGGCATTCCAGGAAACCTCACGTGAAGCAGGAAGGAGACGGAGCTTGAGGAACGGGCAGGCTGCACACTGACGGTGCCCCGGGCAGACGTCTATGGAAAGTGCTCAGCACAACGCGGCACCGAGCGTCGGGGGAGCCGGGGCTTCTGGGGCAGGCAAGCGCCTTCCACCCTTCCTGACTCTTGCGCGCTTCTCGGAGCCTGCACTACAGTACAGTTTTCTTTTCCTGTCCTTACTACCTCGGACCTCTCTTACCATGCAGAAAGCACTCCGAGACGGTGCTAAAGGAAGCCCAGCACTCGCTTCTGAGCGGGTGACAGCCCTGCGCGAGCTGTTACCTGGTCCCCCACGAGGCGTTCCTTGATTTCAGACGGGACGACGTCCTTTGAGAGACAAACCCAGAAAATTCACGTGCCGCGGTACAAGCCCCAGGTGAAAGAGACCCCACTGGAAACCCGGGGTACCTGCTGCCTCCAGTCCTGCTGCTTCCCACGCCCAGGTCACTTCTGCTTCTTAAGCCTCAAAACAAATTACAATATGAAGATGTGCCAGAAGAGTTTGTAAAACAAAGACCTGTGCTAAATGCTTATAGTTAACAAAATTATACTCTGAATGCTCAAAAATGCAATGGCGTGTAATTACGTTGTTCAAAGATTAATTGCAAAACGCACAGAATGACAATCCACGGTACACTGTCGGCACCGTGGCTCCGTAACGGCATGTCGGGTTAAGAAAGCATCCTGAAATCCTCCCTTGTCAGTCCTACTTGTGCATTTCACACAATGCCCAAACCCTCGCTTTGAAAACTTTTGGTTGTTTTAACCAGAACCCAAAGCCAAATGACTTCCCGGGATCAGAAGATCCACAAGACTGTCAAAGCGGGCATCTGCATTGCTTTCTGCTGCGAGCTGTGTCCCTCCGGGTCATGCGGTGCAGCGGGCCCCAGTCCCAGAGGACGAGGTCCCTAGCTGCGTGGGGCCCTGTGTGTCCCGGGGAGAGGAGACAGCAGGCTCGCCTTCAGCCTGACCTGGTCAGCTCCCCAGCAGGGAATTCCCTTGGCAGGGGGCCACTTTCTTTAGGGAACACCCCGGAGACTGGCCTGCGAGGGGCAGCCAGCAGCTGCCGGAGCCCCGCTCGCTTGGGCACACTTCCCGGAAGCCACTCCTTGAACGTCTCCTCCTCCCAGAGTCTGGAAGAAAGACGAGGTCCTCCTCCGTCTTTCTTGCTCTTCAGTCTGCTCACCCCCTCCACAGACTCGTCCTTTCCCTGCCAGGAAGCAGCGGCCAGGCCTTCCCGGGCTGGCGTCCCGGCACCCAGAGCAGGTCCTCAGCCTGAGGAGCCCCCCACCCTCCCCACCCAGCCCCCGGCTCTGCGCCCCACACCGTGGGCCACCGTGACTCCACTCCTCCGCCATGGGCTCACTGCCTTCCTCCGCAGGCAGAATCCGAGTCCCGGGAGAGAACAGATCCCGACCGGGGAGCTCGGCATGAGGGCACCAGACTCCAGGCACCGGCGGAAGGGAGCCCAAGGCTCCCGCTCCACTCCGCAGCCCCCTGAGGAGGTGCTGAGGGCGCAGGAGCGGCGCCTGGCTCAGCTGCAGGCATTTGTGAGGGTGGTTTAACCCCTCTCCACCACTTTCTGCCTCCACTCCTCCTTTCCTGTTTCTCCCCTACACACACACAGACACACGTGCACACACACGCACTCGCACACACACACACACGCATGCACACACACACACACGGCCTTGACACCCAGGGCCTTTGGAAATCAAGCTCTCTGAACGCCACTGGCTTGCAGTTGTCGTTTGCTGGGTCTAAGTTACTCCAAGGCCTGCAGTCAGGCAGACAGAATGTCTCTCCTTGCTTTCGTGGGCCCCTGGCCCGCGGGAGTTAACTTCGGCCTCCTTCCTGCCACGGAGCCAAACATCAGGGTCCCGAGGAGGCTGTGTTTACAAACGGAGGGGCCGGCTGCGAAACTGATGACCTTGCCGCTTCTGGAATCTCGTAAAGTTTCCAGGCCGCTCCCCGAGCACCAGGAGGGCTGCAGCTGCCGCCCCTGCCGGGCCGCGGGGGCGAGGCCGGAGGCTGCAGCAGGGGCGGGCCTCCCTGGCTCCGGGCCCTGCACCCCCGCGCCTGCCCGCGGCGTGGGGGTTTTCGCCAGCCTTCCGGCTCAGGTTTTGTAGCTGACGGTTCAGAGGCAGCCCTGACCCACGGTCCCGGGAGTGCAGGCAGAGGACACGGGCGGGCCGGGGAGAGGCCGTGGTCCCCAGGGCGGGTGGGCATTCCGAGAACCCGCTCCACCGCAGGGTCCGCGCCCGGCCCGCCGCGTCCGCCTGTGCGGGAGGAGGGAGTGGGGGCAGGGCCCGGGGTCCCAGGGCAGCACAGCGAACAGGGCGGGAGCCGGGACAGCAGCCCCTGGGCGCCGGCCGCCCTGACCCTCGCCTGCGCAAGGCCTTCTCTTGCCTGTGAAACTCTACCCTGGAGTGGTGGGCGGCCTCGGGGAGCCCCGGCCCGCACCTGCTGGCTTCATGGGCACCGCTCCCCGGAGCGGGAAGGGACGGGACTTGGTTCTGCGTGGAGGTGGATCATAGGACCCGCTGCCCGGCCCGGGGGTCCCAGCCACGGGCTCCTCCAGCCGCTCCCCTCAGCTCTGGAAGAGCGGGCGGCGGGCATCTCGGCACGGAGACCTGGGAGGCCCACGGAAGCTGAGTGCGGCCGGCGGTCAGTGAGAGGCTGGGCTCGCGTCTCTGAGCTGCAGGAGCACGCAGTCTGCCCGCCTGGGAGAGCAGACACAGATCCGCCCCGGGCCCCCTCCACGCCAGCAGACAGCCCAGCCGACCTGCCGAGAGCCGGGCAGACCGTGCGGCTCTCACCTGCCTCGCTCACCATCTGTCTGTGCTTTGCTCTTTGCCTGTACTCTGAGTCTCTTTGCAGGAGAAACCATGGGATCTTTAAGCCTGTGTGTCTGATTTCTTTCACATAACATGACGGTCTCAAGGTGCATCCCTTTTCCTTCCGGTGCCTCGTGTGTCCTTACGGCAGAGAGGCACTCCACTGGCACAGACACCACCGCTTCTTACCCACTCGCCTGCGTCATTCACAGGCTGCAGGAGGAGAGCTCTTTGCAGATGAGAACCAAGAGCTGAAGGAAAGCGGGTGCGAGGGAGAGGAAGCCGGTCAAAGATGTGCTACGTACACGGCACCACTCCGCACCACCAATGCGATCCCTGTGTGCTGCAAATGTGGACCAATAAAATAAAAATGTGAAACACACCAGGCCCGGACTCGGCCCGCGGACCCTGTGTGACAGTCGGGGTGCGTGGCGAGGAGCCCCGCAGTCTGCGCTGTGGAGCAGCATCCGTGGCCAAAGCACCGCTTCGCGGCTTCTGGTCACCCTCCCGCCCCACGCGGCCAGAAGCAGGCGGACCACAGAGCGGCGCCCGGAGGACCCCGGAGCCCAGCGGCAGGAGAGCGCGCTCCGGGGGCAGAGGAGCGGGCTGAGCGCTGAGTTAGCAGTTAGGGTTGGCTTTTCCTCCAAACAGAACTAGGCACTGTTACCGGAGAGGTTTCCAGCCGCTTCCCGAAGTATCGCTGGTGATTATGGACTCAAAAAGAAACTTTCTTAAACACTCAGGGAAAGCCTCTGACTGCCATAAGGCAGCGAAGCAGTCTATCCAGTCCTCATTTTGCATTTTTAATGTCGTTGGAAACCGTTTTGTAGCCTGACAGTAACCATCGGGCACACACCTCCCGAGCACTCACTCCGGGCAGGGTGCTGGTCCAGCCCGAGGCTGGGTCACCGCTCTAAGCTCCCCTCTGTCCTTCAGGGAGTGAATGGCCAGCACCCTCCACAGAGGAGTTTAAACACTGCGCCATTCATTTAGGTGAGAAAAGGAAAACAGGAATAAGGAGGAGGAAATTTTTCCCATACTCCGAACACCTGGGAGCAACCACAAATACCTCTTTGACGTGTTTCCTAACAACACAAGCCCCACACTGAATACACAGATGTGTGTCCTGAGCCATTTTCCTTAGTTCCCACGCTGTGAGCGTTTTCTGGTATTACTCAGTTCTATGAACACTGGGAGCACCTAGTCCACGCCCGGGTGTGCCTTGGCTCCCCAGACCCTGCTGCGGTCAGACAGTCTGAGGAGCTTGCAGCGGAGGACGATCATGGACAGACCTTACTGTCCATGTGCAGAGCGTTCTCCCCACGTTTGGGGTCTTTGTGTTGCAGTGGGTCCCCTACACACACCTGGGGCGCTGCGCTCAGACGGGAGGGTCCATCTGAGGGTGCTGAGCCCTCCTTGGCTGGAGCACAAAGGCCCCAGCGGCTCAAGCCAGGAGGGGATCTGTCTGTCTGTCTGTCTCCCTCTCTCTTCCTCTCTCTCTCTCCAGACTAAGCACTGTGAGGGTGACAGGAGGGGCTGTTTACTTTGGGAAGCCTGGAATTTTAGTGTCATCGGGAATAAGCCCTTCTTCCAGAAGCTGCACGATTTCAAACCTAATATTTGGGAAACTTCTCCAGTGCTTGTGTTTCGTAAACTGTCTCACACCGTGGCCGCAGCCAGTTTTCTTTCAGATCTGCATTTTTCTGAGCCCGTGTTTGCAGCACCCCTGATCAGACCATCGCAGAGAGCGGTGCGTGTACAGAAGGCCTCTCCTTGCCACCCTGTTTCTTGCCTCTCACTGGTCTCCACAGCCTTCCCCAGTTTTCCAGGTCCTCAGAAGAACAAAGAAGTCTTTAATCTCATTAGCACAAAACTATACTTGTTCAGGAAAAATAATTGAAACTAATTTTTTTCCATTATGATGCTTACATGACCCAGGAAAAGCAGTTTCCTTTGTATCTTCTGTGGATGTGCCTCAAGTGAGGGTGACAGAGCCAGGTATTAGGATAGAAAAGAGCCAAGGACCTAATAAGGAAAACACGGGCACCTGCCGAGCAGGAGCCAGGACTGCACACTGGGCCCAGGGCCTAACTCTGCTCTGGGGCTCCAAGGACCCCTGGAGGCAAGGGACCCCAAGAAGGGACAGCCAGACAGAAAGACTGTTACACAGCCACTCTCCTCCCTTTAGTAGGCAGAATAATCTGCTCCAAAGATGTCCCCATTCTAAGCCCTGGGACCCAGATGTGTTACCTGACATGCAAAAGGAGGATGCAGATGTTGTTGAATTGATAGCCTCCAGACAGGGGGTGACTCAAGATTATCCATGTGGGCCTGGTCTTGTCACACAGGTCTTGCAAAATGAAGAACACCCAGCTGCTCAGGAGGCTGAGGCAGGAGGATCACTTGAGCCTTGCGTATCAGTCAGTGTTTTACCAGAGAAACGAATATAGCACAAGATAAGAAATTACAAGATTGGCTTACGTGGGTCACCCAGAGTCAGATGAGGAGGTGCACAGAGGTATCTGCACACTGGAGACCACTGAAGGTCTGGAGCTCTCGGCAGTGTCCTGTGAGAGTCCACGGCTGATGGTCTTATGGGTCTGCAATGGAGGCTGAAGAGTCTAGGCTGGAAGACACAGAATGTGCAAGGGAAGCCAGGAGCTGATGTCCAAAGTGAAGGTGAAGACTGAAGCTCCTCTAAGGACAGAAGCAGATCCCTCCTTCCTCATTTCCCCTTTGTACCATCCAGGTGATGAGCCGCCCTAGGGAGGTCTTCCACACTCTAGGATATCAAATTGCTGAGCCAATTTAGTTAAGCTTCTCTTAGCTAAACTCAAATTGACACAATCACTCAACCATCACAATCCACCCCTTGTCAACTTGGCAACCAGACATGTTTCTTTAAACCAGACTCCTGAAACAAAGACATGCTCATAATTACACCTAACATGTTAAAACTCTCCTGCATACAGATGGAAATGCACTAATTTCCTCCCCAGAATAGAAGCAAGTTTTCTTTTGGTGATGCTTACTCATTACATTTCATAACTTGAACATTATAACACAGGGTTAACCATCCTTAAGAACTAGTATCAGGTCTGTCAATATTATATTGCCTTAGAACCATATTAGAAGAGAAAGTACACTGACAGTCCTCATTTCTGTAGTTGATCAAAGGGTCATGGCTTAAATTTAGGACTCCCTTCTTCTACTACCTGTTCTGTATTCCCTTGGCCTTCAGCAAGCATCTCAGCAGGTCTTGGTTCTTTCCCTGGTGGAGTGACCCATACCTTCATTCCTGAAGGCTCTGGACCATTTGTCATTCCACCTGGATTAGATTGCTATAATTTCTCATTGACTTTAATAACAGAGCGTGTTTGTACTAGGAGCCATCCAGAGATACCTCCTGTACTCCATGTACATTCTTCCTTTCTTCCATTGTGGAGTAGTGGTCCAATTTCCCTTTGATAGTTTGGGTCAATCACCCTGACAACATTGTGGCTCCCCTTGAGCTTGTTTCCTCAGAGGCATGAGAACAAAATGACCAGAGGAAAGTTATACCTTCCAGTTCAGTGGTATTATTGTTGTGCTTCCTGGCACAAGTTTTCCCATCCTGGAACTAAGACTTCCAAGTTAGCAGAACATAAGGTGACAGGGACGGGAAGCAAAAATTTTGCTAGTGGATCACTAGGGTAATGGTGAGTGGCGCCATTCCTCCTTCCAGCCCTTGATTCCTGGACCCGTGAATCTTGGCCATGGGAGACACGGTGCCATATGGTGGATGCTGATTCAAAGCATATACAGCCTTGCCCCAGCCCTGCAAGCTCTTGGCCTCCAGCTGGCGCTGTAACTATGTCTTCAAAAGACCATCCTACCTTTCTATCAACCCAGCCACTTCTGGGTGGTAAGGAACACAGCAAGACCAGTGAATTCCGTGGGCATGAGCCAATTGCCTCACTTTTTTGGCCATAAAATGTGTTCCTTGGTCAGAAGCAGTGCTGTGTGGAATTTCATGATGGTGGATAAGGCATTCTGTGAGTCCACAGATGATAGTTTCAGCAGAAGCATTACATGCAGGGAAGGCAAATCCATATCCAGAATAAGTGTCTATGCCAATGAGAACAAAGCACAGTCCCTTCCATGACAGAAGCGGTCCAATAAAAGCAACCTGCTACCAGGTGCAGGTTGATCACCCCAGGGAATGGTGCCATATCAGGGATTCAGTATTGGTCTCTGTTGCTGGCATGTTGGGCATTCAGCGGTGGCTGTACCCAGATCAGCTTTCATGAGTGGGAGCCCATGTTGCTGAGCCTGTGCATAACGTCCATCCCTGCCACCATGGCCACTCTGTTCATGGGCCCGTTGAGCAATGACAGGGGTGCTGAAGAAGGCAATGACAGGGGTGGATAGGTTTGCCACTATCCACAGAATAGGCACTCTTATCCACTTGATTGTTACAGTCTTCTGCTGAGGTCACCTTTTGATGAATGCTTACATGGAAAACAAATATTTTTACATCCTTTGCCCATATGGAGAGGTCTATCCACATACCTCTTCCTCAAATATCTTTGTCACCAACTTTCCAGTTATGTTCTTCCCAAGTTCCTGACCATCCATGCAGACCACTGGCTACAACACAAGAATCAGCATACAGTCACACATCTAGCCATTTCTCCTTCCAGGCAAAATGTACTGCCAGGTGCACTGCCCGAATTTCTACCCACTGTGATGATTTCCCTTTGCCACTGTCCTTCAGGGATGTCCTGGAAAAGGGCCTCTCTCTCTCCTTTTCTTTTTGCTTTTGCTGTCTTCCAGTGCCATGAACCACTGCCCCTCTGCCATGTGCCACCCTGCCTGGAACCAGCCAATCATGGACTGAAACCTCTATAAGTTGTAAGCTAAATAAACCTTTCCTCCTTCAACTTTGGGTGATATTGGGTATTTTGTCTCAGCAACAAGAGAAAAGTAACTAACACAGAATTTAGTACTAGAGAAATGGAATCACTGCTGTGACTGTACCTGACCATGTGATTCAGGAGCTTTTGTGACTGGCTGTGGGAAGAGTTTGGAAAGGTTTGGAGATATTCCCTGAAGGAGTAGAGCTGGAACACCTTAGGTTGTTCTGTATGAGAGATTCTGGTCAGAGCGCAGAAGACCAGAAGGCTGATAGATACACCACCAGTAAAGACCAGGCTCTGGTGGTTTCTGTTGGCAAGAAGGACTATATTGGCTATCAGACTCCAGATGATGTGTGTTATGGCTTGGCAGAAAGTTTGTCTGCATTTTGCTTGTGTCCAGAGACTTCCCTAAAACTGAGATTAAGGGCAGTGGACTAATTAATCTGGCAGAAGAAATTTCAAGGCAATTTAATATTGAGGCAGTGGCATGGCTATTGTTGGGGGATTTTGGCCAGATTTATGTTCAGAATCAAAAGCAAAGAGCCCAGCAAAATGATTTAAAACATTGTGAGTTTGGCCAGAAAGAAAGATCCAACAAAGCTGTAGACTGCAAAGATAGATCAGAGGAGACCTTGGTTGCTGAGAAGAATGAAAAGATGGCCTGAGGGCATCACAAGAAGCAGCAGGACTCCACCCTTTGCAGTTTCAAAACTGCAAAAGTGAAAAACTTTGCTTTGAGAAGAAAGCCGAGGAGCACCATGTTCCAGAATGGTGGCAACATAGAGAATTTGTTCCTCAGAACTGGATTCAACGTGCTCAGCAATCCAGGCACTCAACCCTTACAGCCAAGAGAGAGGGAAGCCTGGCTATTGCTCCTGCTGGAAACAGACCTAGGCCTAATCCACATGGTGCTGGTTTTAGGTGCATGGAGAATGCAAGACTTGGGAGGGCAGGAAGGCTTCCACCCAGATTTCAGAATGCTTGGGAGGCCAGGCAGTGTGCATCTGAGAGGGCAGAGTGTGAAGTTGAGTGTGTGAAGCCAAGGGTGCACTGGAAACCCCAGAAGTTTGGAGGAGCCAGGAATGTGGACTGTCTGAAGAAAGTTTCAAGGAGGGAGCAGATCCAGACCTAGAGAGGAGACAGGGGAGCTACCACCACCAGAAGTACTAGATAAGGGTAGAGCCTCCCAAGCCTTTTGGAGTTCACATCTTGCCATAGATTGCCTCAGATGCTGCACATGGAACTACAGGACATAATGTTTGCCCTGCTGGACTTTGGACTTGCTTTGGTCCCATTCCTTTCTATCCTCATCTTTGTACCTTTGTAATAGAAATGTCTCTTTTGTACCATTGAACGTTGCAAGTGTTTATCTTTCTTTTCATTTGTACAGGGCCTTGAAGCTAAGTGTTTCCCTTAAATCTCAGAGGAGACTTTGGACTTCGATCTTTAAGCAATGCGAAACTGTTAGGGCTTTGGCAACTCTTAGAGACAGACTAAATGCCTTTGCATGCAGGATTGTACATGAGTATTTGGGGAGCTAGGGACAGAATATTGTGGTTTGTGTTTAGATGCCTCCCTCAAAGCCTCATGCAGCTTTAGATAGGGCATTTTCAGAGGTGGCTGAATCTAGAGTGTGTGATTGGTTTGTAGTATGCTGGGATTAAGGGTTGGTAGTGCTGGGTCAGTCCACTGATTGGATTGGCCCCACCCTAATCCCAGTAGACTGGATACAATATAAGGGTCAGAAAGAGGCTTGGTTCTCCCTCCTCTCTTATTGCTTTTGCTGTCTTCCTCCACCATGAACTGCTGCCCCTCTGCCACGTGCCACCCTGCCTTGGAGCCAGCTGATAATGGCCAGCTAAAACTGCTACAAACTGTGAGCTAAATAAACCCTTTCCTCCTTTAACTTTGGGTGTCAGGTATTTTGTCTCAGCAACAAGAAAAGTAACTGAGACATTTAGGAATTTGAGATCAGCATAGCAAGACCCCATCTTTACCTACAAAATCAAAAAGCAAGAAGGAGCCCTTCCCAGCTGCGGCCTGAGGGCTGTGTGGTCACAGGAAAATGGTTAAAGGGACACAGGGCTGCTGGGTCTGAAAAGGGGAAAGAGCCAGGAGCCAAGGCTCACACGCTCCACAGCTGGGACAGACGGAGGCATGGGTGCCACCACAGTGCCCTGAGAGGAACCTGCCAGCATTGCGATTGTCACCAGTGGGACATACCCGCCCTTTAACCTGTAAAACTACAACACAATAAATCTGTGTGGCTTCAAGTCACTAAAGTTGTGGTGGTTTGCATGGCACAAGAGCAGCCTCCTGTGCCCTGCCTGACACTGGCTGTCAGAGCAACGTTTCACTTAAGAAACCAAAGGGACTCTTCCCCGACAGAATGTTGGCAGCTATTTCTTCTATTCTTCTTTTCTTCCCGAAAGAAAAACACCTGTTTTCCCATGGTCATGCGGTGACAGGAGAACCAACCCAGTGTTCACTCCACTGCAGCCCTGCTGAGTGCTCAGAGGCCTCTTCCAAGCCAGCTCTGCCATGTGATCCAGTACTAAAGATTTGATGGAAAACTTGGTCACACAGCCATTCAGCAAACACCCAGTGGGACAGATCATACACTGTACTAGGCACTGGCAAAGAAGTAGTCTGTGCAAGCTGGTCCCACTCCTGAGTGTCTCCGGCAGATACCACAGAGTGACTACAGCTGTGATGCACAGGCTGGGAAAGATCGCGGAGCGAGCCACCCACCCAGTCTTGGGGGACAAGGAGGGCTTCTCAGAGGAAATGACATCTAACCTGAAGCCCAAGGGTCAGGGAGATTTGGCTAAGCAAAAAGGGAAAGAACAGCAATGCAAAGAGGGGGAGGGAAGAAATGGATGGATGGGCTGGATAGCTGGACAGACGAACAGACGGGATGGACGAGTGGACGATGGTGGGATGGATGGGAGGATGGGTGGATGAAGGAAGGAGTGGAGTGGAATGGAATGGAATGGGATGGGAGGAGGGCAGGGGAGGGGAGGGGAGGGGAGAGAATGTGGTGGGATGGGATGGGATGGGATGGGGTGGGATGGGGTGGATGGGATGGGATGGAGTGGGATGGGATGGGATGGGAGTGGAGGAAAGGGGAGAGGAGGGGATGGAATTGGGCACTCCAAGGGAACATGGTGGATGACATGAGACTGCAGATGTGAGCAGGGTGGCCGCTAAGGGCCTGATTAGCTAAGTGTAAAGTTCACCTGAGTTTACCATCCACGAATGTCCATGACCTCAGGACCACTGAAAGCCATGGCTCACCTGAACTGATGCAGAGAGATACCAAGCACGGGGCTAGGACAGAATATGGATTCAGTAAAAGTCACTGATTCATAGGGCAGTGTGGCGGCTCAGGTAATCAAGTGTGTGTACACAGTAATAGAAACAAGGAGGAGGGACTGCCCAGCTCTGCTTGGAGGGGAAGAGATCATTCACAGTGCAGGCAAAGTGACAGGGCCTTGAAGGGTGCGGTAAGGGACTTTTCTCCATAGTCTTCCATCATCACACACCGACAGTCTCGGGAATCTGTCGCATGCTGAAGACCTTCCTGCCTTGGAAATTCTGCAGATTCACACCTCTGTCTCTGGTTTTCATTTTGCATGATGATGAGTGTGTACAGTTCCATGCTGGACTCACTCTCTAAGTGTAGGTCCCAGAGACCATTCCTTTGTCCCCAACAACCTTCTGCCTGGCCAACAGAACATCAATCTGAGTCACTGATGGTCTAAGACAGCCATAGCTATTGCACTAACCTCTGCCAGACACTCATTTTCCCACAATTCCTTGCTGTTATGGATGGCCATGTGGTCCAATTCTAATCAATACTTTTCTTATCAATTAGATAAAAGAGTAAGTTAGGTGGAAAGGCTTCCAGGCATTTGTGTTCCTTGACTGATACAGCGATCCATGAAGAAGATCCTCTGTCATTCTGCACTTCCTGCTACCTTTCTACCTTTGAATACTGTTGTGATATCCGGAGATGCGGCAGGCATTTGCAGACATGAGGCAACTGACAGAAAAATCAGCCACCCACGTGAGAAGAGAACGTGCTGGCTAGCCAAATGTTAATGCTGAGCTGGTCCTTGTCCTTGAGGCTGTTTACCTCCACCTTCCTGTTTGGTGACATAAACATCCGACTCAGCTTAGGCTACTATGAATCAGGTTTTGTTACTTGTAGTCAAATAAATCCTAAATTATACAGATGTTTCCAGAACAAGGACAATTCTCCTCCCCACCAGAATTATGAAGCTCTGGCAACTACCACACAAAGACCACAGATGCTGCTTCCCCAGTCCTGCACATAAAACTTCCCCTGGGTCTTCCCTTCCTCATGGTGACCTGTTCTTGGTGGAACGAGAAATGAGCTGCCCCTCTAATTGTGGGACCCCAAGTGTCGCCCACTGCCTCCCACCCCTCCCATCTGACCCGACCTTGCCTACAGTGGTCCTGGGGTGGGGGGGGGGGGCCCAGGTGGTTGGGAAAGTGGAACTCGTCAAAACCCAGGATCAGATTCTCCTTGGCAACCACGCAGGTAAGCTGTCACCAGCCCTGTCAACAGTCAGCACAGAAAGAGCTATTTATTCACAAGACCTCATGAGTCACAGTCTAAACATTCTGCAATCCCTCCCCTGGCAAGTCCGACCCTGCCCGGGTCTCCAGGGAGATGCTTCCCACCCAACGCCACTTCAGCCCAACAGCCTCCTGGCTCTGGGCTGGCGGATCCGGGCTGCACAAGTGGTCATGTTATTAACGACCATGAGTCACTGCGCAGGGCATTCATATGGAGTGGTGTGTGAAAAGGAGGGAAGGCTGGGGCCCACGGAGTGCAGACAGAAAGCAGGCCACCGCTGCCTGGCTGTGCACCTTCCGAAATGCAGCCCCCTCTCAGCATGACAAGGGTCTGACTCTGCTCCTTCTGGTGACCCCCTGCCTGAATACCCACTTGCTTGGCAGGGATCAGGGCTCTGAGAATAGAACCCTCTATACCCAGCTGGCTTTGCCCGGTGCTGAGGAGGAGATGGAAGACTGCATAATCTCCTTGCAGGAGACTGGTTTATTTTCGGTGCTAAAGGTGAGCTTTGCATTGGACTCTCTCACCTTTGTTTTAAACTTCCACTTGTTCTGGTGTAATTTCTGCTCAGTCCTAGCGGGGGGTGGAAGGACTACTCCCTTGGAGGGAGGAAACTCCCAAGTTGGTGGCACATTTCTGGAAAGTTCCTCTCCCTCCTGGCAAGCGTGGACGGAGTGTGGCTGGGACTCCTTTCCGGACCTCTTCCATGTGTCAGTCAATAGCACTGCCCCGCTCAGTGTGGTGACTTACTCCTGCGGCCTCGCGCGCACCCACCCTCCGGCAGCTCTGCCCTGCGTGAGGTTGCCGGGGCTCGGAGAGCAGGATCGGCTTCAGGTCCCAAATGTCAGAACTTCCTCTGGCGTAGAGTGGGCACCTCACGAAGTACAGGGAGGGAATGGTGAGAAGCAAGAGAGCAGTCTCTACCCCCATCTACAAGCAGGTGGATCTCAAGCAGGCCTGTAGGCCGCGGCTGGGGGGAGGTCAGGGGAGGCTCTGTCCTGTCTGTCTGGGACCATGCCAGTCTCAACACTTCAAGGATGTGGTCCAAGACGACCCAACAGAGGGCTCTGCTCTTCCTGCCTACCTCTCAGGGGCCTGGGGGGCAAAGCCCAGGGTGTTGTTTCCATGACACCCCACGGGCTTTGATGGGCGAGCTTCAGAGCCAGAAGGGCTCCCCACAGGCGCTCAGGAAGATGTGGAGCCGGAGTCCAAGAGCATCCCGGGGAAGACGACTGGCAGGGTACCGGCGGGATTCCAGGGGCCGGGAAAGTTAAAGCTCCAACAATCTGTCCCAGGGCCCCGTGAGATGTCTGCAGGTGGGGCCCCTGCATGGTGCCACGCGAGGGCCCTCTAGCCTCACCCCAGGGCACTCTCTTCTTCGTCACTCCTGAGCACTGACCCAGGCGCCCTCCGCGGGGAGCTGGCTCTTTGCTGAGGTCTCCAAGCAGGGTGAAAGCAGCCGCCGCCAAGAGCAGCAGGATGACCCCCGCCTGCCAGGACCCCCAGGAGAAGCGGCAGCCAGGGAGTCCAGTGTGACTGGCCCAGCCCGCCTGCTCGCTGGCTGTTTGACCAACACTTAAGTCATTCCACATTCCTGAACCCCGGTTCTCCACCAATGAGAAGAAAGAAATAGACCACCAGCCACACGCTTACTGAGGAGAGTCAAGTGTCCAATCCATGCTACTAAAATTTATCACAAGCTGAGCAGGAGGAGGGCCCCCACCCAATCTCCTTCCTATAAAGCACGCGTGTCTCCCCTACACGTCTGCAGCCAGCGTCATGCGGCCGGGAATCTCAGGTTCTGTCTTCCCATGCCTGCAGCACCACCTGCTCTAAATGACAGGCCTCTCACAGGCCACACAACTGTGAGTTCAGATCCGAAGTGCCCACCCGGGACCCCAGAACCTGGATCTTGAGATCCCAAGAGCCAGCCGGCTTTGAGGAGTCTCGGTGTAGCCCCAGCCCCTCCCGATCCAGGGCTGTGACAGCCCTGCAGGGCCTCTGGGGACCATCGGCCAGCTTCCTGGACACAAAGCCCCGCTCAGGTACCCGGCTGAGGCCACCAAGGCCCCGAGTTCAACACAAAAGTGGTGCCCTGGAAGAGTACACGATGTTCATGGGCATCACGTTTCATATCTGGCTCAACTGAACACCGGTAAGGGCTTCGACCCTTCCGGGGCGGGGGAAATGGTCCCCGCATTGGGTGCAAGAGCTCAGAACTGCTCCATCTTGCAGACAAGTGCAAGCCTACAAGGGAATCTGGGAGGCACTTTCTGCATGCAGCGCAGCCCGGCTGAAGCCTCAGTGGGGAGGAACGTCTCCTGCATCGGCGTCAGGACAGGACTGCGGCCAGATCGTGCAGGCCCATTGTGAGAAGGCAGGGAAGCGCCTCAGGCCACACAGCACGGCACCACCCGGACTGTGGCCTCTCTCGGTGGGCTGTGAGGCCGTTCGGACGCGTCCTCTGCACAGGCAGCTCCGCACAGCGGTCACAGCCAGACTCACAGCGCCCCACACCGGTGCCCCACTCTCCTCCTCCACCGCCTCCGGCGCCTCCGCACGCCAGCTCCCCAGGCTTTCCTGTCCAACACCAGCCCGGAGAACGCCCAGCTCCCTGCGGAGGGGCAGTTACCGAGGAGACACCGCCACCACACCTTCTCCTTCCCTCTGAAGACCTGAGGCCCCCATATGACGTGGGGCCAGGGGTGGAGATTCTGTGCCTCAGTTTCCACCTCTGTGGCATGGAGGAAAGTGGTCCTAATCTAGCTCAAAATGGCAGCAAAGAGTGGCAGAGATTCTACAAAGGTCCGGTAGGTCTTCGCCGCCCGCATCACCCGCATCACCCGACTCCAGGCTGCGTCCACCTCACCGACAGGACAGCCGCTCATGCATCGCCTTTGCTCACACTGCGCTGCAGAGCTCAAGCCAGACGGGAATAAAAATCCCTTCTCATGCGGGGCTCCCCTCACTGATGTGAGGGGCAGGAGGCGCAACTAGGCCCTTTCTGCGAGGCGTAATCTCCCCTCCCTGAATCCTCCTCCCGGTGACACGAGCCACCAAGAACCCGCCACCAGCACCACCTACTCACAGTCCAACACCGCTAAGCTCTCCGCTTCAAGGCTGCTGGGACCCGGCTGGCTCCAGGCACCTCAGTGTCTGCGGGGGACCCAGTCTGGGCTGACTGCTCGTCCCTGCCCTGCGCCTGCGGAGCACTGTGCAGCCCCCTGACCCCCACCTGGGAAGCGCCTCGTGCAGTGTTAGGCTAAGGTTTCCCCGGTTGGGTGTGGGCCCCTTTAAAGCCCTCCCTTTGTGGAAATTCTGGAGGGAGAGGAACGCTTCCACAGTGTTAGCATCTGCAAAAGCTCTGCTCAGCCCCCGCCCCCACCCCACAGCGGGGGCGTAGATCAGTTACACTGCTGTCTCCACCTGTGCAACTTTGCAGGAGACTCCGTGGAGGGCGGAAAATCGAGTTCTCCAAGTGCCATGCCAGCCTTCAGGACGGGTTTGAGCTTCCCCTGGCTAAGAGTTCAACCCTGGGCTGCGTTTGTGTTGATTCATTTGCTCGTAAGTATTTATTGGCTTCTGATGCTGGGGACCACGGTGTGTGCTGGAGACAATAATAAATAATGAAGAACTCTGGTCCCTGGTTTCAGAGCCTGCTGTCCCAACGATCATTGTCCTGTGTGATGCCGTTTACTCTACAGATGTCAGCGCGGTTGATCTCCACCCAGCCCTGTAAAGAATGCACTGTCATTGTGCCCACTTCACAGATGAGGCGGGTGAGATGGGAGAGGACAAGCAACTTGTCCCGGACTACACGCATAAGGTGAGACTGGAATCCAGGGTCTCCGACCCGATATTACAGTTCCCTGAAGTCAAGAGCTGGAGACTTTCTTGAGGGGGACATTGTTTGTTTTCTGTTTCTCTTTGTTTTGTTTTTTGAGACAGGGTCTCATTTCTGTACTGCAGGCTGGCCTCGAACTCCTGGCCATCCTGCCTCAGCCTCCCAAGTGCTGGGATTACCGGCGTGCACTTGGTTTGCTGGTGCCTGAGACAGGACCAGGGCCAGGATGGATGGACATGCAGAGCTGACTTCCTCGCTTCTCCCGCTCCGGTCCCCAGGCCCAGTAGCCCAGCAGTGGCCTCTCCTCAGCCCTCACGCGGTGTCCCTGCCACCCCCGCCTATGAGCGCTGCCGCAGCTGCTCGCACCCTCTCCGTTTTACAGCGAGAAACCCAAGCCACACCAGGGCAGTGGCCCGGCCAGGGTCTCCCAGGCGGCTGGAGCTGGCGCTTCGGTGACGCGCTCAGCGGCCCAGCCTCACAGCCCGGCCAGCACTGCGGTGACAGCATCTCCTCCCTCCGCTCCCCGCCTCCAGGACCCTCACGCCTGGGTCTCAGGTCTCGCTGGGGGCCAGCTGCCCCCACCCCCGCGTGCCCACCACGCTCAGCTTACCTCCCAGCGCCCGCCGCCCCTGGCCCTGGCTAGGAAACGCGCAGATGCGCGTGGGGCACGGCAGCCTCTCTGGACCCACAGGAAGAGTAACTGTGCTCTCAGCCCACAACCGCCCTTCCCTGTGGCCTTCTCCTCTTCTTGTTGTCCAAGCCTAAGGAAAGATGACAGCCAGGTGCTGGTGGTGCACCCCTGTGATCCCAGCACTCGGGAGGCTGAGGCAGGAGGATCGCCATGAGTTCAAGGCCAACCTGGGCTACACAGTGAGACTCTGCTCACAAAAAAAAAGAGAAGGGAAAGGGGAAGGAAGGTTGACAGAACAAAGATGAAGGACGAGGCAAAGATGAAGGACGAGGGGCGGTTGGGAGGTAAAGGAGACTGAGGACCCAGATCCCTCCTCCTTCTCCAGCCAAGGTCACCCTCAGTGCTTGCCGCTCTGGAGCCCAGCAGCAGCCGCCGCCGCAGCCGGGACTCAGGACTCAGCAGCGCAGAGGAAGCTGGCGGGCTGTGATTGTTCCCGAGCCGCGGGACAGGGCTGCTCCGGGCACTTCAGGAAGTACTTGCTCCAAGAGGCCCTTCCGGCCATTGTTGTCCAGGCCGAGGACGCTGGGCTGGCACGGGGACAGCTGCCCTCTACGGCCAACAGTGTGTCCAGGGCACCGGGGCAGGAAAGGGGTGGGGGCTGGCGGTGGCCCGAGCGCAGGGTCCCGGAGCCAGGGAGGAATCGCAGCAGGGCAGCCTCCTCGAAGTGGCTGTCTGTCCTCTCCGGCCTCAAAACCGCACGGACCCAGGACAAGCTCAGTGCTGCTGGTGACACCCAGCTGGCCGCCGAGACCTGCCCCTGCCGGGAAAGGAGCGGGCTCGGGAGCCCCGGCCCTTCTGCGGCTCCTCTTCCTCCTCCCAGACGCTGGCAGCTGCGGCGGAGCTGAGGAGGGGGATTGGCGATGCTCAGGTGCAGGATGCCGGTGGAGCCGCTCCTCCCCCACTCCCCCCGCAGCTGGAGGGGCGTCACTGCCAGCACAGTGCTCGGGGCGACCGAGAAGGCCTCTGTCTGCTGCGGAGGAAAAACAGTAACGCACTTAGCAGCTTTCAAGGCCACCGGCCTCCTTGGGGCAGGGCCAGGCTTCCGGGGCAGGGCCAGGCTTCCGGGGCAGCGCCACGAGTCCCTGCCAAGATGGGAAGCTGCTGGGTGTGGTGGTGCACACCTGTCCTCCCAGCACTCTGGGAGGCTGAGGCGGGAGGGTCACCGAGGGTTCCAGGCCCAGCCTGAGCTCCACAGGGAGACCCTGTCTCCAAAAAGCAAGCAAACAAAATCAGAAAGACAGGAGAGAACGGTGGGGCGTCGGGCGGCCTGCAGTGTGCACAGCAGCTGCGTCCGTCCAGGGCCCTGGACCCTCCTCTGCAGAAGGAGGTGAAATCCGTCTGGCTTCGGAGGGGCTCTCCAGACCCTGCCGGCCTCCACCTCGTCCGGAGCCCTCCCGACCCGAACGCCGCACAGTGGACTTCCTGCCATGGCGACCCACACCGGTGCCCCACTCTCCGCCAGGCCCTGCCCGGCAGCCCGCCCACGCTACCTCACTTACCCCTCGAGGATCCCTGAGAGAGAGGCAGCACTGTCCCTCCGCCGCCGGCCGCTCACCCCACCTGGAAGGGTCGTGGGGTGCACCCACCCTCGGCCGGCCCCAGCACGAGCTCTCATCCCCGTAGCCGGCCGGTGTCAGCCGCGCTGTGTCCTCGTCCGGTCACCCATCCCGGCGCGACCTCGACAGGGCGGGGAGGAGGCACGGCCGCCGCAGCCCCTGCCGGTGCCTTCTGTCGGCTTCCTGGGGACACGGACCGGAACCAGCGTGGAAGTGAAGACCTCGGACCACGAGCTTACATCCTGCCCGGCGTCCCTTACGTGAGAAACCCACGGCACAGAAAAAGCGCAATGCAAAACACAGACGGCAGGAGGGTACGGGAGATCTGCAGAACCGGCGGGGACGCAACGGCTGGAGCGGGTGGGAGAAATGCAAGACAACTGCGCGTGCGCTGTCCCGCGCCGAGGCCCCTCGAAATGAACAAAAAGGAAGGGAGGAAGGGGTCCCGTTCTCCGTGCAGTCAGAGCCCCAAGGCTGCGCCGAGGGTGCAGCCCCGAGCGCCTCCCTGGGAGATAGAAGCCACCCCGCGCCCTGCCGAGCAGGCGGAGGAGAGCCACGCAGACGCAGACGCAGGGAGCGGCCAGGGCACCACGGCCCTGAGTCCCTCTCCCCGGGACCGGGGGCAGCCCTGCGCCCCGCCCTGCTGGGAGCAACAGACCTGCAGCGCCAGCTCTCGGGAAAAGAGGGGTTCCGGCCAGGCCGTGGGCACGGCTGGGGACGGAAGTCCTGACCCCGAGGCGGACACCCCAGCCGCCTGCACGCAGTCCCGATGGCGTCCTCTGCAGCAGCCTTGGGCCGGGAGGAGCTGAGCAGAGCCGGAAGCTCGGTGAAGACGCCTTTCCGAGGCCGCGCAGCCTCAGCGCCTCGCTGCCCGCTGTGCCGGAAACCAGCTCCCGCCGCGGCGTGGGGCCGGCTGCACCAGCCCGCAAACGCGCTGGCTTTGGAAGGCGAAGCGGGCCGGGCCCCGTCGCACGCTCAGAGCGCTCGCAGGCGTGTCCTCCGTCCTGCGTCTCGCACTTTCCCCTGCGCTGTCCCTTGGTCCCCATGTGCTGTCCTTGTCCCCCGGCGTCCCTTCAATTCTGTGCCCTGTGGGGGGCAGCGCTGATTTCAGACACTCACCTCTCATACCACAGTGACAAGCATCGGTGCCCGCATCACTCACCAGGGCCACCCCGACTCTGCGCCCAAACCCCACGGCGCCCGGTCCCACACCCGGTGCCAGAGCTCCTCTGCCGCGTCCTCCCTCCCGGCCACGCCTGGGGCTCAGCGTGGAGGCCCCAGCGGTGAGCAGCTTCGTGGGAGACGCCAGCCCTCTCACCGTGCCCTGTCCACAGAGGCAACCGCTGTCCTCAGATGAGTGTTTCGCCCTCTCTCCAGCAGGGTCCTGTCTGCTTCTGCAGCCCCACCCCGCCCTAGAAGCCCTAGAACCCGGCATTGGCTCCCGCAAAATGACATCTTCTAGCCAAAGGGAGGAAGATTTCAGGCTCCAAAGGGAAGCGATACCACTTTGAATGGTCGCTCCCTGAGATTTCAGGAAAATCACTCCTTTCCAATCTTTAGCTCACCTCCCCGGGGCGCCGTGACCACTCGGCACCACTGTCCTCTCTGTCCAGGCCAGGGAAAATGTGCACATCGTCTACATTCCAAAGAGGAGGCAGAATTTTTGCAAACTCTGCCTGGACCAAGCAAAGCAGAGGCAAGAATAATAAAATTTAGAGAGGAAAAATTTCTGAAGTTTTTTAAAGAAAACTAGAGCACATGGGTGCAGTGGCCTGCAGGTTCGAGGTATGCATTCGCATTCAAGCCGAGTCAGGCCCTGTGGGTGAATAATTCCCACTCCAGAGGGGCCTGGAGAGGCCTGGCTGGGGACGGGCAGCTGGGTCTGAACCATGCAGGTCACTGAGCTGTCCTTGCACCCTGGGCAGGCGGCGAGGCTCTCTGGGCAAACTGCTCTGCCCGTGACATGGAAGCACCCCGAGTGCCCAGGCCACGCCGGGACTCTCTCAGCCGATGCACTGGGGGAGCAAAGGTGTGGAACAGCCAGTGACCGCGGGAGGTGGAGCAGGCTCACAGGCTGGCAGGTGAGGGGCGGGCAGAACCCCAAGCCCGTGGGATCTCTGCCGCTTCACTGCTTCTCCCAGGGCTGCTCGGAAAGGATTGGGGATTTTTTTTTTTCCAGGCAGAAATGATGGGGCAAAGGAGGCGGCAGCTGGGCAGGAGGGGCTGGGGCTCCTGGCCGGGCAGCGGGAGGGGTCCTGCAGGGGCCCGGTCAGGAGCTGCAGGGAAGAGCGGTGTTTCTGGTCGCCAGCCTGGGAGCTGGGCCTGCACTTGGCCTCACTCGCTCCAAACCCCTCCGGGCTCCTTCCAGACTCCGGGGGAAACTCAGAGGAGGGAGGAGGCTGTTTTTCCTGGACCAGACCTGCCCTGGGGTGCAGCATGCAGCAGCCTCCTCCCGGGATTCCGAGGCTCGAGGTCCTGGCCGCTTTCCTTTGCTTTCTGTCTTACTCGGTTTTCACCTTTGAACACGCGATGCTAGGGTCTAAGAAAAAAAAAGAAAACAAAGAACAAACAGCACGAAAACAGCCAAGCGAGCGTGCTCTCCCGGCGCCTGTCCCGACCTGCCGGCTGCCCCAGGTGACGCTCGCTCGCTGTCCCTCTGCACAGAGAAAACTGCCACGGTGGCTGCTGTCCCGAGGGGTCAGGCACCAGGGATTCAAACCACCAGCACCCCCAGAGCTTTCCCAAAAAGTTACTGTTGCCGTTCAACTGTCTGATTGTTTTTCACCAAATGAAAAAAAAAAAAAGATTCTCCATCTGACCCAGAACAGTTAGCCCTGTTCTCCAACCAGGTAGGAGGCACAGCCTCCCCTGGACAAGCCGGGGCTGTTGGTGCAAATGTGAGCGTATCTGAGCGCCCTGGGGTGTAATTTCTGCCAGAAAGGAGAGACAGTGCAAAAGTCAAGGTTCCCGTGTGAGCTGTGAGTGTGAGTGTGTGTGTGTGTGTGTGTGTGTGTGTGTGTGTGTGTGTTCCCCCCTCTGGAAACAGAGATGGGGGGAAAGGAGAGGGGTGAAGGGCAGGGTGGTGAGCATCCCCGGCTGGACGGCATGGTCAAAGGTGGCATGCATGGAGCCCAATCCTGCTGTCGCATTTCCAGATGGGAGGGCGAGACCACCAGCCAGGAGCCGTCCATGCCCAGCACTCCTCCGTGCTCCCTCCAAGGCCAGCAGAAGCCCGGGTTCCAGGCTTGGCCTGGCCCGCCTCGGGCTGTGTGGCTGTGACAGGCCTTGACGGGGCGGAGGGCCCCACACTGGGACGACGTCTCCGGAGGAGCCCGCCGGCCACCACAGAATGCTGGAGGCCAGAGGGGTCACCATCAGCTCCGGGCTCCACTGCCGGGGACTGAGAAGCGGCCCCACCAGCTCAGGCGCTGATGGGGATCTTGCCAGAGTGCAGAGATGAGGCCATGTCAGGGCCACGCGCTCCGGTGGCTGTGAAGCCACCAGTGACCCTGCCTCTGCCCACGCCCTCGCTCTGCCGGGGCAGTGGCCCCTCCCTGTGGCCCGCTGTCCTGGAACCTGAGCTCACAAACTCCCAGGAAGACCCAGCCGCCCCCACCTTCTGACTGCACCAGCCCTGGAGTCCGTCCACCCTGCCGGGGCCCCCAGCGGTGGAGGACGCCTTGCGCTGGGAAGGCCACGGAGCATGCTGGCTAAACAGCGTCCCACCTGGGCCGACCCCACCAAGTCCCAACCTCCTGGGGCACCGGAACCTGCGGTCACCTGGAAAGTCCCGAGCTCGCTGGAGCTGACAAACATTTGTTCCCAAGGCGAGAGGGCCTGGGACAGGCGCGAAGGCTGACGAGCCAAGTCCTGCCTGCCAGGTATGAACAGCTCTCAGCATTGTAAAGGACTGTCTTTAAAAACACGCACATTTCACACAAAGAAGAATATGAAACGGAGACCTTACGGGGCCCACAGAGCGAAATATTTCCTATCCGGCTCTTTACACCGAGACTTTGGCAACCTCTCGCCTAGAATAATGAGGTCAAGCACAGCGGAGGGGGAGAGGGACCTTGAACAGTTGTCGGCTGAGGACGCCCAGAACTGCGGGGCGGGGGGAGCGGAGAGGAGTTCCCAACGTTCCCAGCTCCACAGAGAATCAGGCAAAGCACAAGCACACGCCCAGGCTCCTGGAATTGTGTTTAGAGCCACGTTTCCAGGAGGTCGGGGAGGAGGACAGGCAGGTCAGTCCCGCCCCAGGTCCACTTGCTCTACGACTTCATGGCTGCACTCAGAAGGGGCCCTAGCCCCACAGGGCTCCTTGTACCTAAGTTCATTACAGTGAAATCAAACTTCGATTCAAGTCCTCTATCACATTGGATACGCACGTCACCACGAGTCCAGGCACCAGCTACAGGGGGCCAGGGCCACAGCTGCAGGCAATCTCCTGACACCTTGCTCAGTGCCTCCTCTGCCGTCCTCTCACCACCTTTATTCTAGGTTCCAATGCCTTGAGAACAATTATTCAGCTTTAACCTAAGCCTCAATTTCCTCATCTGTAAAATGGGATAGATCTGTCAGCACTGTTATCAGGATCACAGGAGCTGGTGCAGGTAAAATGATAAGCATAAAAGTTGGTATAGGCCGTGTGTGGTGGTGCACACCTGTAATTCCAGTGCTCCAGGAGGCTGAGGGAGGAGGATCGAAAGCTGGGATCCAATCCGGATAACTTACTGACTTAGCAAGACTTTGTCACAAAATTGATAACAAGGGCTAGGGCTGTAGCTCAGTGAGAAGGCCCTAGGGTCAGTCCCCCCTCCCCCCCACACACACACTGAGGTATGTGCACAAGTTCACACCCCTTGGCGCTTTCTCCCAGCTTCCTGTGGGCTGGCAGTTCACACCACCGCAGGCCTGGCATCCCTAGAGCAATGCTGAGCTCAGGTGCTGTGCCCCACCCACCTCCAGAGCCCGCGACTCTGCGGGTCGTGGTAATACGCCTCTCTCCGGCTGCCCGGTCTCACAGGAAGGCGTTCTGGGTCCCACTGTCCCCTGGGGGCAGCTGTGTTTCTGAGCACTGTGTTACCCTACCGTGCTCCACGCCTGCTTTCCTCCTCTGCCCTCAGGCTCCTCGCCTCCCAACTCCCCGACCTTCCCTGGGACAAGGAGACCAGCACAGCCTCCTTGCAGCTCCTTCCTCTGTCGCCCTGAGGGCCCCCTCGCTTCCCGAGCTCCAAGGGGGCTCAGGCCCACGGCAGAGCTGGAGGCACATTTTTGTGGCCTGTCAATAATTTTCACTGGTTCTCAGAGAAAACTGTAATGCCAGACACAGGACAGGGCGGTTACCGTGTCCTGGTTTGCAGCTTCAGGTCACTGTCTTATCTGCCGCTGAGAGAGACCTGCGCTCCGGTGGGAGTCCACACCTGTACCTGCGGCAGCCCTCGCCTTCCCACCTCTGCATTCCCCGCCTGGCCCCCTGAGGCTGTGGGCTTCGTTTCCCTCCAGACGACGCTGGGAGAAGCCTGTGGGCAGCTGCTGTGTGCTCACCCGTGGGCCTGAGCCCTCCAGCTCAGAGCACGGGTCAGGGAATTCCTCTTCCCGTTCCTCTTCCTCTTCCCGTTCCTCTTCGTCTTCCCCTTCTCCGCTTTCTCCTTCTCCTCCTCCTGCCTCATCATCATCATCAAACCAAGCCAGTGAACTCCACTGTGCTGGGAAGGGTTCTGGTGTTTTGCATATTTGCATATATTTGCATATATTTCTTGGTCCTCCCACCCTATGGCATAGACAGGAGGAATCATTATTCCCAGTCTTCAGATGACGATGCTGAGGCCCCGGAGTGTCTATGTGACGTAATGGTCACGGAGCTAAAGAGGGAGAACGGGCTTCTCACTGAGGCAGTCTCCAGAGGAGGTGTCCTGACTACAACGGCGACCACCCTAACAGCCCTGACATTTTCCTCTGCCTTTCCCCTCGTCCGACATTTGCGCTCTCTGTCTGGGCTGGTGTGAGGAAGATACCTGCCGCACGCTAGAGGGGTGGACTGGTGGTAGACCACTTACCTCACACGCTCAAAGCCACCAGCAAATAAATATGTACCAGGTAGCGTAAACAAGAGAAATGTATGTATTTCTCATAGTCTGGAGGCTGAGAAGCCCGAGGTCAAATCACAGCCTCTTCAATAAGGGCGCTAATCCCACCAGCAGGGCCCCACCACCGTGACCCACTCACCGCCACCCCTAACGCTGTCACCTTGCATCTCAGGGTGTGAACACGTGCATTTTGCAGAGGGGAACATTCAGGCCACAGGGACTGTTTTCTATTTAGCTGATGATAGCAAGTTCTTCTTTATTTCACAGAAATTAACAAACGAGGCAAACCAAGCAGTATTAAGGGGATAAGGATAAATCTGTGTCATTTGTAGGAAAATGGATGCACCTTAAAACCATAATGTTAAGTGAAATAAATCAGACATACGAGCTTAAATATTGCATGGTGTCTCTTCTATGAGAAACCCAAAATATAAATAAAGAGCAAAATGAAAGACAGATCATAGGAAAGAGGGAAAGAGATCGAGAGATGGAGGCGGGGGACATAAAGAGGACGAAGATGTGAGGGGCACGCGCCACGCCCCGCACTGGACGACACCACTGTGTGCTGCAGACAGGAAGGAGCGGCAGTTAAAACTCAGAGGGAAAGCACATCGTGGGGTAGGGGAAGTTGCACTGGCTCTCGGATTTAACAGTGCTGAGGACAGGACCCACCTGCCCGGCACTTAGCCTATACAGACTGGCGGCTTTTCCAGGCAGGGTCAGGTGTGTGAGTCTGGAGGTGGCCAGGGGAGAGACAGAGAGACAATAGATGGACTGACACACATGCGCCAAGCAGAGGTGCCTGTTGCAGGACAGGAGAGGCTGGGAGGAGCAAGTTGTCTGCTGTGATGTGACCCACGCGGCCCAGCCACGGGAAAAGCCGCCTCCTCCTGCCAGCAGCTATGGCTGTGGGGCCGCCTGGGCACTGCCAGGTTGGGACGAAGCCACGTGCAGCTTGGCATTGCAAGGAGCCAGATGAGGAGCAGCGGCGAGGGAAGGACGCCGTGTGCTGGGGACGCCCGGCCCTGGGCCTCTAGGGCTTTGCTTCCAGAGCATCCCAGTGAAGGAACCATCCGCCCTCACCGTTCTCTGCGCCTGAGTCACACTTGTGCAGGCTCTGCTACCTTGCCAGTGCGTGCGAGCATCTCAGGCTCCTCGGGTGTCTAGACATGATTGCAAGAACCGGAGAAAACACGACGGCAGCTTGCGGTGGCCGTCAAGCTGGCAGCAATTCCTCGGTGGGGCGCTCTTCCCAGAGCACACAGGAGCACAGTCCGGAGCTGCAGCAGCCCCACGCAAAGCATGGGGATGAGAAGGGGACCAGGGCCTCCTGGGAAAGCTCAGCAAGAAGGAGTCCAGCAGGCATCGGCATGGACACATGAGGGAGGCCCACTGGATCCTCCAGGCAACATCCGACGATGACTTCCGGTCACAGGATTAAGAATCACACTCCATCTTTTCAGCACCTCTACTGCGCATTGAACACTGGCGTATGCTTGTGACATCCTTTGCTGGGTTTCATCTTCACAGCTGCCCTTTGAATTGAGTACTAAGAATCTTCTTTTTTTGTTGTTTGGTACCAGGATTCGAACTCAGGAATTGCGCTTGCCAAGCAAGGGGCTGTGCCACTGAGCTATATCCCCGGTCTTAAGAGTCCTATTTTTAAAAGGAAACCAAACAGTGCTCAGAAGAACAGACAGCAGAGATATCTAGCTACCGTGGATTGAACATTTAGGATGGGCCTGGCACCATCTGGGCTATTTATGTCGATTGGGGATTACAGCAATGATCTCTCTCTCTCTCTCTCTGTTCCTAAGACCCCCTAAGAACCAGCCAAGCTGGAAAGTAGTCACAATTGCACTGACACACAGCCTGCCTTCCCCGTGGCACCAACACTGGGAAAGAATGCATGGGAGAAGCCGCCAGCGCCGAGGCAGGGCGCCAACCACACGGGCAGTCACTGCACTGGTGACGCCACCACTGACAGTAGGAAACGCGGCGGCTCATGTCGGCTTTGGGTGCAGCAGAGTCCTCGTTAACGTTGCTGCGTCTCAGCCCAGGAGCACGCGTCTCTTTGTGCTCTTCCAGGCAGAGGGGCGAGGCGCTCGTAACGCGCGTCCGGGCTTGTCCCTGCCTGGGTGTCCCCGGGAAAGGCACCGCGTGGAGGCCACAGTTGCAACCTGAGCCAAACCCTCGCTTGTGAGATCATCGAGAACCCAGGGCACTCAGCCTGCTTGAGGGGCAGACGTGGGCTCGCGCTTTACCTAAATCAGCGCGGCCCTTGGAGGAAAACCGCGCACAGTCTGCGTTGCCAGCCGTGACCCCTGAGCTGTCCAGGGACAATCACGCTTCTGTTAACTTGCCGCCTTCCCTGAACTTTAAGACACCTCTGGGCTGGGTGTAGCTCAGTGGCACAGCATGAGCCTAGCGTAAGTGAGGCCCTGGGGTGGGTCCCTCGCACCGCAAAGCAAAACCAAACAAAACCAAAACTCCTTTCCAATCAGATCTGCGGTACATTCTGCATGTCGTCTGAGGATACCGTACAGGGAAATGCGTCAACATTCGGCCGTCGGCAAAACTCAGTGCAAAACTTATTTCCCAAATGTCTACTGTCTTGTGTGAGAAACTCATGGCTGTGTAAACAGGGGTTAAATGCAGTGTGGGTTTTAAAGGGACAGAGAACGAAAACGCAGTTGGAAGGATTCAGATTCGACACTATGTAACTTGAATTTAAGTTTGGCTATGTTGTCAAAAAGCCTACCAAGGGGCTGGGGATTTAGCTCAGCGGCAAAGTGCCTGCCTGGCAAGCGCAAGGTCGTGAGTTCGGTTCCCGGTACCGGAGAAAAACCAA
>NW_004955476.1:6532660-6562470 GCF_000276665.1 Chinchilla lanigera
AAAAAAAAAAAAAAAAAAAAAAAAAAAAAAGCCTACCAAAATATACCTCCGCTTTTCTGACTACACATCTTCATGAAGCTGAAAATTTTATAACTACAGCCAAAACAACATACGGCAACGCATTAAATTCCTAAAAGATTATGAGAGTCTGGCTTCTATTAAGTCACACATTAAAGAGATTTACAAAAAATATGTCATTTTTCTCACTATTCTGGGGGAGGTGTGGTTTTATTTTTACGTTTATTATGTAGCTTGTAGTCAGCTCACTGCTGTTATTTTTAAAGAAGATTAAAAATAAATAATTTGAAAATGTCTTGATTGTAACTTTTAGTTCAATAAATATCTATGGATATAACCCATATTTTAAAATAAAAATCTGTGGAGTGCTCAGTAATTTTTTAAGAGTAGGCCGGAGCCCTGGAGTGAAAATCTTTAAGAAACAGCACTGCATTGGAGCCCGACGATGCAATGAATTTCAAGAGCTGGGAGCTTTCAGACAGTTGCTGGCTGCAGAACTACTAAAGAGAACAGTAAAAAAGAAAAATTAATAAATGTCTAATTAAAAGTCCACCAGAAGACACAACACACCAACACGGTCAATAGTCCAAGTTACCGTGTGTAAGAATGTCATTCCATCTAATGCAACTTATGAGTATAATTTTCTCACTTCACAAATTCCCCTGAGGTACCCAATGGTTGTACTGGAACTCATGGTCAACCATAAATAAAAGGAAAGCTACACAGAGCCAAAAACTTCCTAAAACCCGAGTTTAAAAATCCTTACAAAAATGTCTGAAGTGGAAAAGTGTAAGTTATGTGGGATATGGACTAAGGTAGTCTGTTTGATATGTTGTAAGGTAAGACTTCCAAAAGTCAGAATATGGCGCTGGGCATGGTGATACTTGCCTGTAATTCCAGCACCTGGGAGGCTGAGGCAGGAGAAGTACCACAAATTCATGGCCAGCCTGAGCTATATAGTGAATTTAAGGCCAGCCTGAACTAAACAGCCAAATCTAAAAAAAAAAAAAAAAAGAATATGTGAAGTGCTCAGAAAGTCCTAGCTTTAAACACAGTATTGCATTTTCTTTAAACTATAGTCCTGAGAAACAGTTTGGTGAAAGGAGATATTTTCACTAGGCTAGGACATGTCTTCACCAGGTGAAATGCTTCCCTGTACTTATGACAGGGCTGGGGAAGAGAAGCACATAGCACAAATAGAGTACATGCCCAGAAGAGCAGGAATATCTCCAGGGAATGAGCCTGCAGCTGCTGTTCTGGGTCCCTGCATCTCCCAGCCAGGCCTGGCGCTGTGGTTTAGATGTAGGTGTCCCCAGGAGCCTCCTGTGCTCATAGGAGGGGCTTTAGGAAGGTGACTGGACTGTGGGTGCTGGAGCAGACTTGCTGTTGGGAGGTGAGTTCTGACTCGAAGAGGTCACTGGGGCCATGGAGGTGAGTTCTGATTGGACAAGGTCACTGGGGCTGTGGAGGTGAGTTCTGATTGGAAGAGGTCCCTGGGGGCGTGGCCTGGCAGGGCTCATCTCCCTCCCTGGCTCCTACTTCTCTCTCTGCTTCCTGTGTGCCATGCTGCGAGCAGCTCTCTTTGGCCAGGCCCCCCGCCACGCTGACCTGCTTTGGAGCCAGCCCACTGTGGACTAAATCACGACTCAGATTAAACCTCTCCTTCCACGCTGTGCCATCAGGTACTTTGTCCTGGTGACAAGGGAAGGGACCCACACCCCTGGGTGCCCCTCATACCCAGGCCCTCATCACCACACAGACTGAGGCAAGTGGACTGCTCGGATGCGACCTGGGCATCCGTCCACAGAGGGAAGAGCTGTCCACAGGCCAGCCGCGGTCGCTGCATCACCCAGCCAGGCTGTTCCCAGGGCAGGAAGCCCTCCTGACGCCGCAGCCGCCCTGTGTCTCCCTCACCTGCTCCACTCCCACCCAGCTCTGGGGTGTCAACTCAGGCAGTGTGGCTGCCTGTCAGGAGAGGGCCCCAGGAATAGGGCTGGCCACCAGCGTGATAGGCCGCTTACCTTCAACCCACTTTGCTATAATTTCTGCTAGAATTCTGTTTGCTTTAAATTTAAAAATGTAAAAGTGACACATGCCCATTATCCTAGCCCTCAGAAGGCTGAGGCAGGAGGATGTCTCAAGTTCAAGCCCAGCTTAGGTTATACAGTGAGTTCAAGGCCAGCCTAAAATACATAGCAAGACCCCGCTCCCCCACCCCTCCAAAATGTAAAGGATATATGTAAACTAGTTGGCTCATAACAGACTTTTGATAAATAGTAATATCCATTATTTAGCAATCACACATCCTTCCTGCACCAGAGTCAGCTCTTCATTAAGACAGGATGGCTCCCCTTCACCTTTCTGGGACTGCCTTAGTCAATAAATCAAAATAGAAAAATGGAAGAAACAGGATTACAAAACACACAGTGTCTTTTGAAATGTTTAAGAAATCAATATGCTAAGCGCGCACACACACACATACACACACACACACACACACACACACACACACGCAACGCCACAGTAGGACAGAACTGTGCAACCGAGGGTATAATTTCAAGGTTTATGGGAAGCAGATAATCCGCAGTGGACACTGTCTGGGCAACGGGGCCCGGGAAGGAAAACACACTGAGCGCGGCCATGAGCAGGGCCATCTCTCAACGGGTCCACAGAGCTGCGCGACGCCCTACCACCCTGGGGGAGGCGCGGTGTCCATCACCGGGCTTCACTGCCGAATCACCTTCGGGAGGCCCTGCGTCCCTCTTCGCCGCACCCGGGGCGGCAGCTTGCGCGATCAGCCTTTATTCCCCGCGTGAACGCGGCATTTTCTCATGCGAACAGTTGGACTCCCTTCCCAACCGACCTGCACGGGCTCGGGCTCTGCCGTCGCTTTTTGTTCTACCACAGACTGCAGAATAATCGCCTCGGTGACACCTGATGCCAAGAAATTCGTTGCTTTGAAAAGCTCTTAGTGAAAATGTGATTCTCCCCACTACAGGTTCATGTTTCCTTCTTCACCCTGTTCACTTTCAGATGTCCTAGGAACCTGCCATTGTGTCCCAGCCCATGACATCGCATGCAGGGGAGAATTCTCAGCCTATTTTCTCTGCTTTCTGCCCAAGCCCTGCTGAGGAAGGGCGCTGTCCCTCCCCGCCAGGCCGCCGGGACCCTGGGCATTGGGTCCCTTGCTCCTCAAAGGCGGACGCCTCCCTCACTGCTGCTCCAGAGCCGCCTGAGGGCCTGAGGCATCAGACACGCTTCCTCCGACCTCCGTGGGAAGCCCGAGATTGGCCGATGTCCCTGGCAGGAGTCCTCGCCCATCTGCTTCTGGTTCGGGCGCCTTGGATGCCCCCCGTCCCAGGCCACGACGCCAAGTGGGTGTGGAGGCCGTGTGGGTCTCCTGGAGCGCAGTGGGTCCAAGAGAGCTCTTTATTTCCCCCAGCTGGGAGGAGGAGGGATCATGCCTGGCCCTCAGGTAGACTTCAGCTTCTCACCAGTGCCTGCTTTGCCAAAGGCCGGTTAAATTATAATTTTGCTCCAAGGGAACAACAGGAGTTCTAAAGATGGAAGCAGCTGTTGTCTCCAGGGCTCCGTGGAGGATATCACACAAGGATCCCTCCCAGCCTCCACTTCCTCACCCGCTCTGCGTGGAAACCATCATTCCTTGGCGAGAAGACAACAGTGTCCTCCTTGCCCCTCCTCCTTTGTCACCCTTGCTGTCCGACATCTACCCTGCCCGCCTGAACAGAGAGACCGCTCTGGGTCACAGCCAGCAACGCTCCTCACAGCCTAAGGGACAAAACGCAAACAGCTCTGGGGTGGGGGGGTGCTTGGGCTTCACACAACCTCTCCTGTCCAGCCTCAAGCCCCGCCCAGCCTCCCTGCTCCGGTCACTGTGAGTCTGAGCTAGGTGCCTCCCTCAGCTCTGAAAGCTGCCTCGGGTCCCGCTGGGGAGCAGCAGTCACGTTGCCGCTGACCAGACGTGACTGCTTGCCTCCTCCGTTAGACCAGGACTTCCTGGCTGAAAGTGGAGGTGTTTCTCCTCCTGGTGCTAACTGTGCACCTGGGTTCGTGTACCCCAGGCCTCCCCTTTCCTTTTCTTGGAAATAGCAGCTGCTACGCTGCTTTAAGGAGCTGTCCTTCCTCTTCTCCTTCAGACAAAGCTGCTAAGCCAGTCTATTCCAGCCCTTCCTGGGGAAGAGCATCTCACCAAGGTGGACTAATTCCCTTCTTTTACTCTGGGATGAGCAAGGTTCAGAAAGAATGAGACGCATCAGAGCTGTGTCATCTTATGAGATCTCTAGGGAAGCTATAATGCTTGATTCCTACGGTCTATTCTTAGGGTTTTTATACTGGTGAGCTTTTGTCGTGTAGCAATAATCCCTAAATTAGTCAGCAGTCCTATCGCTGGATACAGTACCTGACAAGTGAGGTTGGAGGAGTTTAATTTGGCTCACATTTTAGGGGGGTTCAGTCCACGGCCAGCTGGCTCCAAGGCTGAACATCACGGTGGAAGGGCGTGAAGGAGGATGGCTGCTCAGCTCCAGGCAGCCAGGAAGCAGAAGAGGGGACAGTGCCAGGAAGGAAGGGGCCAGGGACCAGATGTGGCACCCAAGGTCACCAGACACACTCAGAGGTGTGATCTACTGATCTGCCAGTAATGCAGTCTAGTGGACATAAGATTAATGGTCACAATCCCCAAACTTAGTAACATACAATAGTACCCACTTGTTTATCTCGAAATTCTGAGGGTCAGCAATTTGGACTTGATTTAAACTGGGCATTTCTCTTGGTCTTGGTAGGTGTCTCACACACACACACACACACACACACACACACACACACACACACACAGAAACTGGCAATTGGTGAACTGGAGTCACCATTAAGGGCTACTGGTCTAGGTGGCCTAGGTGGGAATTTGCTATTCGTCATAGTCTTGTGTTGCAGAATTCTAGGCTGAGCTTATTCACCCATACCTGGGCAGAGCTCCAGGAGAAGGAGTACAAACACACAGGCCTGTAGGCCCCGGTCAGCCTTGAGCCACCATCATTTCTACTGCATTCTGCCAACCAAAGCAAATCCCAGCGTCAGACCCAAGAGGGTGGCAGTCAAGCTTCCTCCTTGGTGGGAAGATCTAGAAGTCACGCTGCAGACAGTGTGGAGTGGAAACGCAGGGTCAAGTCTGCAGATTATCACAGCTGTGCTATTCAGTTCCCCATTACTTTTTCAGTGCACTCCTTTTTCAATTAAAACAAGTCCATGTCAACTTCTGTTGTTTGCAGCTTGCAAACTCTAACTTATACCTGCCCGGGACCAAGTGAACAAAGGAGAGTGGGCCCCAGTGACTCAAAACGTATTCATGGGAGAGTGTTGACGGGGTAGCGGAGGTGACAGATTTGCATGGGGAGGAGCAGATGTAGCACACGCGGTGAACACCCACGAACCTCTCAGAAGTCAGGGTTCCGCTTCTCCCTCCTGCTTCCTGACTCACTCTAGCCACAGTCTCCAGTAAGAGTCACACACGGAGCAACAAGCCCCCCATCCATCCTGACCTGTTCTCCCGCTGCTCCTTAGCTCGAGTGCGAGCCCCTGCATGGGTGTTCACAGGAGGTGGCTGCCCCAGGTGTGTGTATTAATGTAGCCACGCATTCTACTCCATGCTGGCTTAAACGCTGGACATAAATTTTTAAGAGAAGAATGCTTCAAGCAAGGGATAAGACTTTTGGCTGAAGGAACCCTAAGACATGGTCCAGCGTTTCCCAGTTTAAGTCCTTCCCACTCCCATTCCCACAATTTTCCAATAAAAATCTCCTCTCCCTTCGGAGCCAATTCCCAGAGGACGTTAGGGAAAAAAACAAGATTTAGGGTTAAACACCACGAGTGAGCGAATGGCCGATAACTGCCATGCTTCCATTTAGACAACAATTTGCAATTCTGGAGAGAAAATTCTTATCTTAGAAAACTCTTCTGTGGCCCAGGCATGGTAGTGCACGCCTGTAATCCCAGCACTCGGGAGGCTGAGGTGGGAGGATCGTTTTGAGTTCGAAACCAAGCTGGGCTACAAAGTGAGTGCAAGTCCAGGCGACCTGCATAGTGAGACCCTGTCTCAAAAAACACCAAAAAAAACCTCCTTTGTGTAGAAGCCCATGAAATATGAAGGAACCATCCTCAGGGAGATATAGGCAGCTCATGTTTTATTTTGCTGCTGTGGTGGTAGTAGTGGTATAGACAATAAAAAATTGTATCTGAGTGTAGAGCTGACACTGCATTTTGTGACTTTTAGAATCTTCATGCCTTTGAACGTTCCAGAGAGTTCCAGATGCTAATGATTATGCTAGTTTATAGTAAGGAATACTGATGAAAATGGAAAATTCCTCCAAGTGTTTGCAGCCTTCAACCCAGCGTTTGGGGTCTGTGCGGTGCCCTGACGAGAGCAGAGTCCCATCCACACCCGAGCTCTTCTCGCCGTCTGTAAACCACAAAACCGTCACTCAGCGCGCCGAGATTCACATCTTTGTGGGTGAGACAAGGAGGAGCCAGGTCTGCTCTCACCACAGCTCGGGCTTGGGAGCTGAGCCAGGGCCGCCAGATAGCATCTCCGGGCTGGGCCCCGGGGTGCGATGCTCCCTACGTGGGAGGCCTCCCGGGAGGCAGCCGGTGACCTCACCGGGAAGATGAAAACGGTTCCACGGTGAACGCTTATCTTGGAAAGGATCTGCCTGCCCTGGAGACCACGCGGGAACAGAAGAGCTGTGCTCTGCTCCTCCTGTGTGGGGGAGTCCTGTGAGGCCTCCTCTTGGTTCATACAACTCAGCGCTACAGAAAGCTGCCGGAAGGGAGTCGTCTTGAAAACGAGCAGCGAAGAGGCTTTTGTTCTGAAATCAGAGCAGCGTGTCCTCCCAGGTAGCACAGCTCTAGCGAGGCCCCAGCCACAGAGTCATCTCAGCCTTTGGCCTCTGCCCCTTGTATCCTGTCCCAGTGCACGTTGTATGGCTATACCAGGCTGCCCGAGACTGGGTAATTCCTTGTGGACAGAAGCCCCCAGGGGCCTGGAGGCTGGGAAGTCCGTCACTGAGGGCTGACCTCTGCCTCAGACCTTCCTGCCAGAAAGCTGCTCACTCCGAGGTTGCTGGGAGCAGAGAGCCGGAGAACAGTGCAGAGCGGACAGGTTCGGGGACCAGACAACTCCCCAAAGCCATATCTCCATCGCCCACCAGACACCCAGGAGTGGGCTTTACTAACCCAAAGACAACTCTCAAGGCAATCAAGTTGATGATCAATACTCACTGTCACGAGTTCTCTTTGCAATTCTTTCTCCCCAGGCCTTGAGCGTGTACGCCTTACAGGATGTGCGATACCAGCTCTAGAGGCAAGCAGCTGGGCCAGAACGTGTTGTTCTATCGCCGTGAATACAATTTATTCCCAAGTGAGACTTATGGAAAACCACCTAGGCAGACACACTCTGGAGAGAACATCAGAGAGCTGTCTCTCCAGTTCGCCCTGTATCCAGGTGGAAACAAGGCCTTGCTGTAATCAGTCAGCAAAGGGCTTTGGCTACAAGCACCCAAGAGTGTGGTTTGAGAAAAAGGCCGGAGTGTTCTTGGGTTTTATCTGAGGGCTTCTCTTGTCTGCAAGATGTTCAGCTGCTGAAGGCTACAGACAGCTCTGCCAAGTATTTAACAGACAGCAGTTTTTATTGCCCCAAGAATAAATCAGATCCAGAGTCTGTGTGTTTCAGAACCATCTATGGAGACGACAAACGCGGCTCCCTCTTTGCTCGCTGAGCAGCGCGGCTCGTGGCCAGACTCGTGCGAGACTCGTCACAGTCGGGACCGGCAGGCGCACACGAGCCGCACCTTCATCCTGGTTCCCTTGGTCCTTAGGTGCCTTTCTTAATTTCACCCTTTTACCAGTTTTTGTCCTCTCCCCAGTGATGTACTTTTATTAGATAACACTCGTTCCTCTTTTTTTTATTTTTGCCCATTCAGTATCAGGAAAGTCACCTGAAACATAAAAGAAACGACTACTTATTCTTCCAGTAGAGGGCTAGTCCTGACAGTGGATTTTCCAGGTTGTTTTACAGCTCTGTAGGGGGTGGAGGTGAGCTTTGACATTGCTGTCCAACAGAGATGGAAATAATTTCTTTCCCATGGAACAGATAATCTCATAACGTATGGCTCAGGGCCTGTTGGAAAAGAACCAGTTTCATATCTAATGTGGTGCTGCTCTTCTAATATTGGATTCCTACCATCTCGAATGTGTTTTGGGCTGGGTTCAAGCTCTTAAAATTCACTTCAGTGATTAATGAACTAAGTGCAGTCTTCGACATGAATTTGCTTGAGATTATTAGGCCTACTCCCTGAAAGTACGCCCTGACAGAAGACTGAAACACAGAGTAAACCTTGTATGTGCAAATTTGAGGCAAATCATTTAGGAGTCAGGGGACCCTGGATGGAACGAGGACAGTGACCCAAGAGCTAGCTTTACTACTACCAAGGCATGAGAAAAGCCGCCTCCAGGAAGAAGGTGGGAAGGGAAAATGCTGAGCAACGTAACTTAGGGAGTGACAGGGTTTCATTTTTGTTTTTTTGTCTTTCAAACAGGGTCTCACTATGCAGTTCAGGCTGGCCTTGAGCTCACTTTGTAGCCAAGGCTGGCCTCGAACTTGCAAGGATCCTCCTGCCTCAACCTCCCAAGTGTGGGGATTACAGGCGTGCACCACCATGCACTGCAAAATCGGTGGGGTTCTGGGAATCGAACTCAGGACCTCACCCTTGTCAGGCAGGCACTGTGCCACTGAGCTAAGTCTCCAGCCCAGTGACAGGGTTTGACAGGGACGGGGATGGAAAGAGGCACTGAGCTGTGACTGGTATTCCTATAGCCACTGTCCTTGTGTCCTGGGGCTCAGCGCTGTGTGAGTGAATGGCAGGTAGCAGGGCCCAGGCTTCTGCCTTTACGCACTGAATTTATAAGTAAGCAGGTAGAAAAAAGCTATAGAAGCGCTGGAGGTACTGGTGTGAGTTCATGTTTGGGTTAATATGGATATGAGTGGTTACATATGTAAGTATCAATAAATACATGGATTGGCATACACACACACACACACACACACACACACGTATCCTTTCCTCACTCAGCTGAGAAAGCCTAGGAGCGCTGAGAACTCTAGCCCCAGATCCTCCTTCCTAACATCAGTGTCCAGTAAAAAGAGCCAAGACTTTCTAGAAAAGTGGCTGCTTCCAGGATTGGGGCATGAGTTACATACAATGAGTGTGGATCCTCTTGTAATTCCAGAAAATGAGTGAAGTAATTTAGACAAAATGACGGGGCTACATCAAGGAGGAACAAAATGACAGAGCACCCAGGCTAAAGTTAGAATAATATGAGCCACAAAATAAGGAAAATAGTATTGCATTATAACCCAAAACATAAGATATATATCAATAAGTACATAGTGATATAAGTAAATGGTCAAGTACATAAATAATGGAGGAAATAAGACAAATATACTGCACTGCATGAAACAACTTATAACTAATGCCCTGCAAACTAACTGACTACACATAAAAGAAGTCTAACATAGATTCTGTATCTTCCAGAAGGTGCAGCACAAGTCCCCATTCCTTAAATGATATTCTTTTCTCCTTTTTTCTTTTGTTTTTGAGACAGAGTCTCACTATGTAGCCCAAGATGGCCGTGAACTCACAGTGATCCTCCTGCTTCAGCTCCCCGAGTGCTGGGATTTCAGGCATGCATCACCATGCCCGGCTTTAAATGACATTCTTATAAAGATTGCAGTGTCACCATGACGGGGGAGTGGGGAAGAATTTTCAGCTTGAACTTTACACCCTGCATCAGCCCAGGGTATGGAGTCAACATCAGTAGTCACAGGTCATGTTGATAATATGCACCTGTGGTGGGCTGACAACTGGTGGTCCACTTGTAGCACCCAGGTGAACTGAACCGGTGTGGGGCTGGGTGTGGGAGCCCACCTGAGAGCTGATGCTGGCAGCGTAAGAGGCAGAGCTGGGGAAGAAGTGAGGCTGTGGGGAGCTATTGGGAGCTGTTGGTTTTCCCAGAGCAGCTTGTCGTGCTGGCTTTCCTAAGGAGCTCAGATGTTCTCACTGTCGAAGGAGCTCGGGACCTTGCTGTCACTGACAGTGACTACGGTTCACTTTGGGGGAGCTCTGGTCCTCACTTTGAGCATCGCTTCCTGGCTCTGGAGGGAAAGATGGTGCACTGCTCAGTCTCCTGGAGAAGCTTGTTGCCCTGGCTTTCCTGATATACACCCAACTCTTCTCATCACCAAAGGAGCTTGGGACCTTGTTGTCACTGAAGATGGCTGTGGTACTTTTCAAGGGAGCTCTGGTTCTTCGTTTGAGGGTTGCTTCCTGGCTCCGGCGCAGATCCCTCAGCCTGCTGGCACGGCTCCTTTGTCCGGCTGGCGTAGACTTTCTAGTTCCCACCAATGACCTTTGGGCCTTCCCAGCACAGATCTGTGAAACGGGCCTGCATGAGACACTGTTGTGGGCTCCTGGCTTCCAGTTGGACTTGTAGGGGCATTGCCATGGGCTCTAGGTCTTCAGCTGGACTCGTCAGGACATTGCTATAGGATCCGGGCCCTCACCTGGATTCTTTGCTCTTTAGTGTGCGGGCATTTCCTGCACTTTTTTTGTACATGACTCCTTGGGTTATTATTATAAAATAATCTTAGAATTAGGTGTCCTGTATTGCACTGTTTCCCCTTGCAAACTCCCAAACTACAACAGCACCTTTTTGTGACGTGGTAAGAACAGAGCTTTAAACCGGGCGTGGTGGCGCACGCCTGTAATCCCAGCACTCGGGAGGCTGAGGCAGGAGGATCATTGTGAGTTCGAGACCAGCCTGGGCTACAAAGTGAGCTCACAGCTGGCCTGAACTGCACAGCGAGACCCTGTCTCAAAAAGACAAAAAAAAAGAATAGAGCTTTATGTCTGTACTCTTCTTACTGGAAAGTCACAACCCAAGTCTAATTATGAGAAAAATAACAGATAAATACCAACTGAGGGAAGGGAACATGACTACTAACTGTGTATGATATTCAGTACCCTATCCTGGGACAGAAAAACGATCCTAAGTAAAAACCAAGAAAATCTTTACAAACTATGGAAATTAGTTGATAATATTGGTCGATATATTATTATGATGATGATATAATAATATATTATGTTACAAACTGTGACAAGTATAGCATAATAATGTAAGAAGTTGGGTGTGCAATGTGTATAATTTTCTGTCCTGTTTCTACAAGTTTTATGAATCAGAAACTACTATAAAATAAAACACTGATTTAAATAAATTCATAGCCACAGTAAACTAACCCAAGTGAGACATATTCTGCAAACTGTCTGTTAACATCACACGCACACATACACACACTCACACACACACAAAACCAGCAAAGGAAAACTCGCAAACTGTCACAGATCACAGCTTGGGAGATGTGACAACTGAAGAAAACCTGGTATCCTGGATTAGAGCTTGGGTCCAAAGAGACACCAGCAGGAAAACTGATGAAATACAAACAAGTCTGTAGTTTAGCTGTGCTGTGCACCGGTACTGGTTTCTTAGACAGGTGTGCATGGTTCCACGGGACATGCTTGGGAAAGCAGGATGAAGGCACTCAGGAACTGCCCCCTCTTTCCAACTTCTCTGTAAAGGTACAGCTCTTTGGAAGTGAAAGGTTCCACGTAATAATTCTGGTAAAACTAAAGGGAAAGTAAAAAGATCAGGGAGCTGTAGAGCACAGGGAGGAGGGGTTGGCGGGCCCAGAGGACTTCCGGGCACTGGAACTGCTCCATACAGTACCACAATGATTTCTGCATGTGGTGCTGCACTTGCCCAAACCCACAGAATGTGCAGTACTAAGAGAGAACCTTGAGGAAATGCAGGGGCTTCGGGTATGATGATGCTTCGATGAAGGGCGCCTGGCATGGTTTAGATCTAGAATATCCCCAAAACACTTGTGTTGGAAGGTGAGCTCAGTCTAGGTGGCCGGATCACGGGCGCTGTCCTCAGCAGTGGACTAATCCACAGAGGAGCCATAGCTGACTGCGCTGCTAGGAGGTCAGGCCTGGTCGGAAGAAGCAGTCACTGAGGTTTTGACCCAGAAGCATCTTCCTCCGCTCCTCCCTTTACTCTCAGCTGCCTGCCCACCATGATGTGAGCAGTTTCCCTCTGCCAAACCCTTCCCTACGCCCTTCCTGTCTTGGAGCCAGCCAGCTACGGACTGAGTCCTCTAAGAATCAGAAGTCAACATAAACCTCTCCCCGCTTAAGTTGTGGGTGCTGGGTATTGTGTCTCGGTGATGAGGAAGTGACTGAGACAGTGCCAGTCCAGTGGGAGATGCTGACACCGGAAGAGCCAGGGCATGTGCGGGGCCCCAGGGAATATGGGAAATCATCAGACTCGCAATCTTGCTGCGAATCTAAAACTGCTCCGAAAAATAAAACATAATAATAATAAAAAATTTTGAAGTAAGTGAATGACAAAGCAGAACAGATATGTGTGGGCTGGAAGCAAGGTTTGGTTTGCCATTTGCCCAGTAGAAATATAAAGTTGCCGTCACTGGAATTAATGTATTTTTAATGACCACCGAAATTTAAGGAAGATGGCCTGAGACATAGTGATTTCCTGATAGGGAAAAAGCATAAGAATTCAGGTAAATAATCCTATATTCACATTGTCTGGGTACACTTTCAACAAAAGCCCAGGGGATCCTCCTCTTCCTCTTGCTCCTCTCTTTCTCCTCCTTCTCCTCGTCCCCCTCTCTTCCCCCTCCTGCTCCTTCTTCCAAACTCTTAGTGGCAAATACCCCTCCTTGACATTCTCAACAAACTGACCTCTTCCTGGCATGGGCATTAGAAACAGGGACACAAGAGTTAATGAGAGCCCCTTCCCTACATGACCCCGCCCCCTGTCCCTTCCCCATGCAGGAGGCCTAAGAATTGCTCCCTCACAAGGAAGAGAAGCACGGGCTTTATCTCATGGCTTCATGAAGACCCAGCTCTACCACAGGGGCAAGTTTGGCAGAGATGCTTAGCGGCTGGGAAGAGCTTCTGACCCTTGCTTGGATAAGCTGTTCATACAGGCTTTTCCCAAGGTAGCTAGAAAGAGGTTTCCTGGAATTATTTATGAGGAGGCCAGGAGGTCGGCCAGAGTTCTTAGTCCTGGCAGTCATTATCCCACTGGCATACAAGACCCGATTCTGCATCCTCGGCATCACTCACACGTGTGGAAAACTGCCAGCTGCAATGTGGGCAATGGGGGAAAGGGAGCGGGTTCAGGAAAAAGAGCAGGAACAGGGATGATGATGATAAATATGTGATAACTTGTATTTCTAAGAGGTCACACACTATGCTACGGGCACTGAGGCATGTAATCCTCAGGCTGATTCAGTGAGACTGACTTTATTTCTCTACTTCTCACTCCAAGAAGCTAAGAAGCATAATTGCTTGTTTAAGGCAGCATCGAGGTGATTAAGCACATGCTCTCTGAGATGCCTCAGGCCTGCGTCCAAAGCCCATTCTGCCTCGTATTAGTTCTATGACCTTTTAGACAGCCCGTTTCACCCTTTTGACCAGTGGTCAATAGGTACGGGATAAAATCATGGAGTGTCTTGGTCCATTAATCATGTCTGCCACGAGTTTGGGGATGGGAGGGGCCACACATGTGGTCAGAATTTGCACCATCTGCTAAGTATCTTATAAGGATGAACTCATTTTATTCTCTCAACACAACATACAATAAGGATTTCCTGTTTTCTCCATTGGATTGTTGAAGAAACAGATGTCCACAAAATTCAATTCACTTCTTGAAGACCATCCGACAAGTCGGCGGTCCGGGGGCAATTCAAGTGCAGTCCTACCTGTGCTTTCAGCTTGGGTCTTAGCAGCTCTGCTGTTCCCACTCAGCATTCCAAGGGCTTCAGAGAGAGCTCAGTGCTCAGTTCCCTCTCCGTAACATACTTTCTTCATTTTAACTGAGCACTAACCCGGAAGATTGCCGCAAGTGATATAAATCTTAAACTGAGGGAGTCTCAGCTGGATTAAGTGGGGCTTTTAATCATGAGACTGAGATTGTTGTTAGCAGCGCCTTGGAAAGCAGAGATCCTTCCCTCAGAAGAAGCATGCATTTCTTAAGGAAAGGCAGTGTGGAGGCAGGTAGAGAGGAGAAGCTTGAGGCGGAGGAAGGAGGTTCTTTTCTGTTTGGAAGCAAACCCGCAACTTACCCAGATTACCTTGCCCTTGAGCTGGCACGCTGCAAGAAGGCAATGTTTTCTACAGCTCCGACCGTTTAGGGAAAAGTCAAGGGTGCTGCATGAGTCGGCTTTCGTGTTGTTGGACACAGTACCTGACTCTGTAAAGGAGGCACGGTTAACCTGCTCACGGTTCCAGCCTGAGCTCGGCCGACTCCGAGGCAGGAACATCCTGGTGGAAAGGTGTGGCGGAGCAAAGCTACGCAGTTCATGGCAGCCGGGAAGCGGAGCAGGAAACACGGGCAGAGGGGAGCCCTCAAGGGATCATATACAGCGCCCAAGGCCACGTCCCCCTGACCCAGCAAGGCAGACCCAAGAGCATGCTTCAGCAATCTGCTAGACATTTCTCAACCCAATGAAGTCGAAGTATCAGAATTAAATTAACAGTCACAGATGCTAAATAGATTCCAGCCCCTGAGCCGCACTGGTTACTGGTAGCAGGAGCTGCAGCGAGAGTTGCATTAAGAAGAATCACGAGGCTACCCAAGTTCATCTGGAAAAGCAAAATCCCTTGGCCCGTTAGGAATGTGTGCCACAAGTTAGGGAGTGGGAGGATCCAACACGTGCCAGGAATTTGTCATTCCTGCTCAGGGGATGTCACAACCTGGACATGTCCTCCAGGAAGAGTGAACAGGGTTCCAGGTCCAACTAGAGAGCCAAAAGTGTCCCCATGGCACCCCGCTTCCACCCACCCCCTCGAGCAAGGGCAAAACAGCATTAACAGCAAGAAAGGGCCTCATTTGAATTTCTTTGGTTTTAATTATTTTGAAAAGAGAAGCGAGCCATCCGTGCCAAGAGCCTTTAGGAAGTACTAAAACCCAAGGAGACCAGGCCAGCTGGAGGGGGGCAGAGGAGGGAGTTCCAGCCAATTAGCCCTCCTTTGTGACAGGCCACCCTTTGTCCCACCCTCCGGAAGCCTTAATAGCACTCATGTGTCAACAGGACCTCAGAGGAGGGGAAGGAGCGGTGAGCCAAACCTCAAGAGGAAGGGAAAAAGAAAAAAGGAAGCAAAATCTGGAATTTCAGCCCCAAAGTGGACCCTCGACTGCCTTCAGTGCTGTCGTTATGTTTTACGGAGCCCTCCCTGGGCTTTCCCGGCCATTGCGAATGAGCTCAGAGCCTGGGCCTGGGCGCCTCTCTGCAGTCTTATTACTCCCTTGCCAAACAGGCTCGTCCAGCCTCTCAAAGTCAACAGTCTCCACCTCCGTCTCCCCAGCGGCTCAGACTTTCCATGGTTAGACTCTTAAAGGGAAAGCAGTCCCACTGCTGCCTCTGATGAGCAGGTTTTACAGGGTGCCAAATGCGCTTGCCGGAGTCCAGAAGCTCAAAGCAGTCCCCTGGGTCCCAGAAGCCTCAGCCTCACCCAGAGGCAGAGACCAGACCTGGTGAGCTCACTCTCCAGGGCATCTGCCTGGCCCAGGTTGTCCAGGGATGTGCGAGGCACTCAGTGACCACTCAGGCAGACCCCGGCTCGGACATGTCCCACCACGAACAGAGCCGGCCCTCCAGGGCAGTGGCCCTAGAGCAGGAGGACAGGAAGTCTCTAGCATCTGTCTTTAAGGAAGGTGGAATCCATAAATGGAGAGGTCTCTCGATCTGTTGTGCACACTGATAGATCTAGATGCACAAAAGTGGACCCGATGCTGTGATCTTAACTGTGATATCAACTTGAATGGATTAAGAAATTCTTAATGAATTAGTGGAACACAGTTCCAGGACTGTCTGTGGATGATTGACAGGTAGGCTGCCAACTGAAGAGGGAAGGCCCACCCCTGATGTGGTAGCACCAACCAATAGGCTTGTAGCCTGGGCAGAATACAAAGGGAAAGAAGGACGAGTGGCCTTTGCTTCTTGGAAGAGCTCCAGTCTCGGCCATCACGTTAGGAAGTTCATCTCCAGTTCCTTCAGGCTTCCCGGGCGTACTCTTCAATTTTTGGAGGGGAGCCTTTGGCTTCCCCACTGTGACCCATACGAAACTGTGCAGTAAGCTCCAGGCTTTGTCCTTCAACTGGAACCTCCAGCTGTCCACACACAGATGGCCACTCTACACTCTCCCACCTCTGACTCCATAGGTGGCCGCTGTGAGCCTACACAGTAAATCCTTCATTCAATCATATAAATATGTTCTGCTCCTCCAGTGAGTCTCACTAATACAGAAGCAGAGTTTGAAACAAGAGAAAAAACCAGAGTGGATCCACTTAACAGGAGTAGAAAAGCACGCAGTTTGAGGAGGCATCAGGACACGAGGTAAGAGTGACCAGGCAAGGGGATGCCGCGGCTCAGGGTGGCACTGTGTGGAGAGCTCTGGGGCTGAGGGCTCTGCACTGGGGAACCTGATGTTCCTCTTCTCCCAACCACACCTAGAGTTTCCCTAAAATCTAGTAAGTACATATATGGCTTTCTTTGAGTACAGCGCTTGTGCAAACCAAGAAAAGGCCTGAGTTTCCCTTCCAGAACAATTTGGCAGAGTGAAAGTTGTGTGTTGGCAAATTCAGGTGGCAGAGCTTAGGGACCAGGGTGACACTAAATGTTCTAGTGCTTTCTTCATTTGGTTCTAAATGGAAAGTGGGTTGAACTGGCAAGTCTCTTTCCTTTAACTTCTTTCTCTATGTTTAAGATGGATTAGGATCCTACTGAAAAGTGGTAAGGCATACAAATTGGCTCTGGACTCTAGATCCACGTTACTGAATGTAATTCTAAATGGCAGTTTCCCAATAGATTAAGTGAGAAGAAATAACATTTGCGGTGGTGGTGGTGGTGGTACTGGGGACTGGACCCAGGACCTTCACACTGGACTACATCCCCAGCCCTTTTGATATGTTTGATTTGTTTGTATATTTTAAGACAGCATCTCTCTAAGTTGTTAAGTTGCACACACGGGGTTTGAACTTGTGATCCTCTTGCCTCAGTCTCCCAGTATGTTTGAGCTGCACACGCCTGCACCACCACCCCCAGCAACATATTTGTTTTAATGATCATTCCATGTCGGGGACAATGACATAACCTGTGCGAAACTCGAGGTGCAGTAACTGACACGTGACCCTGCTCTCAGTCAGCTGTGAATCATGCAACAGGGACGACACCCGACTGCATAGCTCCTATCACTAAGGAAAGAAAAAAAAAAGGAGTGGTTAGCTCTTCAGGAAAAGAAATTAGCCTTGCAGATGTTCTCTGGGCTTCTTCTCTGTCGAGGACATAAGCTTGTCACCGAGACGTGAAGGCTGCTTCTCATCTCCCTGAGCTTGTGGGTGCAAACACAGGCACCCACGCGCCCTGGCTGTGCTTGGGGCGTAGGTGTGAAAAGGAAGGATGTGGGGGATGTGGGAGTGAGTTCGTACAGAGGAACTGGTAGTAGGGACTTCTGTCCAAAGCCTGAGCCAGTCAAATGTGCTAGGCTTGGCTTTCTCCTGTGCTGACCTGCTTCTCTTCCCGGGAGATGAGGTATGTGCATATATATTCCTTTCCCCAGTTTGAATTTCATTAATTTCCACTTTTCCACCTCAGTGTGTCTGTTTGGGTAGCAGCAGCATCCATAGGACTTCCGGGCAACCTTCTTCTGATGCAGTACTTTCCGCCCTTCCTTTTGGTCCAACAGCCTCAGCAGAGACCAGATAGAACTACCCACATGGGAGAGTCTGGGTTACCTCGGGCTCAAGTTTATCGTTTTGTTTTTAGTCCAAAAGACAATGCCTCCCCCGATCTGCAGAAGCCACAAAGAATGTAAAGTTTCAGGAGCTGCTGGCCGGCTGGCTCAGACAAACCAGCCAGGTGGGGCACCTGGCCGTGTCATCTCCCGGTCCGACTCAAAACGGACGTCCCCTCGCCCCCCAGCCTTCCTGCAGCGCACAAGCCATGCCTCTGACAATGAGAGCAGAACTGTTCAGTTAATCTCAAGATTTCAGAGCTTACCAGGAGGCAAATGGGAGAATAAAAATAGTCCTTTTTGAGAATCAAACCCAGAAGACACTTTAGTGTATTCAGAGAGAAAGGCCCTGAAGGACAAAGGAGAAATCAAGTGGCCTAAAAAAATAAAAATATGACTAACAAGCTCTCTTTGAGGAAAAAAAGCCCGGCATTTCATGGCAAGATTGGCATGACACTGATAAATGTTCCTTTCCCTGTCCAATCTCACTTCTAGAAGATTAGTTTCTTTAAAAACAAACGTCCGCAACAGTCCGTCATCACCGGGTGACTTTGGCTTGCTTTTGTGAGCTAGTTGTCTTGCTATTTGTTCTCTCCCTGGTGATGAGGTGGGAAATTGCATTTTATAACTTGTGAGAAATAGCCCCCGAATCAGAGCTGGCTTTTGAATCACAGCTCTGTTATCCAAACTCTATTATGTTATAGCTTCTCCAGAAGTAAAATAAGAAAACGCCTATGCTGCTGAGCTGTCACAAGGGCTAAGCGGGAACGGTATCTGCAGCGGTAGCCAACTCCTGTTACATGGAAAGTGCTGCGGATGTGTCGAGCTTCTTAACCTCCAATAGCTGATCTCAGCTGGTATTTCCCGTAATCAACCTCACTTGCAGACAGGCGGTCCGGCGGGGTGACTTGTTCAAGGCCCAGAGGGCCGTGGATTGAAAGCTTATCACCCTCAAAGCACCTGCTCTGAACTCTTCAACGCGGGTGACAGTCTTGGGAGACGAGGCCTTGGGCAGGCTGCAGCCATGACACCGCTGCCCCTTTAAAGGGAGCGGAACGGAGAGCCTTTGGCTCCTCCCCACAAGAGGACAGCACGAGTGGACCCACAGGACACTGAGCCCGCAGGCACCTTGACTCTGGACTGCCTGGAATCCCTACCTATGAGAAGTAAAGATTTGTAATATTCGTATGCCAGTCTGTTTAAGGTATAAGTTCAAGTTTATTTTTGTTAGTACATATTTGCCATACATAGTGACCATATTTCTCACAGGGAATCTGTACCTGTATATAATATGCCTTAATTCTTCTTTTTTCCCCATTCCCCTCCCCTCCCTTCAACCCTTCTTCCCCTCCCCCTTTACCAAAGCTTTGTTTCTATTTTTTCCTTCCATTCTCTTCTTTAAAAATCCCTTTTCCCTTGTTTTCCTTCCCCTCCCCTCCCCTCCCTTGTTCCCTTCCCATTTGAACATTTCCTTCCTGCTTCTCCATATCTGTCCTCTCTTTGGCTTCTCATTTACTCTTTGGATTTCTCACACAAGAGACACAATGCGATATCGAAACTTGCATGTCTGATCTATTTCACTTAATGTTATGGTCTCGAGGTGCATCCACTTTCCTACAAATGACTCAGTTTACCCTTCTTTATAGTAGAGTGTTTTCCACTGCATATGTTCTGAATCCATGCATCTGTGGATGGGCACATGGGCTGTTTCCAATATTTAGCTATTGTAAAGTGTGCTGCTATAACCATGGGTGTGCATACATCGCTGCACTATAACTCTAACTCTTTAGGTGCCTCTAACTCTTTCAGGAAGGAGTACAGCTGGGTAAACAGAACCTCTAGTTTTAGTTTTTTGAGGACTGTCCACACTGATTTTCATAGTGGTTGTACCAATTTACACTCCCACCAACAATGGCATTAAGGTATATTTTTATAGCCGCCCAAACAAATTAAGATAGGGAGGCGGGTATGTTGAAAGGGGAAATGGAGAACGTTAATAAAGGTGTGAACAGAATTAAGGGAACAAGGGTGGTGGCAGGCCCAGGCCGTCGCCACCATCCAGCCTAAAGGCACAAGGGCAAAGATGACACAGCTGAGCCCAGGCGGGTGCCGTCGGTACGGGTGAAATCAGCCTAGACGGAGAAACCAGCCGCTGCCCCGTGCACAGCTTGGCCGGCAAGGACAGGGGACGTTGACAGCCTTTTCTTTCTGCCACCCTGTAATCTTGTGCCAGTGCTTCCCACTGGTCGGTCAGCTGGAAGTCAAGAGTCCAGCTGACAGTGGACCCAGAGGTCAGTATCGCAGGGCACAGAGGAAGGCTGAGGAGAGGCCGGGACAGGCTAAAGGTAGACATGGTAGAGGTGGGGGTTCAAGTCCACGCTCCCCACCGTAGCGCCTCTGCCTCCCAAGTCAGCCAGTTGCCAGATCCTCTGCAGCTGCAGAGCCCAGGGTATCTCAGACCCTCGTCCGCTTTGTAAGCAAACAGCCCTGTTCCTGAAAGTCGTGACCTTCCAGAAGGGTTCGCGGCCTAAGACGCACATCCGGTTCACCGGAAGTAGTTTCCCGGGCAGGATGTGTTCCCACCGGCTCCACCAGCTTCCACCAGGAGTCCAGCTCTTCCTGCACCCTCTACCTGCAGCAGTTCTGGAGTCGCCATCATTGCCTTTTGCGCTACTTTCTAATACAAGCCTGCACCTTGCTTCTAACCCGGGCATAGCCTGGACTTCGCAGGCCCAAGATTTCCTACCGACTAAGTCAGTAGGAAAAAGTAAATGTTCAGCAAAAGGTGTCCACAAAGAATTCTCACATCATCTATCTAAATCTACTCTTTGCCAGTGCATATCTGGGTATGGCTGGGCAAAGTACTTACAGGAAAGAGGACTTATTAAATGCACATTATTATTATTATTACTACTACTATTACTATTAGTAGTATTGTTGTCCCTTTACGTAAACAGAAAGCCTGGAACAGCTGTCGAGAATGACTGCAATGCAGAAGGGCCGAGTCCCGGGCCAGAGGGGCCGAGCTGTCCAGCCCCGAACCCTTTCCCCGGAGAGAGTGCTCCTGACCAGCACCAGGACGCTCTGCTCCGCCTCCCGCGTGGCTTTGCCAATGTTTTCTGACACTCTTCCCAGAATCGCTCTCCTGGCTACCTCAACCTGAGGAGATTTATTTTAAAACAGATGGCAGATGTTCTTTTCCTGAGAAACACCCAGATGCAAATTATTCTTCAGGACATTTCGTTTCCTGCTGTGAAAACTGTATTCCTGGCTTTGGGATAGCATGATATAAGAATAATCATGACCAGTGGAGGGGTAATCTTTTCTTGCTTGTTTTTAACCTTGAAACAGACATTTTCAGCATCGCCCATAAGTCTCCTGCTCTTGCAGACAGTTGTCTAAACTAAAATCCATTTTCCTGTCCAAAAGTACGAGTTTGAGCCTGTTCCCATTACTTCACCTGTGTTTGCCTTTGCAATCTATCAAATATATTACACACAGAAGACGTCAAAGGCTAGAGACTCACCTGCAGATTATTAAATCTTTTATTTTAAAATAGCTTTTTTTTTTTTTTTTGGAGACAGGGTCTTGCTATGTGGTTCAGGTTGGACTTGAACTTACTGTGTAGCCCAGGCTGGCCTTGAACTCGTGGTGATCCTCCTGCCTCAGCCTCCTGAGTGCTGAGGTCAGGGGTATGAGCCATAGCTTCTTTGCTGCATATATTTACAGTGTTTTGCTATACATGTACGTAGTGAATACTGTAGTCAGAGTCATACATGCATCACTTTCCATAGCTACCCTCCTGCTGATTATAGCCTCATTCCTCAACTTCCTAGCTTAAACTGGTGAACACTGGTGCCTCCTGCACGGGCACTTGCAGCAGTGGGGATGACTACAGCACTGTGGAGGAAGGGTCTCATCACAGAGGCAGTGTCATGAAATGCATGGCCTCTCCTTGCTGTGCAAACACAGGTGACTCTCCCCCGGTGCGTGTCTCCTCTGAGCAACTCTGAGGTGACCCGTGGACCCCTCAGCCCCTCAGCCCTGCCACCAGAACCAGCTCCGCCCTGTGGGCCTGTGAGCTCTTGGTCCCCAGCCCTCTGGCGCTTCTCCCTCCCGGTGCCCTCCCTGCTCCACACAACTCCTGCTGCGCCCCTGCTGCCTGGGGCTCAGGCGCTGCTCGGCCCTGCTGCGTGCAGGGAACAGCAGTGCGGAGGCCGGGGCCTTGTTGCAAACTGAGGGGCGGGTGGAACTGGGGCGACAGCAGGTGGACTACCCTGGCCTGCGCTTCTGGGTTACGCTTTACACCCAGAGGTTGCTGGTGCGCTCCTGTGCTGGGAGGCAGGCTGACCACAGACTCACTGCAGCAGTTGGGTCCTTGGCGGGGGAGGCAGCCCGGGTGGGCGGAGCTGGATCTTTCCTGGGCGCTGTTTCTTCTTTGGAGCCATCCAGTCATGGACTGAAACCTGAGCCAAAAGAAATCTCGCGTCCTTTAAGTTGTGGGTGCCAAGAATGTGTCCCGGTGACGAGAAAGGGACTAGACGCCCTGCCTGACCGCAGCGGTCTGCAGAGGGATGGAGCCCGCTGTCCACGCTTTACCATTCATTGCCTCTTTCCTTGCGTAATACGCCTTGGTTCCTCCACTTCTGTTCCTTCGGCCGCCTCCTCGCTTTCCCTGCTTTCCCTGTAGTCTTCTGTACACTGTGCTACACGGCCACACTAGGCCTTCTCAACCAGAGATTACACCATGTCACGCCTTGTACGAAAACCTCCACGGCTCCCATCATGCTCAGGGTCACATCCAAGTCCCTCCAGTGTCTCTAGGGCTCAGGGTGAGGTGGACACTGACCCCCGCTTAGCCTGCTTATTTTCTCCATTCCACGGAGCACCCTTGCCCTGGGCGTTCCGGTTTCCACATGGGTGTCGTCTCCTCTCCTGAGAGGTCCCCTCCGCGCCTCAGAGACGCTCTGCACCTTGTGCACCACAGTGCCCCAGGGCTTGGCTCAGGGCCTGACATTAGGTAGGCACCAAAACACATTTGTGGAATAGATAATTGAGCACATGATTTTCATTACGCACATTACAGCAGACGCGAGGAAAAAACAACTCCCTGTCAGCTGCTTGGCTGGAGTAGCTCTGTGATATGTTTATCCAACAATGGATGATAAATGTGACAAAAATGGCTAAAAAGTTCTGTGCCGGTGACAGTCTTGGGGAGGGTAGAAGAGCAAAGACCATTTCTCTTGATCAAAAGCTAGATGCCATCAAGGTTGGATTTGCCCAGGGATATTTAGCTTTGTAGCTACAGACTTAAAGCTATAAAAACACCAGTATTATTGAAATGCCTGCAGGGAAAATGATGCTATTATTGGGAGTCTAAATGGCCCAGCCCCAAATCTCCTATTTCCCCTTTAAAATAATTACTTTTAAAGCGATGTATATGAAGAGGCTCCCCAGGAATGGAATATCACACTCTGGCCCAGCTCCCACCCTTGCCCAGTGAATGGGGATGAGGAAAGGTATAGCTCATGTAGGAAAATGTTTCCTGGCCCCACCAGAGAAATCTTAGAGACAGGAAATTATGGCAAAGTCCTCAGCAATCACAGCTTCTTCCTAAAAGTACCCGGAGGACTTTAGCAAATATTACTGTTGGGTCCATAGGGCAACTGCCTGTGTATTTGGAACTCAGCCCGCCTGCATGGTCCCAGATCTGTCCCTGACCAGCTCCGAGAGCCTGCGGACGTGAATGAACCCTCGTGTTCAGTTCTTCTGGGTGCAAGGATGACTCTCACTGTATATTTATTGTATCACTTTAACAGCCATGGGAAGTTCTCCACTGACAGGTACTGAGTGGGTTCGCAGAACCCGGCAGAGCATGATTTGTACTCTTAGAAATCTGCTGCAAATTTTAGCAAGAATCACTAGGAATTACTTCTTTATAAATTTTTTTGGTTATTTCTTTTAAAATTTTTTATTTTTGCATTTAGTTTTATTACCCTACATGCAACATTTTATGTTTTATTTTGTTTTGTTTTTCTTCCAGTACTGGGAATCGAACTCACGAACTTGAGCTTACCAGGAAGGCACTATGCTGCTGAGCTAAATCCCCAGCCCCTGGTTATTTCTTTATAATTTTTTGAAGATACTCCTTTGTGCTTTTGCCAGCACCTAAAGTAGCTTCTGGTGTCCATGGTCAACAGGACTCTCATTAGCACTTCTGATTATTCAGATTAGAAGCAAATCTGTCCACTCTGCAGGGGCTGCCCTGGAAGACTGGGTAAGTTGGACGCTGCGACTTGATTTTTGGTTTGAACTAATCCTCTGTAGAACTAAAGATCTGTCCTGATGACTCTTCATGGACAAAGCATTGGATGCTGAGTCAGCTGACAGGAGCGAGAGCCGCTGGACAGGTTACTCCCCCTTGCTGAGCCTCAGTATTTACACTTGTAAACTGAGGGCGTTTGAGGAGGTGAATGTCTCACCAGGCCAAATAAGGGCTGTCCCCACTGTAAACACGAAGATGCATTAAGGGATGTGTCAGGAGATCCAGCCCATCCTTGTCTCTGTCCTGCGCCCTAGAGGAAGGGAGGGAAGACGTTACACATCCATCATCTACTGCTAAACAAACCACCCCAGTTTCACGTCTCCAAATCACACTGCGTTGCTGTATTTCACAAGTCTGTGGTTTGCCTGGGCAGAGCTGGGTTGTTTACCCACACCAGGCAGTGCAGATGCTGCATTCAGTGGGAAGCGCAGCTACCTAGAGATAGCCGTGCTGGTTCCCATCCTTCCAGGTCGCTCCATGTGATCTCTCTCATGCAGCAGCGCATCCTGAGCTCCTTGACCGCCAGGAACCCGGGTTCCCAGAGGAAGCTGCCCAAGAAGACATGCCCCATGTACCAGCGTTTATCAAGCCCTTGCAGGACCACGTCCCTTGTACAAGCCCAGCCCCCAAATGGGACGAGGGCAGTGCAAGGGAATAGACAGCAGGGGACACGCTCTGTGGGAGAGAAGCATCGCACGGTGTGGACAGGACAGTGCAGAGTAAGGTGTCTCTGCAGAGCTGGACCATCTATCTTCCTCCGAGGACAGGACTTTCTGGTCCTCAGGATCCTGCCAGACCCCATTCTGACTGGGTGATGAACTTCTTGAGATCCTTAACCCCTGCTCCCCAGAACGCGCCCATGACCTTCTGGTTTGTATCTAGATGTCTCCCCAAGGCCCTCAGGTGCTCGAAGGCGGGGCTTTAGAAATGCGACACATTATGCAGGTACAGCGTTCCTCCTGCTGGAAGGCGGTCCAGTTGGAAGGCGGGGTCACTGTGTGACCGGAAGAGCTCCTCTCCCTCCCGGGCTCCTCTCGGGACTCTCTCTGCTTCCTGTCCGCCATGCCCTGGCTGCTCTCCTCCACGAGGCCCTTCTGCCGGCCATTCTGCCTTGGAGCAGCCACCTGGGGCTGAGGCCTCTGCACGAGGTTAGCCAAGATGAACTGTCCTCCTCCAGGCTGCAGCTGCCCAGTACTACGGTTCAGAGATGAGGCAGGGACTAGGAAGATGACACTACGGTAATTTCGGCACTACAGGAGTTATCCGGCATTTTTCATACAATCAGATGCAGCCCAATAATCTAGTGACTAATGAAGGAAGCTGTGAGGTCTGCAGGGCTGAGGGGAGAACTGAACGATTCCACTGTAGTTCTCCCTCTGGGAGAGGATGGCAACCAACATGGACTGAGCCTCCACAGCGTACCACTGCACCGAGCCCTGGGCTATGGCAATACAGAAGCGCATGGGAACCATCAACACGGCAAATGATACCTGAAGTCTCCACTTCTGATGCTGTGTTCCAGGAACAGTGCAGTTGTAACTGGGGTTACTGCTGCTGCGCCATGAATTCACTTTCTAAAAACAACTGGCTGGGGCTGGTGGCGCACACCTATAATCCCAGCACTCGGGAGGCTGAGGCAGGGGGATCATTGTGAGTTCAAGGCCAGCAGGGGCTACAAAGTGAGCTCAGGGCCAGCCTGAACTGTAGAGTGAGACTCTGTCTCAAAAAGACAAAAAAACAAAACAAAATTAAAAAGCACCAACTGTATTATGCTCTACATGTTTGTTTAATCCTCACAGCAGTCTATAAGGAAAGTACCAGTGTTCCCATTCTACAGATGAGAAAACTAAGTTTCTGAGTGGTTAAGCAACTTTTCAACACCACTCAAGAAATGAGAGGCAAAGGTAGAACCCAAATATGTATCTTAATTTGTCCAGCCACAAATATTTGTTGAACACTTGTTCTGTTCTAGACTCTGACTCTTATTTTCATCTTCTATATGTTCAATAGCAGTTTCTCAATCACAGGCCCACAAAGGTTCTGGAGAGGGTGAATAGACAGATGTTGGGAGCTGGGCAAGTTCACAGGGGAATGAGCTTCCACCTCCAGTCAGCTGGCAAGTCCCTGGGACCCAGGGTCACTTCTGAGTTCCTCTGGCTCGACTAGCATCGTCTTTTGCCATAACTTTTATTGACTTGAATCCCTCAGGTGTTGATGACGAAAGGTCAGCTCTTGGGGATGAAGACAGACAGATGATGAAATCTTGCTTCAGCTGTGGAGTTCTGGAAATAAGACACTTTGTCCAGAATTCTAAATCTCCAAGTGCCTCAAAAATGATGCTAAATGTCACATTCTCCTGCCTTTACTGTGGAGACATGAAAGAAGCCTTGGTTATCTTGGGAATAGTGTAAAAATCAGATTCGTTTTGAGTACACATTTACAGTGAAAGGCCCTCGAGCCATCTGATCAAAGGAGGCTGTCCTGACATCCAGCCCCTGGAGTCCTGTCTGGATAACAGGGTGGCCATCATTGTAAGAAACAGCTAAGAAAAAGGCAAGGCCGGCAAGAGTCAAGGAGCGACAACGAGTCTACTAGGAATTCAGCAGACACGGGCCAGGTGGGCGGCCTGTCACCAAGCATCATCTTGGGGAGCTGAGAGCCGCCTGGGGTGGGAAGGAGCTCAGGGACCAGGAGGTGGAGGAGGAACGAGGCGAGTGTGGCGACCATCTGGACGGGGTGCATCTCTAAGGAGACGGGCTAGGTGGCTCCTATGGGGTTTGTTTGAGGCACGCGAGCGACCCCCTTCTCCCCGGTCTGCGAGAAGAAAGCTCCTGAAGGAAGGAGGCCCCTTATGGCGGGTCTGGTGCCCTCGGATGAGCCGCTCCCAGTGTGGGCGTTTGAAGGCCACTGTTGCTGTGGGCTGGACATGCACAGGAGGGGAGACCCGGGCATTGCTCCTTGGACCAAAGGGAATTTTCATCAACTTCTTTTTAAACAAAGGGGACTTTCCTAGGTGACTGAGCTTTTTCCCTGCATTCTTCTGAACTTTACAGATTACTGTGAAGATCAGTGTTCCTTTGAGAGTCTAGGGGAGCGGGGATGCAGGTAGGTGAGCCTTACGCAGGCCAAGAGAGTGGAAGAGGGGTGAAGTTAGAAGCGCGGTAAGGACACCACGAAGCCAAGGCGCCTAAGAACAGAGAACAGGTAAAGCTGGGAGGGTCATTTTTTAAAAAGCACCAATTTTACATTTTTCCCACCTAAGGATAAGGTTCACAGAAAAAAAGTATCACTGAAAATGAAGCACAAACATGGAAAATCAGATTGAAGTGGAATTTCCAGCCCTCTGAGAGGTTTCAGCAGCAGAGGCCGGGGCTGGGTGTAGCTCTGCGACAGACCACTTGCCCAACACCTGCAAGGCCCTGGGCTCCATCCCCAGCACCACAGAGAAATCCTAAAAAGATTGCACACTTCCTCGTACTTATGAAACGTTTCTGGACCCCTATTTCTGTGAGAATACAAGGTCTCTTAACGGAAAGTACTGATTTTTACAAAAGCAATGTAAGTGCTCTTCTAAGAGTATGTTTTTCATTATAAATATGAGAACCACATATTTCAAAATCGAGAAGAAAATGTGCTCATAGTTTGGCATTGTGCTTTTTCCATTTACCATACATCACGAGCAGAATCACAACCGTATGTCCCTACAGAGGCCCCGTGGCCACCGTCTACACGGCCACCTACTGTTGGGTAGCATGATTCGCCAGTGTCTTTTGGGAAATGTTGGGAGCACGAAGCAGGCAGGCATCCTGTAGAGAACGCCGCCTAGACAGCTCCAAAACAGGTTCATTTTCTGGTGCAGCACTGACTCTTTGCTCTCAGTTTACTAGAAGGGTTCCTGTGATTTTTCCCACTTCCTCACTCAATTAATTATCACCGTCTGAAGCAAGGACTCTCTCTGAGGGCGTCTGATGCTTTTGCGCGTGAACTTGAGCGAGAGCTGAGCTCCAATATTTATCCAATTTGTAAGCGGCCCAGGAGACAGAGACACAGCCATTCCGGTTGGGGACAAAAAGAACTGGACAGGTGGAAAACAAGACAAGATATCGCCGCAGACGCAGGCGAGGGTGGTGCTCAGGGCTCAGGGCGCTGTGGTGGGAGAAGCGCAGCCTCGGGCGGGAGGTGACGCTCTCGCCCGCTCATTCAAGGGAATTCCCAGGACAAGCCTGGCGAGCGGCACTGTGACTGCCAGCTCCAAACTCGGAAAGTGGGCCGTAAAAGGGGAACTACTGAACAAAGAGCTGTTCTCTGCACGCTGTGAGGGAGCCAGGGATGGAACCCAGCGTCTTCCCACTGAGCTACATCCCCGCTCCTTTTTACTTCTTGAGACAGGGCCTCCCTAAGTTCCTACATAGCCCAGGCTGGGCTCAAGCTTGCGACCCTCCTGCCTCGGCCTCCCAGAGTGTTGGGATGATAGTCATACACCGCCACGCCAGGTTCACTTGTTCATCTCCTCCACAGATACTTACCGAACACACCGACCATGTGCCGAGCACTGTGTGCGGACAACACGGGTGAGCGAGGCAGCCACGGTCCCCTCCCTCAGGGCAGCACAGGTAGAAACGCAGCCCTGGGTGAGCCGGGCCACAGACGTAGACCGCCGAGGGCCCTTAGATGAGGGCTGGTCCCACGGAGCCTTGGGTGCGGAGGCTCAGGAGACTGTGTGGGTGCCACTTTGACAGAGACCAGAAGATGGGGTGAGCAGCTTCAGTCACACGGTGCTACAGGCGACCGCTCCAAGGCAGAGAGGGTGTATGCCCAGAAACCCCAAAGCCCGGCGCTGCCAAGGCCGGCGAGGGTGGGCAGGAAGCCGGCTTTGTGGCTAGGGAGAGTGGGTTTCCCACCAGACGCCCCGGGGAGCTGCGGGGAGACTCGGGTGGTGGCGCTTGTGGAGGGGCGTCCTCACGTGATCCCCGGCCAGGGTGGAGAGAGGGCATGAGAGGCAGTGGGGGATGCGCCAGGAGGCCACACGGAGGTCCAGGTGGACACAGTGCGCCTGGCCAGGCGGCAGCACGGGGCCGGGGGTCTGCAGTCCCGGGAGTCCTGTGTCAGAGATGGGGCAGCGCACAGCAGACGCAGCCGGGCTTCGGGTCCCATGAAGCTCCTGGGGCCAAGCCCAAGGCTGAGTGAGCAGAGCCCAGAGGGCCTCGCTCCCGTTGGTTCTGCGCTGGTCAGACGAGGTTCCTGGCCCGGCTGCGGGGGGCCTGGGCGAGACTGGGGGAGCGGGGCGAGGGACACACCAGGCTCACGCACCAGGCTCTCGGCTCAACACCAGCCGCGTGGCCCAGCAGTCCCCGCTGGCTGCCGACTGCAATACTGCCAGTCACGAAGGCTGCGGGAAGCCCACGCTGCAGCTGCTGTGCAGATGTGTGCAGGTGTGTGCAGCTGTTGTGCAGACGTGTGCTGATGTGTGCAGATGTGAGCGGGTGTGTGCAGCCACTGTGCACACATGTGCTGATGTGTGCAGA
>NW_004955476.1:6563744-6564522 GCF_000276665.1 Chinchilla lanigera
GCAGATGTGAGCCATACCACTACAGGGCAGCGATCCAGGAACTGGTCCCTGCTGTTCTCTTTCCAAGCCCCCCGGCCCGTACTGGCTTGCAGGCTCTGAGGAGGCACCATGTGGTCTCCAGGCGCTTCAGCGCCATGCAGGGCATGGCCAGCTCAGGACAGAGGGGCCCCCATCCCCAGCCCCTCACAGGCTCTAGCCAGGGCCATGCGGACAACAGCCTGCATGCTCCCAGACAAGCCCAGCCCCAAAGAACCATCTGCTCACCGTCCTATGCCCCACATGATCTGGGCTAAGGCCCACGGGGCTGTTCTCAGTCCCCCAAATGCATTATCTCCTGCTGGGGGGTTTCACACATGCCTCTCCAGCTGCCAAGCCCCCCACTCCCTCCTTCTCTCCCCCAGGTGCCTTTGCAGGGGCTGTCCCTTACCTGTTCCAATCTGTCCCTAGCTGTCCCTAGCTGCCCTAAGCTGTTCCAATCTGTCCCTAGCTGTCCCTAGCTGTCCTTAGCTGTTCCAATCTGTCCCTAGCTGCCCTTAGCTGCCCTTAGCTGTCCTTAGCTGCCCTTAGCTGTCCTTAGCTGCCCTTAGCTGTCCCTAGCTGTCCCTAGCTGTCCTTAGCTGTCCTTAGCTGTCCTTAGCTGCCCTTAGCTGTCCCTAGCTGCCCTTAGCTGCCCTTAGCTGTCCTTAGCTGTCCCTAGCTGCCCTTAGCTGCCCTTAGCTGTCCCTAGCTGCCCTTAGCTGTCCTTAGCTGCCCTTAGCTGTCCCTAGCTGTCCCTAGC
>NW_004955476.1:6568167-6603577 GCF_000276665.1 Chinchilla lanigera
GTCCCTAGCTGTCCTTAGCTGTTCTTAGCTGTCCATAGCTGTCCCTTAGCTGCCCTTAGCTGTCCTTAGCTGCCCTTAGCTGTCCCTAGCTGTCCTTAGCTGTCCCTTAGCTGCCCTTAGCTGCCCTTAGCTGTCCCTAGCTGTCCCTAGCAGTCCCTAGCTGCCCTTAGCTGCCCTTAGCTATCCCTAGCTGCCCTTAGCTGTCCTTAGCTGTCCTTAGCTGTCCCTAGTTGACCTTAGCTGACCTTAGCTGTCCTTAGCTGTCCCTAGCTGTCCCTAGCTGTCCTTAGCTGTCCCTAGCTGCCCTTAGCTGCCCTTAGCTGTCCCTAGCTGCCCTTAGCTGCCCTTAGCTGTCCCTAGGTGACCTTAGCTGACCTTAGCTGTCCCTAGCTGTCCCTAGCTGCCCTTAGCTATCCCTAGCTGCCCTTAGCTGCCCTTAGCTGCCCTTAGCTGTCCCTAGCCGTCCCTAGCTGTCCCTAGCTGCCCTTAGCTGGCCTTAGCTGTCCCTAGCTGTCCCTAGCTGTCCCTAGCTGCCCTTAGTCCATCTCTTAGCCTGTCCCTGAGCTCCCAGGAGGCTCCTCTCTTCCATGCCACTTGCCACAGTGGCTTCTGGTTTTATTTTATTTCTCTGTTTGTTTGGGTGATTCTCTGGTTAACTGCCTTTCACATTTGAATGACGGCAGTGAGCAGCTCTTCTTGGGCATTGCAAGTTGAATTACCAAGCAGATCTTTTACTGCCTTTGAAATGTTTTAATTTCCATTAGTCCATGTCTGCAGTGCAGAACACTTACAGTCCCGCGGGGGCTGGGGCACGGACAGGACATGTCTTCCTTCCCCCACGCGCCCTTCTCCCCGCCCCGCCCCGTGTCCTCCCTCCTGTGAAGGGTCTGGCTTCCTGTTTCACAGTGTCTCCTGTGTTGCTCTTTAACGTATTTATACTTTGGCGCCTCGTATGAGAGAAACACATTTGAGCTTGTGCGTCTGATCTGTTTCACTTTACTTAGGGTCTCCAGCGCAGCCAGCTTCCTACGTCTGACTCCAGCCTGCCCTTGTTCAGGGCAGAGTGGTGCTCCAGGCTCGTCATCCCCACGTTCACTTTCTCCCTTCATGTGCTGAGGGACATAGAGGCCGCTGCTCAGATTTAATTACCACAAGTTGTGATCCAAGCTGATTTTCACTGACTGAATGAATGCAGCACGGGCTCATCACCGGCTACTTCTGCCAAAACAGACAGACCGGCAAACTCCGTGTTAGCACACTAAGGAAATGGTACGCGGTGGTCCTGATCGAGGGTTTTTCTCCAGATCTTTATCCCTATATAAAACGCACCTGTACTTTTGGGATTTGTGGTGGTTGTTGTTGATGTTTTGTTTTGGTTTGGCTTTTGGTACCGGGAATCGAACTCAGGACCTTGTGCTTGCCAGGCAGGCGCTTGTGCCACTGAGCTACATCCCCGGCACTGACGTGCACCTTTGAAGCACTGCCCAGAGTGGTGGTCACCTCTTAAAATTGGACTCCTGTCCCAGATCCGCGCCAGCAGCCCGAGTGCTCCCACACTCCGTCTCGGCCGCCCTCCTCAGCAGGGGCTGGAGCGCCGTGTCGGGTGGAGGCTTGGGTTCCGGACGGCTGCCAGGCACACGGCGCCAGCTGTGATGAGGAAATCGCCCGCCGAGCCAGAAGGACGCGTTCGGGGGAAACGGAACAGACGTTTGCCCCCAAGCTTCCCGGGTGTCTCCTGCGAGGGCTCAGAAGGCAAGCGGGAACGCTCTCAAGCCAGCAGGAACCAGGGGAGAAGGAGACGGCTTTTCGGCCCCACGTCGGAAATGAGCCCTGTCTGCTCACTTGAGAATACGCGTGGAGAATCAACCCCAGAGCGAATTCCTCGGACCGGGGCCCCTCGCCCGCTGCAAGCTCGGAGCTTGTCGAGTGCTTTCCCAAAGCTGACCACAGACAGATCCGCCAACCGCAGGGAGGCTCACTCCGGAGGTGGGCGGCTGCCTTTTGGAGAGCGAGGCTACTGGGCTGAGGAGGTGCAGATCGGACCCCCGCTCACACCAGCCGTGGTCCTGAAGGCTCCAGAGAAACCTAACACCTCCCAGCACACCACAGCTGGGAGAAGAAACGGGAGCTCCTGAGCCACGGTCACACGGGCTCCGTGCTCGCCCCCACCGCTCCCAGAGCCAGCACGGGTGGATGGCCACCACCTGGTCCCCAAACGCCACTAGAGCCTCCAGAACACACTCCCTGTGGCCCCGAGCTCGGGCAGCAGGAGGAAAGGTACGTACTGAGCTGCGTGTCACCCACGCAAAGGCCAGGTGCAGGAAGGTGCTGCGCTGCAGAGCCGGGAGCTCTGGTCACGTGCCGTGCTCTGGAGCCTACAAACACCAGGAAAAACAGAATAAACAGCCAGGGATTCGGAGACTCTTGTGCCTGGAAGCACTCATCCGTTTCCCCCTTACCTATCTGGGGTCAAATTTAATTTCCGTTTCAGAATGTCATTGCAATAAGCTGGTCTAAAACTTGCCGTCTCCTGGTCAGCACTTGTAAGTTCGCATGCTACTTCTGAACGGAAGTGTAGGCATCTCGATTACTGGGAACACCGCTGCCTCTGTTCCACACGTGACTCAAGAGACACGAGGACCAAGGAATCCACGAGATACACAGAAATATGCTCTTCACTTCATGTCTCGAGGTGGCTGCGGAAGTTCAAAGGTGTGGGAAAAGCATCTGGTCCTGTCCGGTGACAGCTTCACTAAAGAAGAACAAAAAGTGTAGATGTTAGAGATTAGACCAAGACGACACCAATCTGAGAATCCCTCAGAACAGCCCAGGCTCCTTCTATACTCTGAAAACGAATCCTTCTTGGATGAACAGTTTACAAATATTTGTGAAAAAGGAGAAATCCTTATACATCATCAAAAAGAACATCTATGAGTTCAGCCTTTATAGAAAACCGTGTGGAGGTTCCTCAAAAAACTAGAAATCGAGGTATCATATGATTTTTCAGTCCACTCCTGGTTATTTCCAAAGGAACTCAGACAGGTTTTTGCACGTGGACACTTTTAGAACATTGTCTTGGTTACTTTTCTCTCGTTGCTGAGACAAAATACCTGACGCCCAAAATTAAGGAAGAAAAGGTTTATGCAGATCACAGTTTGTGGAGGTTTCAGTCCATACTAGGCTGGCTCCAAGGCAGAGTGGCACATGGCAGAGGGCAAATGTTCATGATGGCACAACACAGCAAAAGCAACCAGAGCAAAAAGGGAGGAGCAGCAGTGAGCAAGCCTCATCCCCTCCCTCACATCGTATGGAAACTACCCGCCCCAGGGCAGGTGTGGCACTCACACCCATAATCCCAGCACTGGACCATGAATCAATCATAAACCCTAGAAACCCGCCCTCATGACTGCATGAGACTTTGGGGGGACATCTGAGCACACATCACAGCAAACATTAGTCACTATAGCCAAGACGCAGAATCAAACTGTGTGTCCACTGGATGAAGAACAGGTGGCACTGTATACATAATCTATGGAACACTGTTCAGTCATAAAAAAGAATGAAATTCTGTCATTTGCAGCACCATGGATGGAACCTTAGGATTACATGAAGTGATCTAAGTCAGGCACAGGAAACAAATACTTCATAATCACATTTATGAATGGCAGCTACAAAGCTGAGCTCAAAGAACTAGCAGATGGAGTGGGGGTGACCAGAGCCGCGGAGGACGTGATAAAGGAAGAGATGGACAGTGAAGGGTTCCAGGAACACGCACGCAGCCGAGTGGGAGGAACAACTTCTAATGTTCTATAGCACAGTCAGCTTTGGTTGACAGCAGTTAGTTGAACAGTTCCAGAACAGCTATGGAGAGGATTTGGAATGTCTTCTATAAAAAATGATAAATGTCTGCAGTGACAGACACCCAATTTCCACACTGTGATCACACACGTATCAAGACATCACACTACTTCCGTAAATATGTACAACTACTATATGTCAATTCAATGTAATGATATATTTTTAAAACTTCCAGGTAACCCAAATGCGCCCAAATATCTAGGATCAGGGCCACTGACTGAGCAGAAGTCTGTTCCTGCCTCTGAATCTTGGCAACAGATAGAACTGGGGACACTGACTGTCCCAGTGTGTGCGACTCGATTTTACTCTGTCCCTGAGAGATGCCCGCTGCCGCTCTGGGCTCCACCACACCCAGTGTGGCACCAAGTTATTGCTCACAGTGGGGTACTTCTGACAGGGAAATGGGCCCTAGGAGTAGCTTTTCTGGGAAACAGACACTAACCTGGGCTGTGCCAGGGAACCTAGGACTTGTCACAAATGTGTTCTCAGTGGATGACCTCCAACACATGCCATGCTTCCCAAGGCAGGAAAGCGAGTCACAGGACGCCTCTTTCTTCGCCAGCTGAAACCAGCGTGTCCTCAGGCTGGCGTCTGACAACATGCAACAGGTCCCGAAACCACAAACCACATCATCTACCGTCACTTGAGAAACAAGAGACCTGCTGTTTTGCAGGACAGCCAGACGTTTGCCTCCGTGACTGCACATCCTAGGGAAGCCACCACCTCCTCACCGAGGCATCCAAACCCACATCGCCCCCGGTCCCAGCCTAAGTCCCAGCTGTCTCCCGAGGAGTGGAGTGTACACCGTGTCGACACCCGTGGCTCTGTGGATGACCACATTAAGGACCTGAGGGCTCTTTGATTTAGGAAGATGATCGCTGCAGCAGCGGCGCTTCTCACACCTGAATGTCCACAGGAGTCGGCAGCTCCTGAGTGCGTCCAGGCGGTCGTGGAGCTGTGACCCTGGAGTCCACATCCGGCCCCTCCCCTTCCTCTGGCGCTGCTCGCTGCTCAGCTTCCTGACCACATGACTGAGCAGCTCATGATGACCCTGCCTGGGAGCCAGGGAGCCATGGACCGAGTCCTCTGAAACCTTGAGCCGAATAAACCTCCCTTCAAGTTATGGGTTTAGGGTACTGTACCCGGTGACAGGAAAGTGACAAACATGGTGGCCCAGGTGAGAGTGCAGTGGGGAACAGAGAAAAGAAAGGGTTCATGACAGAAAGAGTCCAGGGATCGCAGAAGGAAGAGTCTGAGTCTTCTTTCCTGCACTGGCTCTTAGGGTAGTGTCTGAACCTAGACTCTTGTAAGGATGGTGGTGCATGCCTGTGATCCCAGCACTCAGAAGGCTGAGGCAGGAGGACTGCTGTAAGTTTGAGGCCAGCGTGGGCTACATAAGTGAGTTCAAGGCCAGCTGTCTCAAAACAAACAAACCAAAAAAGTGAAACCAGACCCTTTAAGGAAGTCAGGAATAATCCAGAGGGCGGTGACAGCTGGGTGCAGACAACTGGCCCCTTCTAGCCTTGCCCCACGGCTGAGAAGTATACAAGAGCTGGCAGAGAGCACGCACCGGAAGGGGCAGGCAGACGAGAAGAGGGTGCCCGGGTGCGTGGGAGGCCAGCCGCGGCCCAGATGGCTGCCGCAGGGGTCCCGGGGCCCGCGTGGAATTTAGGCACAACACTGGGCAGAGTGGTAGATGCCCACACGGGTTCCTGTTTCGTTTCTGCCCCCCAGAAATGATGCCCCAGAACAGGCTGGATGCCTGGGCATCAACTAGGAAGGGTCACCTCCTCCTTCGTGGGGGGCACACTTCAGTCCATGGTCAGTCCGTGCAGTCCAAGAACCATCGGGACCCTTACTCCAGCTGCCTCGGGCCTGCAGGTTGGCCGGCTTGGCCGGCTTGGCCGGTGGTGTTTACGAGAGCAGCCGCAGGCGCACGTCAGCTGGGCACCCGCATGGCTCATGCCCGTGCGGCAGCTGGAGCCGCCATCTGAACGGCTTTCACACGGCTCTCCCAGCGCACGGCACGCAGTCCTACCCAAGACAGAGCGGCGGAGCGTGCGTGCTCCCGAGGCCCAGGCGACAGCTGCGCGACCGTGTGCTCCCGCACGTCATGCGCGGAATCTAGGCGGCACTGGCTCTGGGTCTGGCTGACAGCGTGGTCTGGCTGTGCGTGTCCTTCAAGGGTGTGACCCCTGATACTTGTCTTTTACGTCTCAGCGGCCTGGAGTGAGTGAGGGAATGCCCACGTGAGATCACTTGTCAGGAATCCAGCGAATGCCCACGTGAGATCACTTGTCAGGAATCCAGCTCCAGTGCTTCGAGGCTCACTCCGGTACGGTGCCTGTTACTCTGCGAAGGAATAGACATCACGGCTCCGTAGTGACCGTCACCGCCTGCGGGTGACAGCCAAGGCCAGGCACAGAGAGACCAACATTCACGCAGCGCTGCAACCCAGGTTAGTACTTTTAATAGTCTGTAACAATAAGTGACAGGAATAAAAAGGTTAACCTGTTATCCCTTTCCACATACTATTCAATTATTTCACAAAGATTCCCACTGGGAAAAACAGCTGTAGATCCATTTACTCCAAAAGCAGGATGACTAACTGGAAAATGAAAACAGTTATTCGGTTTGCTCAAATGCTGGCTTTTTCTTTCCTCTTTCCTTCTCTTCTCTTTCCCTGTTCTCACTCTACTTCCCTGAGTAAGGAAATACCTGAAGCTTTTTAAAAGTAAGATGAGCAAATCAGAGTGTAACTGAATTACAAGCACTGTGATAAAAGCTGCTTTTATTCAGACATTTCTTAGCCAGGGGTGGTGGTGCCTGCCTGAAATCTCAGCATTCCTTGGGAGGCTGAGGCAGGAGAATTACAAGTTGAAACCTAGCCTGGGCACTTAGGGACTTCTTGAGATTCTGTCTCAAAATAAAATTAAAAAGGGCTGGGGATGTAGCTCAGTGTGAAGGCCGTGGGTTCAGTGTCCAGTAGGAAAACAAGGCAAGAGGTGTGGGGGGAGGGGAGGGGAGGGGAGGAGAGGAGGTGTCGTGGGCTGCAGCCTGCGCCCGGCATTCTGCCGCCCAGTGACATAGGCCTGTGTCTCCTGGGTGACACGGCCGCCCCGGGGGACAGAGGACCAGCGAGACCCCGGGGTCGCCCTCTGGTCTCCAGCAGGCAGCCGGCTCTGCCGCAGGCCCGGAGCCCGGGTGGCTGTGCGGGTTCCCAGCCTGCCCCAGACGGCACAGAAACGAGCTGATGACGGTTACCCTCCGTGGCGCCTGGGGCTGCCCGCCCAAGGCCACCCAAAGTGTCCGGATGGAAACAAGGTCACGGCCCGGGGCTGAGCCACTCTCGCCGAGGCCCGCGGGCCGAGTGAGAAGCGCTCTTCAGAGGCGGCAGAGCACAGGCTCTCGGAAGACAGCTCTTAGAATTTGGGCTCACCCGCTTAACACAAGGCTTTTCGCAATTTTTATTTCGCAAATGCCCTTCACGATGTCTGGACATGTTACTTCAACCTCCTGCTGCCTCCCTTTCCTCCCTGGGTAAAACTAGACAAGCGACAGGTCTCTCTGAGGGTCCAATGAGATGACACGTGCAGGGAACGCCCACGGAGGCAGCCGGCCGCGCACTGTATCAGTACCAGCTGTTCTCCAACAGGAGTTTGGGGACAGCTAAACCCACACAGGTTTGTCCTCAGAGGGAGCCGTACGCGCCGCCCTTCCGGTGGCCCTGATGCTTAGCGATGAACTCAAGAGCAGCTTCGAACAGTGACTTCTGCCTGAATCCCAAAGACCAAGCTCCACGTGGGTGAATTCCCTTCCCGAGCTTCCCACTGGGCCAGCGCAGCACGCTCACTCTCAAGAATATTCATCATGATGGGATGCCACGTTTTTTTTTAATTTTTTGGGTTTTTTTGGTTTTTCTCCGGTACCGGGAACCAAACTCACGACCTTGCGCTTGCCAGGCAGGCGCTTTTGCCGCTGAGCTAAATCCCCAGCCCCGGGATGCCCCGTTTTTGACAATAATTGTAATTATCATGATCTCATAGTTTATAATCTTCACAGTGATTGCATAAATATCATCTCATTTAAACCTCAGGGCATTCAGTGAAGAAGGCAATAAATATGTATTTTGAGCCAGGGTTTTCTCTGTCGTCCAGGCTGGCCTCAAACTCCAGAGTTCAAGCGACCCTCCTGCCTCAGCCTCCCTGTTAGCTGGGACTATAGCTTCCATTGCTCTAGCCACAAGGCAAACCCTTAATGTGTCCCTTTCATAGCTGGGGAAACTGAGACCCTCTAAATAAAGCCAGTTTGATTAATAGTAATCGTTGCTACAACTAACATTTTTGTTAAGTTTCATACTAAATTGAACATATGAAGTTGGTGATATTCCACCATCATTAACCCACAACTGGAAATTTATTTCATATCGTTCTACCTGAATGCTAAACTCACTGATTCAAGAAATCACAAGGAAGACCCAGGTGTGGTAGTGCATGCCTATAATCCCAGCACTCATGAGGCTGAAGCAGGAGGATCATTGCGAGTTTGAGACCAGCCTGGGCTACAAAGTGAGCTCAAGGCCAGCCTGAATTGCATAGTGAGACCCTGTCTCAAAAAGACAAAAATAAAAAGAAATCATAGGGCAGAATATATATCCATTTTATCCAGGAGCAAAAGGAAGGCTCTGAAGTAAATCACGAGCAAGGGCCAGGATTTGAGGATTTAAACCTTGTGGAAGAAAACACTAGAGAATATCCTTGTCTCTCTCGAGGATTTTTTGGTTCTTGAACAAGAGAAAGAATCTGCGAAAAGACTGACGTACCCGAACCCTCTGGATGCTGGGAGCGACTGTCCTCGTTGTCACGGGACTCGGAGATGCTCGGCGTGGTCCCTGACCGTCTGCCCGAGCCCCCAGGTCCCGGGGACACCCGGCCGGCTCTGCTGTCTGTGACAGCGGCCAGGCAGTGGCCTCGTGGGGACCCTGCAGCCCTCGGTCTGATCGGTGGATGCGGTCCGGCTGCAGCACACTGCCCGCTTTCTGCATCTGTTCCCGGAAGGCTACGCAGGGTGTGCAAGGCTGTGGTGACGGAGCCAGGCAGGGGTGGGCCAGGTCCACCACCCAGGCAGGGCTCCGGGATGAAAGGACGGTGCGCGGCCGGTCAGCTCCCGCGGGCCTGCTCCTCGCCCAGCCAGGCACTGATGATCCGGGCAGGGAACTGGGGCACGGTGGGTGTGTCTCATAACCTGCCACAGGCGACGAGAGTTCTCTTAGCTGGGCACAGCGGTGCATACCCATCCCCCCAGCACTCAGGAGGCTGAGGCAGGAAGGCCTCCAGGAGTTCGAGGCCAACCTGGCCTACACAGAAAGCCCCTGTGTCAGAACAGCAATAATAGTGCCCTGACAGCCGCCCACGGGGAGAGGACCAGTCCTGGGAACAGGGCAGTGGGTGCAGGAAGCTGGGGCAGGGCAGTGCCTCGCCTGGTGTCCTGGACACACAGCCGGAGGCTCGGTTCTGACGGGGCTCTTCCAGTTCCGGCCCGCAGCCAGCCCAGGAGCGGCTCAGGAAGAGCCTGTGTCCCCGTCACAAGGGGCAGGCGCGGCCAGGACGGGTCCTGCGGGCCCAGGGACCACACGGCGGCCCCAGCCCCAAGGTGCGCTCCTGCGACCCAGCCTCCCCACCCCCACGCGGGCCCGGCGCTGCCCACGGCAGAGCCGCAGAGAAACACTGCCTGCTTCGGCTTCCTTTGGGGATGTGCGCTGTGCATCGAGGCTCAGTATTTCCATTCATGATGAACTGAAATTCCAAGGCATGGCTGAGCAATTCCTCTGAAGTCACAGGATAGGATCTGTGGCCTCGTAGCCGGGCGTGGTGGTGCACGCCTGTAATCCCAGCACTTGGGAGGCTGAGACAGGAGGACTGCCACAAGTTCAAGGCCAGCCTGGGCTAGACAGGTAGTTCTGCGATAGCCTGAACTATACCCCAAGACCTTGTCTCAAAAAAAAAAAAAAGAAAGAAAGAAAAGAGCAACTCTGTGGCCTCTCAGTTGTCCACGGGCTCTGAAGCCATTGCTTACTCCTTCATCTGCAACAGAAGTGGAGGGTCAGATTAGGAAAGGTCTTACCCCAAGAGTTGGAGGGGAGGAGAAGGGGTGCGAAAAGAAGTGAGATGTGTCATGAACATGAACCGACTCCCCGTGAGGAAAGCCAGCACTAAGTACTGCAAACATGGACTGAGGAAATTAAAATTAAAAAAAAAGGAAAGGTCCTCCCCACCCTGCTAACGGTAGGCATCTGCTGGAGACAGGGAGTAGCAGTCAAAATGACTCCAACCCTGCTACAGGGTGCTCCTTAGTGACCAGAGTTCCAGCTCCTAGACGCTGGCCGGAACCCGCACCGAGCTACCTCGCGCCCTAGAACATGTCCCCTGGGGCTGGACACAGCCTGCTCCACACAGGCGCGCTGGGCGCTGGCTGGCAGCAGCTGCACCCCTCAGCCGCTGTGCAGAGCCCCGGGGAGCAGCCCCCGCCTGCTGGGGGTCGGGGACACCGACAGCTGCCCCCCGAGCTCAGCCTGCGTGCGGCATTTCTTGGGCGAGAAACACACACAGCCGGCGGAGCACTCTCCGGAGTTCCTCTGTTCGAAGGGCCGGAGTGCAGGACGCACGGGGCCACAGCCGCTCTCAGGCAGCGCGCTGAACACTTTCTCAAGACAGACAGAGCCCGGGCTGGCCTCAAACTTCTCCTGCCTCAGCCTCCCGACTGCTGGGACGACAGGCGTGGGCCGCCACACCCGGCCACACGTCCTGTTTATAAAAGTTAAATGTGTGGAGGGCAGGGTTTGTGGGAACACGGCTCAGGGTCAGGGAAACGCGGCAGACCAGTGATTGACAAGTGCACTGACCAGTCTGCTAATGGGAATAGCAATTTAGTTGTTACTAAAACACCAGCGGAAGACTTCCTGCAAATGTGTGTCAAAAAAATAATAAATGGCCTTCACTGTTTCCTGCAGTCCTTGACTTTGCTTCCGGTGGAAAACCTAATGCAGAGAGCCTCACGGAGGAGAAACAGCAAACCCCCACCCAGTATCAGCGAGGTGTGAGCTTTGTGCTTCGGGGCCTGAGCATGGTCACAAGGAGGCCCCAACTGGGGTGTCTGTGGGAGACACTGGATGGGCTGTCGGCTAGAGTCAGAGAGGGACTAAAATCCCGAAGAGAACAAAGATGGTCCCCAAACACAAGCACTGCAATCTCCCTCTTGCCTCCTCCTCCTCCTCCTCCCAGCCATGCTGGGCCCTGCAGTGAGTGGGGTCCTCTCCCCACCCCCACCTGAGCAGAGCTGAGGCCCTCGGAGCGCATCACTGTTAGACAGACACTGCCAGCGCTGCCTGGGTCCCCAAACTCTCAAATGACAGCGCTGTGCGCTGTGAAACAGACAGGAAGTGGTTTTTGCAAAAGGAAAAATCATTTCTTCATAAGGCCTTCCAGGAAGTTGAGTTTCCCACTTTCCTTGCTGTGAAGCTGATTCCACACCAGGACTTCCCGTCACTAGGTAGAGAGAAAGCCGGGGCGGGGTGGGGGGGAGGGGGGCGGAGCTAACGGGTGGAAAATCCGGGCTGCAAGGAGGATCTCACTTTTTCCCCACACTCTGTGTGAACTGCGAAGTCTAAAGAGGGACTGCCCAGTGTGACCCCCAACTTCAGGCCCAGGAGCCAGCCTTCTTACTCTTCTTACTTCCAGTAAGCACGCTCCTGCTCCTCCTGCCTGTGATTTCACTCTTCAACCTCGTGAGACAGTGTGCACAGTTATGCGGCTTGCACAGAATCAGTCGTTTCTGTATGAAGGGTCCGCCGGAGAGCCCCCACAGGAAGGACCCCCGCGGGGACACTGTCCTCTCTGTCGGCTCTCCAGGGGGCCCGCCCAAAGGGTCCTGGATGCACCACTCCCGCCGTGAGCTGCGGGCTTCCGCTGCACCGCTGGGAAGTGAGAGACACATCAGTGCTCCTGCAAACCTTGGAGGGCTTAAGATTTCTCTTCCGGAAGACACCAGCAGGCCTTCAAGAGACAGGCAATCACAGATAAAGTGCTTTAGCTCACCCTTGCTCTGCCTTCGAAGAAAAAACAAAAAAACCCCAAACATCACCAGATATTTACAAAATGCAAATGTTATTCAAAAGGAAGTCCTGGAAGAGGCTTTTATTTTTGAAAATGGACATCATGGGCTCCTCCTTCCCCTGAGCCCTACAGTTCCCCGAGACGCCTCAGGACGCACACCACAGCAGAGACAGCCTTTTGTTTTTAGAGTAAAAACACTTTGTTTCTATGGCGTTTTTGCATTCATCCGGTCCCCCATTTAAAGGACAGGACGCTGAGGCTGAGGGGGGCCTGGCGGGCACAGCGTCCCACGGCTGGTGCCAAGGAAACTCGGGCTGTCGTGTCCTCAGGACTGTGTGGCTCTGCGCCCCGTCACTCTTCCCACAGCAAGGAGGTCACCTGCTGACGGCTGACATGCCCCCTCCTTTCACCCTCACACCAGCACTGTCGAGGGACTGACAGAGGTGCCTCTGGACCTTCGAGATGAGAACTGTGGACCAATACTCGCAGTGTTCCCCTCCGGGATCAGGAAATTCACGGGCCACACGAGGGGTCTCTACCTCAGGCCCAGGACCCTGAGACCCCAAGTTAAGAACCTATGATGTCTACGGAATAGAATCATGAGACACCAGAAGCCCAGGAAGACGAAGGTCTTACTTCCCCTTAGTTATGATGTTTCCCAGGCTTATTCAATTCTCTCCAGCCCCTTACTGAGCGAATGTAAACGGATTAAACAAATTAGCATGTACTTGCGAGCATGGAAGAAAACCCAGTGGGCACTGCCACCAGGGCATTCTAGTGTTCCCGCAGGCATGCCCCGGATTAGCAGCACATGGGGATGTTTCTAGGAAAGTAGCAATTTGGAAGCATATTTTCAAATGCAAGAGCACACCACAGTCTTGCTGGCTGGCTCCGGCAGCAGCATAATGAAGCACCAGTGAACACAGGAGGGATTTTCTCTGTGAGCAAAAACAAGCACAGCCTGCAAACTCTCAGCTCCTTTCTTCCTGGTACTTCCGACAGCTTTGCGACAGCCAGCGGGAGCCTCTGTTGCTTGTTAATCCATCTCCACCTATAACCAGGGGCACCCAGCTGCATTCCGTGACCACACTCAAAGCCATCAGCGCCCCGCAGGCCTCCTACCCAAGCCCGCCCCTTGGTTCTTAGCAGAGAGCTGACTTCCTTCAAAAAGAGAGGCCATCAGACCTGAATTCCCACCTTGATTCTTGCGAGATCTCCCATGCAAACACACCCCGCAAGCCCACCTTCATCCGGTCCCACCCTCAAGTCTTCCCTCTCTGCCCTCCGAGGAGGACCTGGCTTCCTTTGCGTCCGAGCAATGCCCATTTCCCCGTGCTGTGCAGCCTGTCCCAAGGCATTCCCTCACAGATTCTGCTTCACTAATTAGTTTCTTCTTCCTTGCTGTGTAGATCTTATTTTGAATTGTGAAATGTATCATGCATGGGAAGCATACTGTGGTGGCTGGGGCTCAGTATCAACTTGATTGTCTTGGGATCCACCTGGGGGATTGCTGGAGCACACTTCGGGGTGTCCCCGGTGGGTTGTGGAGATGTGGCCCTGGGGGTCTCTCTCAGGTCCTGCTCCCTTCCTCTCTGGCACTGTCCCCTCACTGTGCTTCCTAGATACCATGAACTAAGCAGCTTTGCTCCCCCACATCCTTCCACCATGATGCTCCTCCCTGGAGCCAGCTGACCATGGACTGAACCCCCCGACACTGTGAATCAAATCAAACCTCTCCTCCTTTAAGTTGTGGGTGTCAGGCAATGTGTCCAGCAACGGGAATGCTGACTAACACACACATGAAAATATCTGTTCAACGTAAATAGCAGGAAAATACCAGCACACGTGCATGCACTGCCAAAGTGAAGAGGTCTCGGTAACTTCACGTGTGCTTTGCGGCCCTCGGCAGCGCATCTCTCTCCAGTCCACGGTAAGCGCTTGCTTTCTCTGTGGTTCTAGCAGCTGTGGGTTTAGACTTGAGCGACACCGCCCAGAGTTCTGCTTAATTTAAAATTTTATATAAGTGCAACCATACCGATTATATTTTAGGGCTCATTTTTTGTCTCAAAATTGTGCTTTGGAGGTTTATTCATTTTGTTCTATACAGTAAGTTTATTTTCACTTCTCTTGAGTGTTTAATCCACAGCATTCCTTCATTTTATTTCTGTAAAATATTCCATTACATGACTAATCCATAATTTACTTGTGATCGTGTCACTGTTGTTGGATATTTGGGCCATTCTCAGCTTTTGTGTTATGACAAGCAATACTATCATGGACATTCTTAGAATTGGATCCTGGTTGTGTGAGGATCTTGCTAGGATGGTGGTTTTCAAAAATTCTTGAACACAAGTTACAATTAGAAATACATTTCACAACAACCCCAGATTAATGGAATAATACATACTTTCCTCGTAGCAACCCAAAGGATTAACAAAATAATATGTGAACATACCATTAGTAATGCATTCTAGTATTTCCTATTTCTACTGTTTTGTTTAATGTTATCATACCCTGTTATAGTTTTCTTTCTTTTTTAAATGCTGGTTCATCCACCTGTTTGACCTGACTCTAATCAAAAAAAGCTACAGACACATACCTGCAGCGACACTGCTGGGCTGTGAACACATACATGTCCTGACTTTCCAAGGTAATGACAAACTGTCTCAAGGACGCACTCTCAGTTTATATTCCCACCAACAGAAAATGGAAGTTGCACAGTTCCATGGTCTTGCTAACCTGGTGGCACACGAGCTGTAACATGCTTCCCAATTTGCTGGTATTCTGCATTATCTCACTGCGGCTTTCATTTGCACTGGTTACTAATGAAATGCAGCATATTTTCCCATGTTATGGGCCATCTTTGCTTCCATAAAATGCCATTTATATATTTTGGTCATTTTTCTTTTAGGCTATCTCCCTCATATAATGGTAAAAGATTTTAGTATTTTCTGCATGCCAATCCTTTGTTGGCAATGTGTTGCAAATCTCTTCTCCCACGTCAGTCTATCTTTTGACTTTCTCCTGTGATGAGCTGCGGCCATGGAACATGGTTGAAATGGTGATTTTTCTCTGCAATTTGCATTTCTGTTTAACACTGTAAGGACTCCTTCTGTACAGGAGGTTACGTTCTGTGCATGGTCTGCTCTTGACCTTACGTGAAAAGGTTGAGAAGCAACCTCTATGCATGGTGTTCTAGGAGCTCCATGTGCATGCTGCCACATTTAAGACTTCCATCCACCAAAAATGTATTTTCAAATGCAGTGCAAAGTTTTGGGATCCAGTTTTATTGTGTCCATGTGAAGGCATCGCCGTGCGCCGAGCACTGAATGGTCTTCCGTGTCCATCAGGAATCAAGCGTGTGTGCCTGAGCGGGTTTGCTTCGGGCCCATGTTCCAATCTGTAGATCTGCTGACCATCACTGTAGCCTCAACGTGCGTCCCAGCCGTCACAACGAAAGCCCTGCTCTGCTCCTCTTCTCCACAAGCACCAGTCCTTTTTCTCTTCTATATGAATTTTAGGAGAAATTTTAGGATTTTAGGAGAAAGTTTTCCAATTTTCGCACAAAATCCATCTTGATTTGGATTGGAATGTTGTTGAAACTAAATACAGAGATAACCTGTCACAACGCTGAGTTTTTCTATTTGAGTAATACTTTTCCCTTTATCGAGGTGGACCTGGATGACAGTCAGTATCATTTTTAATGTTCTCCATAAAGGGGTTTCCGCTCTAGGACTTTCTCCTTGTGCCGTCGTTAGCAGAAGGCAGCGGACGGCTGCTGCTGAACAGAAACGCATCGACTTCTGCACACTGACAGCCATCAGCCACTCTGCCTGACCCTGTCCTTAGGCGAATAATCCATCCACAGACTTTTAACGCTGCTTGGCATCATAATGCTATTTGTTCTCACTGTCTCATATTTATCATTAGTTTTCTCGTCTTACTGTACTGGCCCAGACATACACTCAGCTGTTAGCTGCTCTATTTTCCTCTTGATTCCAAGGGAAATACTTCCAGTATTTCGTCATAAAACACAGCTGCTATAGGGTTTTTTATTTTATGAAGAAATAAAACATTTTCAAAACCAAAAAATAAAACAATAACAATCGTTATAGAACTATGTATCATTATCTTCATAGTGGTTACTGCTGCAGGTTTTCGTCGTTGCCCTTGTAATATTGAGAAAGTTCCTTTCTGTAGAACGTTTTTAATCATTTCACTGTTATTTCGATGATTCTTGTGGCTCTTTTTCTTATGCATGTAAAAGATATTTAATAGTACTATTGAAATGACATACAACCAACAGCTCATACTTGATACAGCTCTGACGTATTCTGACATCTATGTGTCTGTGAACCATCATGACAAGCAGATTGTTTCCCTGAGCCCCCCTGAGCACTTCATAACTCTCCCTCGGAATGTCCCAGCCGCACCCTGCTGTCCCCAGCTATCACATCATCTTGTCAGCACAGCCACTTCGCATTTTCTAGAAATGTACACAAAGAAGGCCGGGGGTACAGCTCAGCAGCACAGTGCGTGCCTGGCAAGCACGAGGTCCTGCGTTGGATTCCTAGTACCAAGAAAGAGAGAGACAGAGAGAGAGGGACGAAGGAAAAGAAAGAAATGTACACAAATAAAACCATCCTATGTGTATTTTCCTTTAGCCTGGCCCATTTTGCTCACTTGAATTATTCTGTGGTCTGTGATCACCCCTGCAGACGCAGTGCCCGAGGCTCTCCCTGGACTTCCTTCCCCGGTGGGCAGTCAGCTGGGCGTCTGCACCTCTGTCATTCTGGAGGAGACGGGTCAAGACCAGCACTTCTCCCTTGAACTCACTTTGTAGCTCCAGCTGGCCTTGGACTCACAGCGATCCTCCTGTCTCAGCCTCCCAAGTGCTGGGATTATAGGTGTACGCCACCACACCCGGCCACAGTAGCTGTTGAAGTGAGTTTTCTAAAATCCAAGCTCGTCTTGTGTCCTTCAAACTCCGCCAAGGTCATCACCGATGGACTAAAGCCATGCTCTAGGCACACGTCCTGGCCCTCACCACCCGCCCCTGTCTTCGATGCGTCCCTCTCCTGCAAACGTAACTGCCAGGAACAGGGGCGGCATCACTGCTCAGCTCTTTGTGGTTCTGAATTCTGGGTCAGGGTTAGCTCCCCCGGCCAGCGCTCCTCAACCTCCCCCATTCGCCAGCCCCTGCATTTCCTCCCGAAACCATGTGCTGAACAAGGGAAAATATATCTTGAGGCAATTAATAAGTAAAACATAATGATTCAAAGGGCTCTCAAGAAAGAATGTTTTCTCTCAAAACTGAAGAGCTGAGTGACAGCTGAGGGAGCCTTAGGACACACTGCTGCCGGGAAACCCACTTCCCAAATGTGAAGAGCAGGGCACTCCCTCCCTGGTGGGCTCAGCACCCGCGGGCCGCGTGGCAGACGGTGGCGGCCACAGCCGTGGGGGCGCGCGCGTGGCTGCTGAGCTGGGGCCGTGCGGCTGTGTGGCTCCCTCTTGCACCTGGAGGAGAAGCCGAACTCTGCACTGACCCCGAGGACTCGCAGGGCGTCTCCACAAGGCTGAACCTGGAGGCCGCACGCATCTCGGGGGACACAGCACAGCTGCTCCGCGTCTCTCCGAGGACGGGCAGCGGGCTGGGAATCCAGGCTCGGGTCTGCATTTGCTCCTCCGGGTTAGCTCTGGGCGGAGACGAGGGCAGCTCCTCCACGCAGAGGAGGTAAGGAGGCTCCACCTCTGCCTGCCTCCTTTCCTCGTTAAAGCCCACAGCTCCCTCTGAGAAGGCGGCAAATCTTGGCTCCCACCCACTGTTCCCAAGCACTCTTTGGCCTCTTTGTGCTTAGTGATTTTTAAAGCCTACTTCTGTACCGCTGTGTGTCAACTCACATGGCCATTCACCGTAAAGGTAGCAAATGTACCAAACTTGCACGATGAAAACAGTCCCAACATGTAAGATTCTCACCACATTCTTCAGGTGACGATCAAACCGGCTTACCCCTGACGCGGGGCAGCTACAGCACCAGCGTGGCTTCCGCGCCTCTCCGTGCAGCCCTGCTGAGCTGTGTGCACTCGACCCACAGCTGCTTTACTGTTGCAATGGCACTGAAATCAGCTTTGCTAAAACTGAGCTTAGTCCTTTCTGACGGCACGTGGGCTTAGATCACACTAAACAGACGCTATGAACTTGGGTTTCTTTGCACCCTATTCTTCGAAATTTATTAGGAAAGGCATCATGAGCAAAAGGAAGAATTTTTTAAATTATTTTTTGCAAAAGGAAGAATTACAAAGAATCACCGTTGCTCCGAGATTCATAAACACCTCCTTCTGTCACCGCCAGCCGCGTGTGGAGCTTCGCTGGCTATCTCCAACCCGTTTCCGCTAGTCACTAGCACTTAGCTTCTCTGTGCTACACTTTCTCGTTGGGGAGAACAGATAATAGTCTCGAGACTTTCTATGTAAACTTTTAAAGGATTGGCTACTCCGCAGAGCGATGACCACCACCTTTCATCCGGTGGCACGATCGGTACATTAAAGGCCCCTTTCATCTGTTGAACATTTTATTTCTAAATTTGTCTTTGAACCTCTTGTGGAGGAGCCGTAACATCTTTGCGTAACAATGACAGACTCGAACCACCTGAAATAACAGCAGCAGGGTTTGGAGGGCCTGTTTGTTCTGGAATGCCATGAAAGACGACGGCTAATTCGGCGGATCAGCAGCTTCAAAGCCTTCAACTGGCCCCACTGGAAGCCACACGGCGCTCACGGCCGCACGCACACCCATGGGAAAGGCAATGAACGGACCGGAGGGCACCAGGGAAAAGAGCACAAGCAGGCGCTGGACAGCGCGACCCCGGGTTTTGGCCGGGGTCTCGTCCGCATCCTAACTCGCTATCCCTGCGCTCACAGCTCATACTTTATGACAGGAAGTCTGTTACGCCCCAGGGAGGCCCTCTTCCCTCAAAGGGGACTCTGTCTTCTCTGACGGAGCTAAGAATTTCTTAGACACAAAAAGCAAAATGAAAGACAGGAAGCAGGGAGAGATCTGTGTAACAGAGGGGACCAGGAGATGGGTGGGGATGAGGGGAGGAATGAAGGTGTGACGCGCACGCACCCGGCCCCACAGGGAATGCGGTATTATGCACGGCATCTGCAGACTAAGAAAAAGAATTTTGAACGACATGCTAAAGTTCAGGGGACTGAACAAGACATTCTATAAAAATAGTCAAGTGAAGGGCTAGGTGGCGCATGCCTGTGAGCCCAGCACTAGGGAGGCTGAGGCAGGAGGAGCTCCATGAGTTTGAGGCCAGCCTGGGCTACAAAGTGAATTCAAGGCCAGCCTGAACTGCACAGTGAAATCCTATCTCAAAAACACACAAAAAAAGGGTTAGGGTTAGGGTTAATAAAAATTAAAGAATAACAAAAGCCCAAATTCAGGCTTTGACAAAGCAGCAGCCTTGTCTAGAAGGAAGCACAGGGTCTGGGGAGGAGCAGTGAGGAGGTGGACACCGCGATCCACCCCGGAGCCGCGCTCGACGGGGAATGACAGTAGATCCTCTGTGCGCTCCTGACAGAAAAGACAAACCAGAAAGGAAGCTGACTCCTGACAGTCTTTCTAAATTTCTAAAACGTCTGGTCAGGATGGGCAGAACCCTAAGAGGGATGCACACATCAGGCACTGAGACCATGCGGTGATGACAATGATCGTGGTCACCAGCGACTGCACCTGCAGCAGAGAGCGAGGGGAACACAGCCCGCAGGGCACCGTTGCTCGCTTGTTTTTCTCTCGTCATGTAAAACCCTCCCCCGACTGGAAGGCGCCTGGTCCTCAAGCGTGACCCAGGTGACCCGGGGTTCCTGGGGTGCACGATGAGCGTAATCGTGAAGCCACACCGCTGGCTCCAGGAGCAGGAAGGGCAGCCAGATCCTCGCTGCACCCTGAGCTGTCCCCAGCTGTCTGTGTCCCTTCTGCGGGAGTCAAAGATTCGCAGTGCAGACTCCGGATCGGGTCTCCCTCCCACCCGGGAGCGGCTTCCCTGGAAGCCCCTCCTGTCCCCTGGGCCCCGCAGCAAAGCCTCCATTTCCTGCCACGCACCTGGCCCAGAGTGCTGGGGTGACAGGCTGACGTCCTCTCAGTACCAAGCTGACCTCGCCACCTGCGGAGGCCCCTTAGGGTAAAGCTCAGCCCCCGAGCTAAGGCTGGCAGGGAGCGTGTGTGACTCCGCACCCGGAGCCTGTCCGTCCCAGGTCCAACGCTCTGGGAAGGAGACAGTCGTTCTGTGTGGCAACAGTGCCTAACACACAAATCCTCGGCACTTGTGTAGCGTGTTTGTGGCGGTGGTTCTGGTGGTTCTGGTAGCTCCGCGTGTTCTCTCCGGGTAAATGTGCTGCAGCTGGGGCCACCCGGCCCAGAGGAGCTGGCCAGGTGCACGCACGCGCGCGCGCACGCGCACACACACACACACACGTGTTGGAGCCAGCAGCCTCCCCTGGCCTCGCCCGGCCCTCTGCTGGGAGCCTGCTTTCACGGGCTCAAGACGACTTTGGCTCCAGGAGGCGACGCTGCTTCTTTTCCTTTCTTGAGCCTAACACCGCCCCTTCCCATCGCCCGAACTCAGCAGACAACTCGCCCAGCAAAACACGGGGTGTATTTTCTACATGGAAATCGCTTCATCTACTTACGTATTTTTTTGAGACACAGTCTCGCCATGTAGCCCAGGCTGGCCTCGAACTCACAGCGTTTCTCCTGCCTCAGCCTCTGGGCTGCTGGGATTATAGGCGTACACCAGCACGCCCAGTGGGAATGCTTTTCAATGAGCAACTTTTCCATTTGTTGATCAATACCTAAAAAAGACTTTTCCAAAATGGATATAGACTTAAAATTTAACAAAGAAGCAGGGTGCTGTATTGGGACTCATTTTAGTTATTATTTTTAAATATGTTTATCAGCCAGATCTGACTCAACTTCCAGAAAATGAAACCTAAGGTTTAACACTTTTAATACTAAGAAGGTTGTACCAGTGACCCTGACTTCAAAGCTCACAGATAAATGAATCCCCAAGGGTTCTGGCAAGGTGCCGCCAGCGCATCAGGACTGCACCTCACCAGCCCTGACTCGAGCCGCAGAGCAGTGCAGGCTCCGAAGGCCCGGCCCTGTCTGCGCTGCAGACAGGCATTCCGCTCATTATCTCTAAACTACGAGAACCCACATGGAAAATACACCGAAAACATCCACCGAGAATGGTTTTGATTACTCTGGGTTTCCAACCACGTAGACGAGCACGTAGTTCAGAAATGCTTGTCTGAACAAGTTAATCTTAATCTAATTATGTTCATAAGCATAAATAACACGCCATGAAAGAAGACAGAAAAAACTGTTTTATTGATAGGACCGTGCAGACTTAACACAAGCTAAACATAAGCACAACTGTGAGGTATTCGGTCCCGTATCCTGCACAGCGATGCGCAGGGTCAGCCCTAAAGGTCGATGACACCCAAGTGCAGGAACTCCTCGGTCAGATCATCCCAGGGTGCCACACGCCAGCGAGGAAAGGCAGCCGCCAGCAATCACGCAGGCCGGGGACAGAATGCTTCCTGATTTAAGATCCAGTGGCTCGGAGGACATGGGCGTCATACTGCTACCTCTGGGCTCCGCACACAGTCCCCAGCCACAGCCCGCTTCTGGCCCCACGAGCCGCCCGCGACGAGGACGACGCCGGAGGCGGCCGGGTCCCAGTGGGCCTCTTGCTCCTCTGCCCAGAAAGACCCTTGGCTTCCTGCGGAGTGGGTACGTGGATTGGTTTCCAGGGGATGGGGTTGCAAAAGGCTGGCTCTGGGTAGGAATTTCCACTGTAAAATCCTAAAGCCATCAAAAATTCACAACAAAACAAGAAAAATACTTCAGTCAAAGAAACTGCTTGTTTTACAATTCCTAGGAAAAAGGTTCAATATCAAAATATCACTGATTAACCAAACCTGACTCATTTAAATCCTGAAATCCTGAATATTTTCACAGAAATGATACTTTTTAAAAACACTAAATGCTGTAGAGGATATTAAAAGATATACGGTCATTTTAAGAATGCAAATAACAATATTAAAACCGGTAGGAATAACAATGCCTACAAAAGCTTTCCTGAAACTGAGCAAACCTTTCTTTTGTTTTCTAAACTCAGTCAGGAAACTGGCTGATTGTGCGCTGGGCCTGTGGGCAGATAGGAAAGCGCACTGAAGACTTTGTTTTGCACCCCTGGCGAGCATGGACCGAGGCTGTTTGGAACCCTGCAAGCGTGAGGCTGCGCAGTCTCTGTGCGGCAAACCGCCCACCCCCCGCCCCCGCTGCTGCTGCATTTACAGGGTGCCAGGCGCTGGCATGGGACAGCCAACAGCCAGCGAGGACCAAAGCCCTGGGGACCTTCTCCAAACCCCGCCAGTACGGCACATCCCTTTCTGTGTGTCATCATGTGTAAAGAAAGAGGTGCGCAGAGATCATGAAGACCCCAGAGAAGACCACCACCTGCGGACGAACTCGCCCCGTGCAGGATGAAGCGCCTGGCGGAAGCAAAGGGAGATCAGGGCAGTGCTCCATCACGGCGGCAGCTGCCTGTCGCCGCCTGGCCGTCCGTACACACAGGACTCCTACTTGCTAGGCCAGGGTCGGCTCTCTGCGGCCCTTTCTCAAAGGAGCAGCAAAGCCAAAGGGCCCGGGCGCTGCTGCGGGGCCGGCTGCGGGGCCGTCCCCGCTGTCCCCGGCACCCCTGGCGTCCCCAGCAGGTGGCACCTCTGCTGGGGCCACGGTCACACAGCCAGGGGTGTGACGGCTCCTGCCCTAAGGTCAGAAATCACGGCTTTAAGTGCAAGTTCGCTGTTTCGCCTGGATTATCTTTAAGAAATGTGCACATGTAACTTATAGAAAATGACAATAAATGTGCAGTGCCGCTTTAGCCACATAACAGTATGTCTTAATCCTCCAGAAAAGTCATTCGGAAGAAAAACAGTCCCTCCACGTTTCTATTTCTGCCGAACAGAATGTGCGACATCTGCCCCTGCTGCCTGCAGCGACCGGAACCCGCGGCCCCGAGACCAACCTGTGAGCCGCCCGCTGGCATAGCCGTAGCTCTTCACAGCAGGGCGAGGCTTGTTTTTCGCGTTTTCCAGCCATTCCTTAAACTTCCTGGCGGCGATTTCCTTTTTCTCCTGTAATTCAGCTTGCCGTTGTTTCTCCTTTTCCTTAAAACGACAAGGCCCAAGAGCTTCCAGGGATGTTCTGCAGCTGAGCGCTGCACCCCGGTCCCCCCGACACCACCCTGCTCCCACTCCTCAGCTCGCTGTGTCACCCCGCGTCAAAGTTCTGCAATTTGAGAGCAACAGCAAACGTGGTCAGGGGTGTGACACTAAGATGTCCACCTCTGAACGCAGTGACACCAAATCCAATGAGAAAAGGCCCTGCTGTTCTAAAAGGCGGGCACTTTACGCTGAGATCAAGTGAGAGATCACACTGCGCTACACAGGAACGCAACCGAAGGCAGAAGCAACGAGCACAACTGCGGAGCCCGACTTACTCCTTCGAAGGCTAAGCGCAGCATCACAGCTTCGGCCACTCTGCACCGAGACAGCGCCCGCCTGCCGGTCACGCCCCGCTCACACCTCACACCCAGGCCGCTGTTCCATCGGCCGCGGGACAGCACTGTACCTTCTCTTTCTTCTTCTTCTCGCACTCTTCAGCGTTCTTCTTCTTTAGCCACTCCTGGTATCTTTCCTTTGCTTTCTCCTGCAGATGTTCTTTCTCCAGCTCCTTTGCTGCCTTTTCCTCCATTTCTTTACTGAATTTCTGTTCTCTCTCTTTCCTTTTCTTAAACGAAAATGGGATATTTTAGTTCAAATACCTGTAATTATCCTCATGTAAGTAAAGACTGCTGAATACATGTTTTCTAAACCTCTATCAGCTCTTAAAATGCACAGAAGCGTGGTAGTCGGCGCCACGCTTTATAAAAACATGTAATGTCCGTGCAGTCACCCATCCTGCGGCCTGTGTGGGGCGGTGATGGAGATCTCGCTCCAGCCTGGGACGTGCTGAGTAAACAGCAGGTGCTCAATAAAGGCTTGCTGCATAAATCCGGGAACAAAAGTTACAATCTGAGACGGCCCCAGATCTTAGTACTTTTAAGTGGCCGTGTGCCCTCTCTCCAAGATACAAACTGTGCGTGTGCCTGTGGCCAGCAGGTGGCTCTGAGCACAGGGAGCCCAGGGTCACACGGGCAGCCTGCGGCTCGCTCTCCATAGACGAAGCCCTGAGGGGCCCACAAAGCCCATGGGCCCAGCTGGCGCCGCCACCTGTGTTCGTCATCGAGTTTTACGGGGATGCGGCTGACCCACCGGCCACACACTGTCCACAGCAAAGCGGCCTCCCTGCCTCGAGGACCCCGGGCCAGGCCCCCACACCCGCACGCCGCGCCCCACCACCCACGGCGGACCTGACGCGCAGTCCATACATTCTCTTTTCCGCCTTTGGGGGTACCCGGTGGCTGCAGCTGCTCTCCGTGGGTGCGGGCTGAGCGCGTTCTGCTCAGTGAAGGCTACAATGCAGCCCACGGGGCCTCAGAAGAGTCCCCAGGGCTGGGCACACACTCAAAGCAAAGACAGACCGACGCCGCACACAAAGGAACGACGTAGCCGCGTGTGCACGTGCTGCCCTCCCAGGGCCAAGGCACTCAAGCCAGGAACAGACGTCTTTCCCGAGGGCCTCACCCGGCACCCAGCGGGGAGATGCAAGGGTCCTCACTCAGGCCTGCAGCGTCGCCCACTGGGCAGCCATTCACGGGACAGACAGCCCCTGCACAAACGGCACTGAAGCCCAGCGGCTCAGCTGTGCGCGCGTGCAAGGACAGCAGCCGTGCCCAGACTGAGCACGCCCTCCACTGCTCCCACACGCGACACAGGTGGACGGTGATCAGCTCGCAGGACCACAGCAAGAGGACGCTCTGTTAGTGTTTATTTTGTGTTTTCTGAGACAGGGCCTCACCGAGCATCTGGGCTGGTCTAGAAGTCACAGCAAACCTCCTGTCCCAGCCTCCCAACTGTCAGGGCTACAGGTGGGTACCACCATGCAAAGACAGGCGGAGACAGGATAAGCTGCCTAAGGTCACACCACGCGTCCCCGAGAGCTATGGATCATGCAGACATAAAATGAGAGCAGATAATATTAAAAAAACAGTTTTAGGCTAAAAAATGTAAACAACTGAAGTGAAATGCCAAAACTCCCTAAAACACACCCTTCCCAAAATTAACTGAAGAAGCAGCAGTGCCGGAGTAATTACCCACTCACAGAAACAACTCAAGAGTGAAACCTCCCCCAAAGCCTGCAGCCTCTAACAGCTCTGAGCAGATCCTATCACGCGCGTAAGGCAGAGACGCCGCCCAGTAACTGCTGAATAATTTTCATGACTTCCATTTTAAGAAACCACTTCTCACACTGAATGAAACCGGGCACGGAAACGACAAGGTAACAAGGTGCGGTGACCGTTCTCACGGCCCACACCGTGAACCACCCGGGAACACACGGAATGAAGGCGTGCGGTGCCGTCACACGCGGGAAACTAGGACGCTGCGGACATCAAGACACACACAGATGGCAGCGAACACCATGTTTAAGGATATTTACATCCGATGCCACTACAATGGCAATTTTCTCCGGAAGTATCTACGAAGGTATTTCACACAGCTGAAACGGCAGCAGGCAGGCCTCGGGCGACGCTGACAAGCCTGCTCCCCGCAGCGCATGCAGAGACGCAGGAATGGGAGTGTAAACAGGGAGACGAAAGCTGGCGGATTTACACTGGCTGAGAATTGCAGGATTACAAAATGACAGCATTATAAAACTTCAGTACCAAGTTAGTACTACACAGGGTACAAACCAAAGAAGATAACAGAATCCAGAAATACAGCCACGTTTGCGGCCTTCGGATTTTAAACGAAGGGTTCTCTTTTCAATATACTGTTGGGATAATTGGGTATCTGTGTGCAAACAAATGCCTTGACCCTTAATTCAATCCATACATGAAAATGAGCTCAAAATACACACAGAGGAAGCTGAAGTTATCAAACTTTGCAAAGAAAGCATGGAGAATGTTTACATTCTTAGAGTGGGCAAATGTTTTTTAAATAAAAACAGAAAAACCACCTATTATAAAACAAAGGAATTGAAACACAGATCATCAAAATACAAAACTTCTGCTCTTTAAAAATACCATGAAGAAAAATCACAAAATGTGGCGAAATATTTGCCATGTGCATCTGACAAGGGATGCGCGGCCTGACCGCACGACACTTACTGGAGCCCTTGTCCGGCAGGTACAAGGCCCTGGCAACCCCAGCACAGCAAACAGGAAAGAAAAAACGACAAGACACACACGAAACTAAGGCGGAGCTGCACACAGGGGTGTGCCTGCAGTTCCAGCTACTGAGCAGAAGCTTGAGGCCAGCCTGGGCAACACAGCGAGACTCCATCCCAAAAACCAAGTAACAATCCTCGCATCTTTTGAGAGGGGCTGGGGATTGAACCTAGGACGTCACACATGCCACACAGGACGCGTGAGTGCTAAGGATATACCCCGCCCCTGGGCTATGCAGCCCTTTTAAAAAACAGCCAACACTTGTTAAACAAAGCTCAGTGTGGTAGCAAAGGTCTGTAATGCCAGCACTCGGGAGGCTAGGGCAGGAGGATCACCACAGGTTCAAGGCCAGACTGCGCTTTATAGGGAGTTCAAGACCAGCTTGACTACATAGCAAACTGTCTCAAGAAACAGAAAGAGGGGGAGGGCAGGGCAGCAGAGGGGAGGGGAGGGGAGGGAAGAAAAACTTCAACCAATCAAAACAAAACCCAAAAACACCGGAAGAGATGTGGAAATGCCCAGGAAGCCGGCTGGCCTGAGTCCCCACCCCCACCCGGAAGTGGTGCTTTTCAAGATAGATTCCGTTTCAGTGAAGGACGGACCCCAAGTCTAACAGGACCGGCATCCTGGTACGAGACACCAGTGACGCGGGTGTACACAGGAAGCCAGGTGAGGGCCGGGAAGGCTGCTCAGGGGGAGGACAGGGTCCCCTGCATCGTGCCTTCCTGTGGAACGTGGGGAAGGTCATCCTGCTGGGGCTGTCTGGGCCTGGCCCCCATCTCAGTGACCCTGAAAGAAGGCGATGAGCTCGCTGCGAAGACGCGCGGGCCTCAGGCGAGCGGGGCAGTGGCGCGCAGCACAGCACCGCGCACTTCGGGACAGTCACACTCGAGTGAGCAGTGCGGCTCGGCTCACCGCGGGCAGGCGCTGCGGTCACACACAGGCCGGGACGCACAGTGGCACCGAGCCGTGGAGGCGTGGCGGGCTCCCGGGGTGAAGACTCAATCGGGCCACAGAGCCCAGGGAAAGGCTGGCTTCTCCGTAATACCCAGACCGAAATCAACCAGCCAGCTCGCCTCGCAGCAGGGACACGCGTGTGACTCATGGACGACTGCTCCGCAGGGAAAGGGGCCGACGACACAGGCCCGGCCGGCCGGGCTGGAACCCAGGAGCCCGCCGCAGAACTGATCCGTCCTGCAGGGCGGATCTGCAGCTCAGAAGGCCGCGGTGTCCCTCAAGCTGGGTGGCCGAACGCCACAGACACGGGGACCCTCAGCGGAGGGACATGGGTGCTGGCTGGCGACACAGCGGGGCGGCGGGCGCCTTGGGTTTGCACAGGCGGCCTCGGCGGGACTCGGCCAGGAGACTGCCCCCGGCCCGGCGGAGCAGGGACACCGAGTCTCAGGGCACCGTCCTGTCTCAGGCTGGGCCTGGCAGGGGTCCTCTGCCCGACACCCGGGGAGAGGGTCGGCTCTGACCCGGGCATCCCTGCCTGGCCGCGGCCGCGCCCCCACATGATGCGCTCAGTCGATCCCCGCCGCGCCGTCTCTGGATGCCTTCTTCACGCAGGGATCTCGGTCGTGTTATGAGAATTTAAAATGACTGTAAATCACATCGAAACACTGACAGCAAGGGCTTTCTGCAAAATGTGTATTAATGCTGTTTATAAAAACCCTAGCAAACAAATTAGTCTGTGACACAGCATAAGGGTAGCGGATGAGACAAGGCGTTTATTTTAAGAGCTGAACAACCTGGGGCTGAGGAGCTCGCCCTGCGACGCGGGCGTGGACTCTCTCCCAGGGCTTCTGACGGGACCCTGGAGGCGGCGGCCCCACACGCGGCCAGATGCTCGGACAGCGGGGCATGGACCTCACGCGCAGAAGCCAGACAGGAAGCCAGGGCGGAGTGGCCCGCGTGAGAAATCTGATCGCCTTGGAGAAAACCTCGGCCATCAGTGCGCCCTGGCCATGCGCAAGAGGCCAGCCGCGTGGTTGCTTCGGAGCCCTTCCCCGCCCATGGGCGTCCTGCTGGTGTACGCCAGGGAGCGCCACTTCCCTCGAAGACACCACTGACTTCTCAGGATCTGGATCAGATCACTGGCACTAAGGAGCCCAGCCTTCATCGAGGGCCCCCAGACGGACCTTCCCCTCCAGGACAAACGGCAGCCGGGCCTGACGGGAAAACAAGGGCCGCCAGCTTGCCACGCTGCCCCAGCACCACCACCCCGTTCTATAACCATCGGCTCCAACGTGCAGCGCCTGGGCCAGGCATGGCAGCACACGCCTGTGAGCCCAGTGTTCTGGGAGGCTGAGGCAGGAGGACTGCAAATTTGAGCCCAGCCTGGGAAGCTTAAAGACTTGGCAAGACCTTGTCACAGAAATAAAAAACTTTTAACAAGGGCTGGATATAGCTCAGTGTTAAAGCACCAGTATCACAAAAAAAGTTGTCACCTCAACTTTGGGAGTGGTCATACAAGCTGATTTTAATGTCGGCATTTATTCACAAAGAATTTGTTCTTGTTATATTGTGGGAGGAAGAGAACTATGAAATGACACCATGGGCTGACATCTGAAGTACTGAGCAAAGGCTTTCATGGTTCTAATCACACACACACACACACTCACACACCCCTACCCAGTTTCCCTCCTACAAGGGGGCGGGGGGGCAGGCGGCGCATCCTCAGCTCCCTGAAATCATTCCTTTGATCCTCGTTAGTGCAACGCGATTGAACAGTGGGGAAGGACAGCAAATCACAACTAAAAACCTGAAACTGCCCTCCAGTTTCAATGCTTGTTTAGAGCCTTCGGAATCAGACCGTGGTAACACGCAGCGCCGGTCCAAACCTGTGAGCTCACAAGGCAGCCAGCCCAGATGAGGGCCTGTGCACCCCTCCCCCACGGCAAAGGCAAAGCGGGCGGCGGCTGGGCAGGGCAGGGCTGGCCTGGGAGGGGCGCCCACTCTGCAGTAACCAAACAGTGCTGGAAAATGGAGGCCAGGAGAGGCGGTGTGCGCCTGTAGTCCCGGCTGTGCGGGAGGCTGAGGCAGGAGGACTTTGAGTTGGACCCTGTCTGGGCAACTTAATGAGACCATGTCTCATAAAAAATAAAAACACGAGCTGGGGACACAGTGTGAAGGCTCTGGGATCAACCCCGGTAACAGAGTGTGAGTGTATGTGAGAGAAAGTGTGTCAAAGTGTCTCACAAGCACTAGTGTCCTGGGCCAGGCAGCGCAGGCGGAGGTTAGGACTGCTGCCAAACCTGTGGGTGACCAGGAAGTTCAGGGCTGGCACAGCCTCTGGCAGAGCACTTGCTCAGCCCGGGCACGGCCCTGGCTGGATTCTCAGCACCACACAAAATGAAGATAAAACGTGCATTCGAGGCCGTTACCAGTCTGTGCTTATTTTCATACACAAATGCACGTTTTCCTCCTGAAATTTTCCAGGGAAGCGAACATGCCAGGAGGACGGGGCGGGCCCGGTCACCCCGTGTGCGCTCAGGGCCCGCAGGCGGCTCCGTGGGGCGCAGAGGGGGAGGGGGCACAGAGGGGCAGCGTGCGCCACCTCGCTGGGAGAATGACACCGCGTGCATCAGCACGCTCGCCAGCCTTGCAGACGCGGAGAAGGCGCGTCATCCGACAGGCATCTCCGGGCGTCTCCCGTGTGGCCAGCAGGCACCCCAGGAGGGACAGCCCTGGCCTCGGTTTCGGGCCGCGAAGGGAGGGGAGGGGCAACGGCAGAGACGGAGGCTGGAGGACGCCAGGCCAGCCCCGCGCGTGCAGGAGAGCGCGGGGGCCGCGGGGCACTCGGGCGCACCGCCAGGCGCTGTGGGTGCCACAGAAAGAACGGAACAGAGCGGAGGGCACGGCGTGCGACGGAGCCCGACCAACGCCCAGGAGGGCGGTGAGAGCAACGCCGGAGCCCGAGGGGAGCTGCGCAGGCCTCACCTGCTCGTCCTTCCTCTGAACCCACTCCCTGTGCTTCTCCTCGGCCGCGGCTCTCCTCCTCTCCCGCGCTTCCGTCTCTCTTCTCCTCTCCGTCTCCTGAGTTGACTCCTGCGGGGTTAAATTAAACACAGGGCAACACTTAACGGACGTCTGCAGCCTCTTTAAAAGGGCAGAGTGTACCGGAAAGAACCGGCAATGTGGCCCCGACGGGCCGTGCACCAGACAGTCACTCGCTGCAGGAGCCCGCAGCCCTCGAGGAGAGAGGGCCGCGGTGACGGCGTAAGTCATTTTTCGAAGTGCAAACAACTGCTTGGCAGCGAGACACCAGTTTCTCAGACGGAACTTCGGCAACATTGCCCGGCTGCAATCAGCTTTCCCACGCAGAAACGCTGGCACCACGGTGTGCTTTCGGCGGCCACTCAAGAGAACTGCAACTGCTCTTCACAGTCACAAAAGGCTGCGGGCTGCCCATGAAGCAAGGGACGGAACCAAATAACCCCTCAGCGAAAACCCTGACTCGGAGTTCCGCCAAGGAAGAGACGGGAAGGAGCTGCTCTGTTTTCCTAGAGAGGAGTTTCCTTTGCAACTTTATAGCTGCTGCGGCGTAAGACAAAACCACGTTCCCAGCCCGGATTAGCGCACTGCATCTCTGGGCTGGAAGAGACAGGCCCGGGCCTTTCCTCGGGAGGAAGAATGTGACAGCGTGGCCACGCGAGACCCAGGGTGCAGGGCCGCTGTCACTCGCAGCAGTCGCAGCCTGAGCCAGAGAGGGCTGCGTGTGGCCTGTTTCCCGCCGTCACCTTGCCGCCAGCCCCGCCCCCGCCCCCCTCCTGGTGTCCGCCTGCCCGTCGGCCTGGGTGGCATGGCAAGGACAACCTCCCAACACCTCCTAACACTCAGGCTGGTCCTGCTTCTCAGGGGGAGACAGACCCATCCACACACGGCAGGCGGGGGCTGCCCCTGCGGGACAGCTTGGATCTTGCCGCCTGGGACCCTGTCCTGAATTCGCAGCCCGACAGGAGACTGCAGCTGTGCAGGAGGGCGCCCCGAGCTGCTGTCGCCCCACTCTCCGCCCTGCGCAGGCTATGAAGACAGGAGCTCCAGGAAGGGAAGCAGAGGGAGAGGAGAAAGCAGAGGGCAGAAACAAGCACCGATCCCCACCACCATCTCAGGCTCCGCACTGCCCCGAGAGGGCTTAGGAGGAGGCGGGCACGCAAGCGAGACGGAAGTGACAGCGCGATGCTAATGCCCTCTTCGGGGAGGAAACCCTTCTAAGCCCACACCGACCTCCAGGAAGTGAGAACACAGTGAGAGGACGAGACGGGTGCACGCCTGTCACCCCAGCACAAGTGAGGCTGAGGCAGGAGGGTCACCGCGAGTTCGAGGCCAGCCTGACTCGGAGAGACCCTGTCTCAAAAACAAAACAAACAAAAACAAACAATTCCTAAAGTGAGCTTGGATACTGCACTCAGGGATACCCAATTATGCAAATCCAGCTGTTGCTCAGTTCTGAATCGCAAATCACAGGAGCACACCGCACAAGGCTCCACGGAGGGGCTGCCCAAACCATCTCGAGAGTGAGGAAGGTGACTGATCAGCAGCGGTTGTGCACACGGCAATGCCAGGAGGACTGGCAGCTGCCACCCGCAGCTCCGTGGGGACAGATGGCACATGCCCACCTCTGTCCCATCCTCTCACGTTTTCCTGAGCTGCTAACCGTGTGCATGTGTCCACGCCTGGGTCCATGTCCCCCTCTGCAAGTCCAGCCCACTCACGCACAGTCCACGTGGACATATCCAGCAAAACGCGCTGGGTTCCGGAGACCCTCCTTGTTGTCGTCCTGAACAACACAGCAACTACGCGCCATGTTCCGTGGGCCGACCGCAAGGCGCGTGGGACACCACCACCTCCGCCCGGGACTGCGCCCCTCCAGGAGGCCCTGGAGTAGGGTGAGGCCGCTGCCGGGGTGCGGGTCTGCTACTGGGGATTCACAGGGCAGGGGTGTGGAGGGCCGCCCGCCACAGTGGCTGCTCCGGGATGAGAATGGAGTCGTCCCCCTTGGGACGCCCAGCTGGGAGTTCCAAATGCTCCTCCCATGAACACACAGCATCTCCCTCATTAGATTTCTCAGAATTCATGTGGCAAACCCGCACACGTGTGCACACGGTCCCTGGGAACAAGACACCAATGCCTGGGGACAAGACACCGATGCCCGCGCCCAGCCTCTCGGGGCAGGTGCACATGGGACGGAGCAGCCCGGCCTCACCTCCAGTGCCCGCTGCTGCAGCCGCTCGCGCTCCACCTTCTCTTTGCCCACGAACCACAGCTCCCACGGGGTCAGGCTCCCACTGGCCGAGCGCTCCTCCGCCCGCTCTGCCTGCTCAGCCCCAGGCTCCTCGGCAGCACTGCAAGAGAGGAGGCATGGCATGTTGTCACCGAGCTTTACAAATTGACAGGAACTCAGCACGGACGTGACGGATCACCAAAGGGAGGCCCGAGCACGAAATAGCACGTGCACTTGCCTGCGTTCGCCTTCAAAAACCGCATTACTTGGCTGAGTGCAGAGAGGCACACTAGCAATCCCAGCACTCAGGAGGCTGAAGCAGGAGGATCACCATAAATTTAAGGACAGCCTAGACTACACAGCAAGTTCAAGGGCGGCCTGGACTACATGGCGAGACCCTGGCTCCAAAATAAATACATTAATTAAAAAAGCAAAAGCTTTACTTATCAGCACCATGAAAAGAGGCTGTCCGCCCGACAGAGCACCAGACACTGGTTATCATACAGTGCGCCCCTTCTGGCCAGTGACTGCCTCATCGGCTGCTTTGCACAAGTTTTTCTACCTTAAAAATTCAGTTTAGTTGTTTTTTTTCTATTGCTGTTATTTATGCACTCACTCATGACTTCCTGGATTTGTACTCTAGTGAGAAAGAGACCATGCTGACGTATCATTTTTTCTGTCTTGCTCTTTCCTGTATTAGAGATGAATTCAGGGCCTTCATACTGAGCCATATCCCCAACCCTTTTGTATTTTGTGACAGGCTGAATTTGACCTTGAGATCTTCCTGCCTCAGCCTCCTAAAATACTAGGATCCAGGCATGCACCACCATGCCTGGCTAGAAGGCCCTCCGCATCTGTCCCCAAAGCCTCGCCTCTCACTCCAGGTCAAGTGGCCCAGGTCAGTACCTTCCCGCCAGACCCCGATCTTGAGCTCCAGACTTCTTTCCGACCACTCCACAGGCGATGTCCTCAGCTAGCAGACTCAGTCTCTGTTTCTGGCGTGCACCTCCCTATACATGCCGGGAGACGGCCACCTCCCTCCTGGGCGCCGACCACAGCAGAGGGCCCCATGGCCACCCCAGGGCCTGGCCCGATCTCTGACCTCGCCTTCCGTGCCCCCTCGCTGCCCACAGCCCGAGTGCTGCCTCCTCCCCTCTGGGCATGCAGCCCCTCCCTCAAGCCTCGCCTCGCTCCGCTGGCAGATGCATCCCTCAAATGCACCCTCCCATCACTCCATCTCATCTTCGGGGCTCCCAAGCCTGAGCCTGGCCCAGGCACGCCCGTCCCTGGGTCACCAGGGTTGACACTGGCCTCCGGGGGTGGGCAGTCCTGCTTCTGCTCTCTGCAGTCAGCCGAAGCTCAGGAACTCCTCCCCGAAGCTCCACGAGCTCCGGACGGCCGGGGCAAGGCACTTGGGGCAGGGAGTCCGAGGGCCCGGGAGGCTCTCGCTTCTTCCCCACTGAGCTGGACGGCACTGGCTCCTCACAGGCAGCACAGCAACCATGTGCTCGCAGGGACTCGTCAGCAGCACCCACGCCCAGGCCCCGCTCCCGCTCCGGCCCTGCGCGGCTCTCAGTACGCCATTCGCTCTCATGACGTGCAGGCTGTCCTTGACTCACACTGATCCTCCTGCCTCAGCCTCCCAAGTGCCGGGATTACAGGCTCAAGATTCGACCTGACATTATCCTTATTGCCCGTGCAACTCTGCCAGACATCTGACTAAGGACCAGGGCCTTCTGCTCACTTGTCCGTGTGCCCCAGGCCGCAAGTTCCTTAGAGCGAGGCAGTATGGTTTGACTAAGGGCCAAGAACACAGAACAGCTGTTCAAAGGAGAAGTCAGTCGAAGCACCGTTTTTAACTACGTGATACTTTAAGTATTAAACCTTTGCCCTCATGTGTGCTCAGACACTGATGCCATACACACTGCATTTCTGGCCACAAGCAAAAAGGACCTGATAAGCAGCCAAGACATTTATTAATGTACAACCTTCCTAATAATAGCAATCTTTAGAAAAGAAAGAAAACAAAGCCAGGTGTGGTGGCCCACACTTGTCATTCCGCTACACTGGAGGCCGAGGCAGGAGGACCACTCTGAGTGTGAGACCAGCCTGGGCTACATCCTGAGTTCCAGGTCACCTAGAACTAAAGAGCAAGGCTGAAAGGCTTCAGGAAAAATACCTGGCATTATCCTGTCGGAGGCCAGCTCTGAGGTCCGTCGCATTGCAGCCAGCACAGTGGAAAGTCTGTGCGTCCTCCGAGCAGGCGCCTCTGATCCCCATGACACCTTGAACTCACCCACCTGAGCGGCCACAGCCCAGGCGGCGCCAGGAACAGCGGCCCGGGAGCCTGGGGCTGGAAGAAGGCATCGAGCCCCACGCAGCTCTTGCCCTGCTCCCCGCCGCTGCGAGGGCGGCTGGCAGCCCCAAACCAAGGCCGGGCTGGGACCCGGCCTCGCGCCCTCCTCTCCGCATCCCAGCGGCAAAGCGCAGGGGCAGGGAGGCGCAGGGACAATCGCTCAGAGGCCAGAGTGCGCGCGCAGCTCGCGAGCACCGAGCGTCCAGCACCGGTCACCGCGAGGCCGGCAGTTCTGCTCGCCTTGGCGGGGCCACCTCCGAGAGTCCCGATTCCGGCCGAGGGAAGGCAGGCGCCTTCCCCGAGGGCACGCAGGGCGGCCTCCGTTTACCTGCCGCGGCCCGGCGCCTCTCCGCCGCCGCGGTCGCCGTCCTCGCCGTCGCCGTCGCGGAACGGGAAGCCGGGGCGGCCGAGCGGGGACAGCAGCGACAGGGTGGAGTCGCTACAGCTCGGGGGCGGC
>NW_004955476.1:6603834-6610286 GCF_000276665.1 Chinchilla lanigera
CGTCGCCATGGCGACGCCCCGACGCCGGGAGGCTGGGCTGTGCGCTGCGGAGCGTGGCGTCCCGCCGAGTTCCCCCGGCCGCTGCTCGGCCGCGGTCTGCGGAGCTTGTGCCGACTGTCGCGTACACGGAGGAGTCCCCTGGCGCTGAATAAGGCCGGCGCTCTTCTAAAGGGGCAGAGACGGCGCTTGGTCCCGCCGCTCCTCAGCCCGCTACCCGGACTATTCGAGAGCGAGGCTGCGTTCGCTGGGGGGTGGAGGCCCGCGGCTGTGCGCGTGCGAGCGTGCGCGTGCCTGCGCGTGTGTGTGCCCGGAGTGTGTGTGCTCTCGCGTCCCGGTCGCGCCCCGCCTGCCTGGGGGAACTGCGCTCCCTAAGCGGGGTTTGGGCCCTCTTTTTCGGGGCCTTTTGCTGTACTAAGCCCGGGGGTTGGCGAGGTCCTTGTAGTCCTCGTCCTTTAGTGGTAAAAAATAAATACAATGGGCAGGGGATTTAGCTCAGCGGCGCAGCGCCTGCCTCGCAAGCGCAAGGTTGTGAGTTCGATTCCTCGTACCGGAAGGAAAAAAAAATACAATTAAAATATGCCGAGATACTAATTTTGAATAAAGAAGGAATTCTGTGGGATCACGGGGCGCTCTTAGAAGTGGGGAAGGGAGTAAAGACAGCGAGATCGACGTGGCTGATGCTTATCCATGCTGACAACACCGCATCCGCTTTTGCACAAACAGGGCTTTTGTGCGGCTCGTGGTGTCCGTTACTGGTGGAAATGCTGAGAAGCGAAATTGGACTGAAACAGCGCGCAGAACTTGTTGCTGACGGCAGAGTGACGCAGGACCTTTGATGAAATCTAGGTCTGCCCAATTTGGCCTAGCACAATTAGTAGGGTGGAAACAATAGCAACCAACGACAGTTGAGAAGCTTTAGTAAGACCCGGTAGCGGGGCGTGTAGCTCAGCGTTAGAGCACTTGCCTAGTGAGTGCGCGGCCCTGGTTCCATGCTCAGCACCAGAGGCGAAAAAGACAAGCGGAAAAACTACCTCAGTGGAGTGTTTTATTAAAATTTCAGTAAAAGCAATGGAAACAGAGGAAAACTGGAGCAATCCAACAGTAATAAAAATGATCAAAGAAAAGTTTTTCACTCTACCCCAGTTACCCAGCATGGACCAGCCCAGTTAAAACCGCCATCAGAGCATCTCTAGGGTCGGTGACCTCAAAGCGGCCTGGGTTCCTTTAAGGCTTCACCCAGAGAACAGCTTGTAGCAGGACTTGTTGGCACACGCCTGTGACCCTAGACTCCAAGGCTGAGGCAGGAGGATTGTAAATTCGAACCCATTTTGAGTAAGTTGAGACCCTGTCTCAAAATTAAAAATAAATTGCTGGGGATATAGCTTCGTGCGAAAGCCCTTGGGATTTGATCCTTAGTACGGGGGGAAGAAAGTTTGTGAGGCAAGTTTTCAGTAGATAGAACTGACATGAAGTGCAGCACAAAAATCAGGCTTTAGTATAAATGGGCCGGGGACGTAGCTCAGCTGGCAGGTACAAGGTCCTGAGTTCAATTCCTGCTATCAACCCCTTCCCAAAAAAACCCACAAGTATAAACAGACTTGGACTTGAATCAGTGTTTTCACTTGATATATTTCCCTAAGTAAGCTGTTCGGCCTTCCCAAGCCTTACCCCTCTGTGAAAATTGGAAAATAATCTGCCTGGCCATTTACCTCATTAATCCTCAGTGCTTCCAGCTCGGGACCTGAGAGATTATGATGGTGAACAGGGCCACTTTAAATTCCCAAACTTTTCCACTTTCACCACTTGGATCTAAAGTGTCACAGACTTCCTTTCCTCAAGGTACTTACTAGACAACCTGTTCCCTGTCTTTGACGCTCCAGGGTCACCATGGCCAACAATGGCATCGCCTGTATTGGTCCTGGAGCCCTGAGGCTGAGCGAGGAGGTACCTGGCACTGACCCCACACACGGTCAGGTCTCTCACTGTGCCGTTCTCACAGCGGCGAACAAGCAGAACTGAGAGGGGTGGAACGATGCAGGAGTCTCTTCCCTTAATTTTTGTTTTAGGAGCTAGGATCTCACTACGTAGTTCAGACCAGCCTTGAACTTGCAGTGTAGTCCAGGCTGGGCTCAAACTCACGGGGATCCTCCTGTGCTGATACCACAGGAATGCACCACCATGCCCGGGCAAGTCTCCCCTTAAATTTTTTTTTATTTCAAAGATAAAAGAACTAACACATATTAAACACACAGACATAAATGAAACAACATAAAAACAACACAGAGCTTCAGACGAGCTGATAAATTAACAATGGTTGTTAGATTGTTATCTTCGAATTGGTTACTCCGATAAACAAATATAGGCATGATCAAATAACTGTTCCTTTCAATAAAGCAATAGAAATTAGTAGTACAATTATCTTAGTTATCTTGTGTGTACGTATATACATATTTTCCCCTTCTTTCTGTCCTCTTTTCCCTCATCCCAGTCACTCTTTCCTTTTGAGCAGTTTCTTTCCCTTTCACAGTATCTATTGTACCTTTTGGGTTTTCTTTACTCTTTCAGGTTCTTACACTAGGGAAACAATACGATGTTTAGACGTGAGTCTGGTTTATGTCACTTATGAGTATGGCCTCTAGTGCTGACCATTTACCTATAAAAGCCTCGAGTTGATCTTTCTTTATAGCTGAGTAATATTCCATTACAGAAAAATACCACATCTTTTTTATCCATTCCTCAGCTGATGGGCATTTGGGTTGTTTCCATGATTTAACTATCACAAATTGCACTGCTGTAATCATGGGTGCACATAAATTGTTGTGGTATCATGTTTTTAGTTCTGGAAAAATACCAAAAAGGAAATAGCTGGGTTGAATGGGCCCTCTAATCCTAGTTTACTGAGGACTCTCCACACTGATTTCCCCAGTGGTTGCACCAGTCTACACTCCCACCAACAGTGGAGAAGGGGTCTTTTGTACCCACAGCCCCTCCAGCATTTGCCATTGATTTCTTGATGACAGCCATTCTTTCTGGAACGAGATGGAATCTCAGTGTTGTTTTAATTTGCATTTCTCGAAAGACTAATAATGTTGAACATTTTTTCATGTATTTCTCTGCCATTTGTATTTCTTCAGCTGAGAAGTGTGTATTCATCTCAGATGCCCATTTTTGGGTCTTTGAATCTGTCCCCTTCACTTTTAGCGAGTGGACTTAGTGATGTTTTCTCAGCACTCACTCATTTTCACTTCCATGATGTACCTGAGGTATTCTGGGCCAGCTCTGTGGCCTTGGGAAGTGACATTTACTCTCCAATCCGTGCCTGAAAGGCTGAGGCAGGAGGTCCACAAGTTGGAACAAGCCTGGGTAACTTAGACCGTTTTAGTTAAAAAAATTTTTTTAAAATCTGCAGTTGCAGCTGAGTGCGAAGGCACTGGCTTTAATCTCAAGTACGCAAGAAAGGGGAGCGAGGGGAGGAGAGGAAGGGAAGGCAGGACCGCGTCTACCTGACCGTCACAGTCCTGGGGTGATGACATCACCGTGAAAAGTGAACCCCTGCACATGCGAAGGCCTTCCACACAAAACATTCGGAAATAATCCAGGCAGGAGGCTGAGGCGGGTGTGAGCGGGTTCCCTGTGTGCTGCGGACACTGTCAAGTGGGATGGGACACGTGAGGGGGACTCTACTCTGTGGCAGAAACTTCAGACATGTATGAAGTTTGAAGCTCAGGTGGTGTCCAGAATTAAGAGGAACTGGGTGCTGCTCATGGTCTTCTTTGTAGGAAGAGATTCTCTTCACTCCACTAAACCCTTTGCTTTCTCCTGTCAATGAGGACTTGATTGTGAATGCCGAGCTATGGGCAGCTGAGGCTGTTTGCTTTTGAGTCTATGTAGCCCAGGCTGGCCTGGAACCCACAACCCTCCTGCCTCAGCCTCTGAAGCGCTGGGATTACAGCTGTGCACCACCACACTGGGCTCATGTAGGTTTTAACTATATGGTTTTAAAGATGTGATGGATGGGATTCTCTGCATTGTTACCATCTGTTTCCCATGGTATGGTTCAGACTTAGGATACAACTTCTACAACATCAGCAAGTGTTCTTAAATATTCATGAAGGAGTACCAAAATAGTGTTTGCTAATGGTCATTCCCAACATTTCTTCTAATACTCTTCACAATTTTAATTCGAGTACATATTGCTAAGTAAATTCATCGATATACCTAGTATATATTAAGGCAAAATAGACTGCTTTCTAGAAACTTTAATATTCAAAACACTGAATACAATATTATATATGATACCATATGTGTAGCACAGGTTACCACATATTTTATGTATCTGCTATTCTATTTTTTAAATGAAATGAAATCAAAAGTTTCCAGTAACCTGAATGTTGGAGAAAACAACTTTTAATTAGGATTTTCTTACCAAGTTATGATTTAATATTGATCATATATGTAAATATATAAACATGATAGCAATTTTTAAAACTTGTAAATAGTTGTCCTTACAAAATTACAACACACTGTAAATAAATCCCTCCCACATTTTATACAAACTACGATTTTGATATACAAAGATTCTGTTTTAATTACACTGACAATGTACAACCGAGACTATTTACAATGCAAAGAAGTCTATAAACCACACTTGAACATCCTGCTACTGGCAGCCGCTATACTTCAGGAGGTAGCTTTAATGAAACGAAATGAACAGAGGCCGTTTCCCAGCTTGTGTTCTAAAACTAATTTACAGAAGATAAAAATTCATTATATGCACATATGTACAGTTTAGTTGTTAAACTGCAATCTTGCTTCCGAGTTTTAGGACATGCAGGATAACCAATGTGGCAGTAGGTCTGCTAGGGATTTAGCACTGTTTGAAGGCGTACTGAGAAATTACAACATCAGACTCCACACAGCAACACCCGAAGCCCATAACTGAGAATCAAGCAAAAGGCTTAATTTTTAAAGACAGGGCTGTATTTTATTCCCCCTACCCCCACCACGATGTATCTGTCCTGTCTAATCACAGCTCAGCATCTGATTATTGGCAATTTTGGGGGGCCTGTTTTGAGACAGCGTCTCTCTGTGTAGCCCAGGCTGGCCTTGAGCTCACAGCAATCCTCCTGCCTCAGCCTCCCCAGTGCTGCAAGTACAGGTGTGCACCACCAAGCCCAGCACCACCTGAGTATTAGCTCGTTTTGAAATCGAAGTGCGGGGAAAATGTGTGGAAGCTTCTGTATCACAGCACTGGTCCAGGAGAACCCAGCCCACTAGGAAATAAATGCTTTGGATCATGACTACTCCCGGTGTCCTGCAGTGACACACACCATTCACCCCGGCACCTCAAACCCCAAACGGATGCCGCGCCCACTCGGCCGACTCATCGGGAAAGCCGCTGGCGTTGGGAAGCATTAGCGGAAACGGCAGCCGGCCACCAGACCTCTCAGGTGCTGTAAGAATCCCACCGTTTCTCCAAATCCGAGAACCCACACGCGGCCGCCCGCTTTTCCTCCCAGTGATTGCCGAACACGGAGGGAATGTCCCAGCACGTGAGAAAGTGACCCAAAACAAAGGTTCCGCCATTAAGAAAATCTAACAGCTGTTAGTGTTGTTTTCAAAACATGCTCAGGCCTAAACCCGCAATGCTGTGAGCAGGATCCATGACCCTCTTCCCTCCCAGAGGGGGACGAAAGGCGGAGGGCGATGTCCACGCGCTCTAAGTGGGCTTGAGGTCGTCCTGAGATTAACGGTGAGTCTTCGCAAGACTTTTCTTCAGTTACATAGTCGTATTTTAAAGTAAGTTTTTCTGCGGGGCATGCAACACATGCCTGCCAGCGCAGCACTCGGGAGGCTGAAGCAGGGCGATCGATAGAAGATCGAGGCCAGCGTCGGCTGCACAGTGAGTTCAAGGCCAGCCCAGGTTACACAGCGAGATCCTGCCTCATCCACCACCCCCTAAAAATGATAGCTTTAAAAAATATTAACAGCTGTTCCTTCTCTTGTGCTTAATTCGGAAACACTGTAGAGCTGCTCTTCAGGATGAGGGAAGCCCGAGGCCGCACGCTGACGTGCCAGGTCCTCTGCAAGTCGCGGCGGTCCGCGGTGCACCCCCAGCTGACGGGACGCTGTTCCCGCGGCGGACAACGCCGGCACCTGTTCCCCGAAGACGTCTGCTCCGAGGGCGAAGCTGCCACCCGCTTCCTCCGGACGCCCGGGGACGATCGCGCGCCTTGGGGCGCCCGGGAGCCGCGGGCGGGACCCCGGCTCAGTCCCGCACCCGGGGCAGGTTGTAGGCGTAGCGCACCAGCGGGAAGCCGCGGCTCTGGTAGAAGCAGGCGCGCCCGCAGGCCTGCACCTGCTCCGAGCTGTCCGACACGAACGAGTCCTCCTCGTCCGCGCAGTCCGACAGCGCCGACGGCGCGCCGCACTCGAACCAGAAGCGCTCGGGG
>NW_004955476.1:6611101-6643749 GCF_000276665.1 Chinchilla lanigera
CAGCAGCAGCACGGCGCTCTCCGAGGCGAACACGCCCAGGAAGCCGGCCGCCCGGCAGCCGCCCCCGGTCTCCCACCAGACGCCGAAGTCGGCGAAGCGGCCCCAGGACGCGGCGTCCAGGAGGGTGAGCACGCCGGTGTAGACGCCCATGAGCAGGTTGGACACGGCGATCAGGCCCACCAGCAGCTTGGAGGAGGACGGCGCCGCGCCGGCCGCGAACGTGGCCACGATGACCAGCAGGTTGGCCAGCAGCGCCACCAGGAAGATGAACCACACGGTGAGGCGGATCATCCAGCTTCCCAGCAGGTACTCGCAGGGCTTGAAGGCGCCTGAGGGAGGGAGAGGCAGGCAGCATGGCTCGGGGCGCCGGGGAGGGCGGCCAGCCAGGCCAGAGCAGCACACCTGCCCCTGGGGGCGCCGCGTGCCAAAGAGCACGGACAAGGCCCCGCGGCCCCGCTACCCGTCTGCTGCCTGCCGAGGCCGTGCTCCCCGTTCAGAGAATGCACACTCAGCCCGCGGAAGCTCACGTCCAGCAACCTAGTGAAATGCGCGGCATGACTGTTTCATTTATTTATTTTTGCGACAGGATCTTGTTATGTAGCCCAGGCTGGCCTTGAACTCACAGCGACCTTCCTGCCTCAGCTTCCTGAGCGCTGGGATGACAGGCATGGGCCACCACATCTGGCCAACACTTGGGATTCTGAGTTATAAAATTAATGCTCAGCTCATTGACTGTGACATCATACTAACAAAGGAACCTGGTTTGTAGCACACCAGTTAACCCGAACACTTAGTCTTCTTTACTTAAAGTTATTATCCATTTTCTCTGGTCCAAAAAGCAGAATGTGACGTGAGGATCACAATCCAGTCAGGTTAGCAACTTTCCTGAGACTAAGTGCAATGAGGTAAACCGGAAAGAAACCGAGAGGGTACACTGAGAACAACAAAATAACAAGAAGCCTGAAGAGTCATTACAGACCAGCAGCATAAATTAGTCTTAGAGGTAAAAGACCATGCCACCAGGTGTGGTGGTGCATGCCTGTAATCCCCAGCAATGGGGAGGCTGAGGCAGGAGGATCCCCTCAAGTTAGAGGCCAGCCTGGGCTACAGAGTAGCTCAGCCTGAACTGCATAGGGAGACACTATCTCAAAAAAAAAAAACAAACAACAAAAAAAAAACCTAAACAAAGCAAAAACAGAAACAAAGCACTTAGAAAGAGACTCTCCCACCCTGCAGACCCTCCCCGGGAGACTCTGGCCCTAAGTTCTGCGGGATGTGGCGAGCTGCAGGTGCCGACCACACTTTCTGAGGAGAGGAGGCCGACGCAGGGCTCCACCCCGCTGCCTACTGGCGTCAGGGCAGTCAGGGCGGGCGTGCGGGCGCGTACCTGTGGGCGGCGTGCAGTGGATGATTATCTGACTGTGCTCCTGGCGCTCCGCGCTGGCCGAGCCGTTCCCCGCGCCCGCTGCACCTGAGCAGGGAGGGCGCCGGTCACGCGCGCGAAGACCCCGTCTCTCTCCAGCCCCATCAACTCCGCTCGCGAAGGTCTGGGGCGAGTGGGGGCAGGGCGGCGACCCGCAGGCGCCTCCTCCCGCTGCACCCCGGCCGCGCTGTGTACCTCTGTCCTCACCCGCGCCCTGGTCCTGCAGGCCGCCGTCCTCCGTGTGTAGGCTCGCGTAGGACTCGCACCCCCAGAAGGCGCAGCACTGATACGCGTAGGGCACCGACAGAGACCTGGGGAGAGGGCGGAGGGCGTGTAGAAGGCGGCGTTTCGCCCCAGAAAGCCCCGGCCTAGCAGTCAGAGGGCCTGACGGTGGCCGCTTCCCGCCCCGCCTCCTTCCCGCCAGGCCTGCTTTCCCATCTAGGAAAGAGCTCTGGACAGCGGCGAGCAGGACCACGAAGATGCACGCAAGCTGCTCCCCTCCTGTCTCAGCTGGGCACCAACCCAGCCAGATTTAAAATTTCGTAACAACGGTGCACCTGGAAGGGAAACTGTCGTGCTCAACTCATCAGCTGGAACTGGTAGCTTCATTTAAAATCAGAACCCCAGTCACCGCTGAGGACACCGCGGAGGGAAGTGACTGTTCACAGCAATGTACTTTTCTTTTCCTGCAGCAATATTCTCGGGGTTGTGTCTACTTAGGGCTATAATGTCTCTCTGAAGAATTACAGCTTTACCGCATTATACCGCTTTTTAAAAAACAGGGTCTTGCTGGCCTCAATCTCATGGTGACCCTCCTGCCTCAGCCTCCCTGGTGCTGGGTTACAGGTGTGCGGCACCACGCCTGACTTAGGGCTGCAGTAGTGTTCTGCAGGTTCACACGTGTATGGCTTCAGACTTCTCGTTGCTAGAGACCAGGTCACGATGTAATACATTGCTGATGCTCCGTAACATGATTCCTTTGGCAGCATCAGACTTCAGTTTATATTCCCAACAACTGTGGAGAAATGCTCACGTTCCGTTTTTCACCAAATTTGCAAGGACAGAGGCAGAAAATATTCTTAAATTATAGCCTACCAGAAAAATCTGGCACGACAGCAAAAAAACCCGAGACACACTGTAATTTTAGAGCCCACCGTAACTTCAGCAACAGCAACAAAAAAGGCAAATAAGCAGAAACACACCTGAGGTTCGTGAAGTCTTTCGGTGCGAGCGCTCCCTTCAGCTCGAAGTTGCCCACCAGCTTCAGCTGGTTCAGCCCGCTCAGGCCTTCCGTGGGGAAGGACGTCAGTGCGTTGAAACTTACATCTCTGAAATGCAAATGGAACTTCAGGTTAACTCCCCAAGACAGCTTCCCCTGAGAGCATCTGTACACCGTCACGTAAACCCCCGCGGCCTGAGTGGAGTGCAGAGGGCTAAAGGACAGGCCCAGCATGCGCCTTGCCATCTACGCCAGGGAGCGACGGCGGCGCGGGAAAGACGCTGTGATCTGTCCACGGTGAGCGCGGGAGTCGGCAGCGCTGTTTGCTGACTTCGCGAGAGGGCTGTCCACTTACAGGTTAGTGATTGCCCCAAGCTTGGCAAAAGCGCTGCTGTGAATCTCATGGATCCGGTTTCTACTCAGATCCCTGCAATCGTAAGAGCAGCATGTTAATCTCCCTACAGAAACGCTCAAAACACAGCCCGGTACTTGGGCTGCGCTTTAGAACCTGAGGTAGTAACGCGATACCCTTGCGAGCGAAGGCCTGGGCTCCGCAGGCGGCCTGTCTGTGCTGAGGCCCCTCCCTCCCCACACCGTTTCTTAGGCCGCGCTCCCAGGCGCGTACTCCAAGCTGGCGTCTATCAGAACAGGTGTGACTTTTCCCCACTTTATCATTCTGGTACCAGTTCAAAAATATAAGCGATACGAGGTAACCTTTGGTCCTCTGAGCCAGGCGAGAAGAACCCAGCTCTGGAAAAAGCTCAAAATAAAAACGGGTTTCCTATTATTTGCCTTCTCAAAGGTTAACGATAGGGCCCCAAGGGAAGACAAACAATCAATAAGCAAACAAGTGAATTCCAGGAGGCCTCAGATAGCATTCTTTCCCGGGCAGGAAGTAGAAAGCCATCGGCCTAGGGCTGGCTCCGTGCTCAGGCTCACACTGAAGGCTTCTGGAGGGACAGAGCCCAAGAAGGAGTCACCCAGGCCCTTCATGCAAACTAAACGGGGGGCACACTCGATCCACAGCAAGTGGACAACTCTGGGGGCAAGCCAGAGACCAGCTTCACACCGTCACCCGAGATCTGGAAGGGACGGCGTTTCCAAGCCAGTCCACCCCCACTGTTAACGCTAACCCGAAGCCCTAACCGTAACTATAACCCTAACCTGATCCCCCAGCCTAACCCGAACCCCCAACCGTAACTCCTAACCCTAATCCTAACTTCCAAACCCTAACCCTGACCTCTAACGGTAACCCGAACCTTAACCATAACCCCTAATCCTAAGCCCCAAACGTAACCACACCCCTAACCCCAACCCCAACCTTGACCGTGACCATAACCCTAAACCCCAGGAAGAGTCACAAAGCTCACTGCCAGCGCTACTTAGCGTGATGTATGTTTCTCCTCCTCTCCTCCCTTCCCCCTCCAGTGTGGGGTCCGCCCGGAGCCCTGCAGGCCAGGCAGGTGCCCCAGCCTGAGCACCCCAGCCCGCCTGCTTCTTCACCGGGAGCCGACTGGAACAGCAGACTCAACAGCTGTAATTCTGCCTTCTCTGAAGAGCAGCCCACGCGTTCAGCGCCCCGTGCTCTGCAGGAAGCCCTATGAGAGCAGCAAGCCGCACGTTCCGCCTCAGTCCCCTCCGTCTTCCCAGACTTTCCCAGGGGGCCTGGGACGAGCCTGCGCTCAGCAACAGCGCTTCACAAGGTGCGGCTGCGGCGGCCGAGCCATGCAGTGATGGCGCCCCGCACGGGACCGGCCAGCCTTCCGCGCTGAGGGCTGCGCCGTCCGCGTGGGTCACACGGGTGGTGCTGTGACCGCGCAGCTCCGCTGCCCACGCCGCTGAGCTGCCCCGTGCCCCGGACACCCTCGAGCCTCGCGGTTAGGACGGGAAACACTAAGCAAGGTGAGGGTGCTGGAAGTAGGTTCTGTGCCCAGCTCAGAACGGTGAGGCCCGACCGCGGCCTTTCCGCCACGGAAACATCGCCAAGTACCCGTCCCCAGGGCCGTCACAGACGCACTGCTCCGCGCTTGGACAAGGCTTTGTTCCTGACCACCCGAGGCGACTTACAGAGTCCTCAGGGACACCAGCCCGTGGAAGGTGCCTTCCTTTATCTGGGAGATCTGATTTCGCTGCAGTGAACTAGAAGAGAAGAGAGGGGAAGCGGGCGGGAGGGACGCAGAGAGAGGGTGAGCCCTCCTACTCCACCGCGCTGTTCTGAAGTTCAAAATCCCACCACAGGGAACGAGCCCCTCATCCCCGAAGGGCAGAGCTCGCCCCCGGTTCCCGTCCCAGGTCACACCTGTGGGGTCTCCGTTCCTCTCACAGCCTCCCTGTGAGAGGAGGAGGACAGGGAGAAAGGGCCCGGGACCACAAGACCATAACAAGAAGCACGGGGGCCAGGTGCGGCAGGGCACATCTGTCATCCCAGCACAGGGAGGCTGAGGCAGGAGGATCATCTCAAGTTCAAGGCCAGCCTGGGCTACACAGTGAACTCAAGGCCAGCCTGAACTGCATAGCGAGACCCTGTCTCAAGACAAAGGGCAGAGACTCACACGGTGCTCTTCTGCCTCCCAAGGGACTGCCCTGCGGTGGTTGGGACGGGGACACCGGTGTCCCTCTCCGCTCCCCTCCACACTCAGGACCACTTTTCTGTTTTGTTCTGACACTGCTGCTCTCCCCGACAGCAGCCCTCAGAACGTGCCACGGGCCCAGCGCCTGCCGAGGGCCGCTCAGGCGGGGATGCCCAGACATTCGAGTTTCTGCTCCCAGGAAGCCCTGTTCATGTGAATTCCTAATTCCTTAAGTTGAAAACCAGCCATGCAAATCGGAAGTCAGCTCAGCGCAACTAATACACCACAGCAGGAAGAGCGACCAGAGACCAACTTACATTTCTTCCAGAGCACGACAGCCATTGAAGCTCGGAAGATCTCTTATGTTGTTGTAAGACAAATCCCTGCAAACGTTCAAGGTTCACATATAAATGCCACATTATCAGGGAACTATTTTAGTTTTTGAGAGGGTCTGGACAGTCAGATCAGGCTGGCTTTGCACTATGTAGTCCAGGCTGGCCTCAAACTCAAGATGATTCTCCTGCCTCAGCCTCTTGAATGCTGGAAAGACAGGTGTGTGCCACTGTGCATGGCTTACATACATCTTTCCAACATTTATGTTCAATAAAACAACACGGTAATTAACTGCAGTTTGTCCTCAGAAGTGGTGCTCCCGCTTAGGTCTGAGGTGGCTGCACCATTTAATTACAGGCTCAGTTAATCAGTCACTCATTCGAATACTTATCTCCTTCCACCGAATACTTATTAACAACCGAGTCACCTAACTGTCTTGGTGACACTTTTCAGCTGTTACTTACTCTAAACACACGGGCCAGCTTAAATGAGGTTTTAAAAAGCCAACACCCTATTCTTAGGTCACTCCTGGGTCGAGAGCACTCTAGGTGCTGCACACCTGGCATCCTAGCACTCGGGAGGCTGAGGCAGGAGGATCGCCAGGAGTTCAAGGCCACTGTGGGTTACATAGTGAGATCCTGTCTCAAAACGCAAACGCACACACACGAGAAGTCAAGCAAAGAAAGAGCCAGCGAGTTAGCTGTGGGCTCTGCTTAGGCTGCAGAGAGAGCGGAACCCAGAGCCAGCACTGTCAGGGAGACCTGGCCGAGGACCGGGCTTGGGGTAAGAGAAAGGAAAACAGCGAGGTCCGCTTTATTTCGTTCACACGAGGCCCGCGGGCAGCGGGCGGGCGGGCGGGGTGGCCCGGGGACTTACAGGGTCCTCAGCGCGCGCTGCTCCTCGCACAGGCTGCGGGGGATGCTGCCGATCCTCGTGCCCGTCAGCGTCCTGCGGGATGCACGGCTCAGGGTGCTGCGGGCCGCGCCCTGCGCCGCCCTCTGTCCCCTCACCGCGGGGGCTGGGACACGGGGGGGGGGGCAGTGTGGGGGGCGGTGTGCACCGGGTCCCTGCCGCCGCCGCCCGCAGCAGCCCGCTCAGAGCCTGGGGCCCCCTCGCCTGGCATTGGGGTCCCTGCACTTCCGCAGCAGGGTCCCACACCCACGCCCGCCCGCTCACCTCTGGCGAAGGCCCACAGGGACCCCACGCCCGCGGGACCCCAGCCCCACGGTGACCCCAGGACCATGGGACCTACTCCCGCGGGACCCCACGCTCACGGTGATTCCACACCCGCAGGGACGCCCCCCCGCCCGCCGACACCCCACGCTCACGGGGATCCCACGCCCGCGGTGGCCCCATGCCACACCCGAGGCAGCTGCCCCCAGGGGCCCGGCCAGGCGCAGGCAGGCAGCGCGAACCCCGCGGGACTCACGGGCACAGCGCCCCGCTCCCCTACACGGAAACGCGAGCAACCCGTTCCCAGCACGCCGCAGACCGCGCTGAAGGGGTTGGCGCCGAGGCGGGGAGGGGAAGGGTCGCGGGGCGCCACCCACGCCGCCCGGCCCGCACACTCACAGGCTCTCCAGGCGGACCGTGCCGGTCAGGTCGGGGAAGCTCCGCACCATGCTCGCGCCGCGAATGACCCTGGGAACGGAGACGGCCCTGCTGTGGGCGCCGTCCACGGCCCAGGCTGGGCTCGAGCCGCGGCGCCCCTGCCTCGGCCTCCCCAAGGGCCGGGACCGCACGCTGCGGGGTCAGCGTCAGCGGCGCCAAAAGGAAAGCCCGCCCGCCTGGGCAGCGCCCCGGGCCCCACCGCACGCTCCGCCCTCTTAGCGCTGCCGGCTTGGGCGCCTGAGCAGGGGTGTCTGTTTCCTGAAGCTGCGACAAGGGACTCTGGTCTTCCGGGAGAGAACGGTATGAACATTCAGTGTCTTTTCAAGCCCGCCGAATACTTACAAGGAATGTAGATCCGACAGATTGTGAAATGCCGAGTTCCCCACGAAAGACAGAGGATTGTCATATAAGTGTCTGTGAAAACATCAAAATAAAATTTAAAAATCCAAGTTTCCGGGCTCACCAGGGCCGTCACCCTGAAGCCGCCCCCGCCCTCGGCCTCGCGCGGCCTGCGGCGGGCGGGCAAGCGGGGAGCCGCCTCTCACATGGTCCTGAGCAGAGGGTTGCCGCTGAAGGCGCCGTCGGGGATGACTGAGATGGAGTTGCTGTGGAAGCCCCTGCGGACAGGAGAAGAGACGCTGCGATGAGATGCATCCCGCGTCCGGCTCAGAGCCTCCTCCTTCCGGGCCACTGCTCACCCGGCAGCGCCCTGGCCGTGTGTCCACGGCTGGGGCACCAGAGGACTGGGTACCGCGAGGGTCTGAGGCCGGCTTCAAAGCCTATCTCCTGACCACCGCCTCCTGTCTTAGCCCATGCCTGCAGGGCAGCTAGCAGGCAGCTGTGGCAGTCTCTCCTAAGCAGTGTGCCTTTTCCATGGCCCATGCTGGCCTCCAACTGACGGCAACACTCCTGCCTCAGCCTCCTGCTGCTGGGATGACAGGCGCCACACCACGGCACCCAGCAATTCCTAAGTAGAAATACTGTGTGTCTGTGCTCTGTGGTCCCGAAAGGGAGGCTGTCCACCGCGACACCTATATATCAGCAGAGCCCAACCCTGTAAAACAAGCCTTGCTCCACCTGGTCGGGAACCCAGCGAACCCCACGGGACCGGGGCGGGTGAGCCTGTGCACGTGACTGCTCCTGAGAAGCCAGGTCTCCCGGTCCTTTCGGGAGGGGCATGTTCAGCTGCAGGGACCGAGGCACAGAGAACAGCTACTCACAGCTCCTTCAGGCTGGGAAGCGCTTTAATAGCCTCGGGAAATTCTTCCAAGTTGTTGTAATTCAGGTCCCTGGAAAAAAACAGGAAAATAGGTGAGGACACTGAAGGAAGTCACAGTTCCTGAGCCTCGGGGCACAGGTGTCAAGAAAAGGTCCCATCTCTTGGTCATCTTTATCCGCCTCATTGCCACTGAAAACCCAACAGAATTACACCTTTTCTTGGACTGTTGAATACAGAAAAAAAGTCACGCTCAGTACACACGTTTAGGAGGGCAGAGTGCTCAGAATGACGTGTCACGGGAAGATGAAACGAACAGTCCTCTAAGTGGTTTTCACAGGAGGACCGCCAGGGGTTGGAGGCCGCCTGCGCGGCACAGTGAGTTCAAGCCTGGCCTGGACTACACAGCGGGACCTTGTCTCAGGAAAAAAAAAAATTTAAAAAACAAAAACCACAGTGAGCTCAAGGCCAGGCTAAACTGCATAGTGAGGCCCTGTCTCAGAAACGCAAAAAAAAATTTAAATTTCCCCTAACGGAAGCAGCGGGACAGGACGTGACCAGAACTGTCGGTTTCGAAGTCAGCGTTAACAGCCTGGCTCCTCTGACAGATGTGAAAGCAGCGGACACAGCTCAAGCTGGAGGGCGGGAGCTGCAGGTCTGCAGGGACTGCCCGGCCTCGAGCCCAGCGCTCTCACCGGCCACCCCGCTGCACAAGGACCTCGCCCCTGTGCCTAACTCCCCACAGCCAGTATCACAAGGGGGGGCCTTGAGGCTGGAAGCCGCCTCCCCTGCGGCCCCCGGAAATCCCAGTTTAATGGATCCACTGTGAACCTGTGCTGTCCTACACTGAAGGCGAGGCACACTCTCCATCACTTGCGGCAAATACTACGCATCTCTGAACAAAGGGTAAATGCAGGAATACAAACCAACAAAAGGCACCTGCCTGCTCTGCTCAGGGTCACTGAGCTGCCCCCCGTCCGCCCTCTGCACTCAGTGGGGTCAGCCAGGGACCCCAAGACTCGGGGCGGAAACACAAGACAGAGTGTGAAGCCGCCACAGGTGACAGCACAGGCAGCACGCAGCGCATGGGCTCATTCAAACCACCCGAAGGCCCTGTGGGGCGGCCCCCACACGCCTGTCATCCCAGCACTTGGGAGGCTGAGGCAGGAGGATCACTGTGGGATCTTGCCAACCTGCGCTGCCTGGTGAGTTGAAGGCCAGCTTGAACTACATAGACAGACCTTGTCTAAAAAAGGCAAAAAAAGAGAAAGGTCTGAACCGTTGCAGGGTGACCCGCTTTCAGCGAGGATCCGGGCAGGAGACACACACAGCATCTGCGCAGGAGCAATTGCCAGTGACCGTCGGGCTGCACTCGTTCCTGGTTACTTGACGCTACGCTCTGTGGACAGCGGCTCCCGCCCGCGGGACGCTGCCAGGCCCCAGCACAGCCACCGCCCAGGAGCCGACCGCGCAGGACTCACAAGGTCTCCAGGTTATCCAGGCCATCGAAGCAGTGCTGACTCAGCCTTCTGATCTTGTTGTTGTGCAGATGCCTGTGGGGAGAGAGGCCCCAAGAGCCTGTCACTCTCCCCGCCTCACAGCAACTATGACCGCTGCTTGCAGTGACACTGCAGCGCTTGCACGGATGGACACCTTCCTTTTGTGCCTTTTTTTTTTTTTGAGACACTATGCAGTCCAAGGCTGGCCGAAACTTGCTGCAATCCCCCTGCCTCAGCCTCCCGAGGTTGGGATGACAGGCATGCGCCACCACACCTGGAGGAAGATTACTTAATCTGCACTCAGCTGCAAGCCACTGTTCTGATCAGCTCTGAATTCCTACGAAGCGAAACGCTGAGGAGAGCTGATCCCAGCCCCCGGGAGGCTGAGGAGGAGACTCACAGGGAGCTGGAGCCCGGCCTGGGCTCCCTAACGGGACCTCGTCTCAAACACTGGGAACGGGGCGCGGTCGGAGGGCGGCGCTTACAGCACGACGAGGCTGGACAGGTTGGTGAAGGCGAAGTCGGGGATGCTGGAGATGTTGTTGAGGGCCAGCGTGAGCGCCTGCAGGGTAGGCAGGTTGCTGAGCGGCCGCACCGGCACCTCCGTCAGGCTGTTGTCGTCCAGCCACAGGTGCCGCAGCTGCACGAGCCCCTCGAAGCTGTCCTCGGGCACGGAGGTGATGTGGTTGGCATCGAGCCGCCTGCGGGGGGAGAGCCAAGCTCAGGACCCCGAGCGAGGCAGCTGAGTCCCGCGGAACGCAGGGCCTCGGGAACAAAACGGAGTCAGCGGACCGGCCGCAGCCAGCGGGCTAACACGCCACTGTCCCTGAACTCAGGAGGCTGAGGCAGGACAGTCAGCAGAGTTCGAGGCCAGCCTGGGGCACACGGCCAGCCCCGATCAGGCCACCACAGCGGGCTGGGGGGTGTCACTGGGAAAACAGCACCAAAAACCATTGAAGGAATTCCAGAGGACGGTGTAGTTTTAAAGGACTGGAGTCTTGCAGGGTGCGTAGGGGCCTGCCTGTCATCCCAGCGCTCCGGAGGCTGAGGCAGGAGGATGGTGCATGTTCCAGGCCAGCCCAGGCTACACAGTGAGGTGAAGCTCTGGGCTGCACAGGAGGGTCCCATCTCAAACACTAAATTACAAGAAAGTACAATTAAGAGGGAAGTCGTCCCGCTGCACCCTCAGTCCTGTGCTCTCTGCACACTACATTCACGCTCTGCTGACTTGGACGCCGCTCACCATCAGGGCAGGGGCAGCTGCACTCAGCAGAACCAGGGACACCAAGCAGCCTGCGCTCTGGTGGGGGCAGCCGGGAGCAAGAGCCCAGCAGCGGGTGAAGGCGGGCCGTGACCTACGCCCCGTCCCAGTGCCTTGCTGTTAGTCGGGCACGCCCGTCAGGGGCAGTGACCCCGGCTGGGCCAGGCTCCAAGGCACCTGAGTCACACCCACACAAGGACAGGGAGGGGATGAGGCGGTGCCCGTAGGAGATGACTGGGCCGCCTCGGGTTCCACCACTTCATGTTTTGGTTTTTTTTTTTTTGGTCTTTTTGAGACAGGGTGTCCCTCTGCAGTTCAGGCTCAGTTTGAGCTCACTTTTTTTTTTTTTTTGTCTTTTTGAGACAGGGTCTCACTGTGCAGTTCAGGCCAGCCGTGAGCTCACTTTGTAGCCCAGGCTGGTCTCAAACTCACAACGATCCTCCTGCCTCAGCCTCCCAAGTGCTGGGATTACGGGCATGTGCCACCACACCCAACCACTTCATGTTTTTTTGACAGGAGGTCTCAACGTGTAGCCCAGACTGGCCTCGAGCTTGCAGCGATCCTCCTGCGTCAGCCTCCTGAGTGCTGGGCAGAGGGACTTGTGCCACCAGGCCTGGCTATTGACTACTGTTTAAACGAAATTATACTGTGCAGAGTTTGACAAAGTATTAACTGCATTTTTTAGTTTTGAGAATGTGCTTCTACTTCCTGTTTTCAAAAACCTAGTTTACATCTGAGATGCACATTATTTTTAATTTCTTATCTTCAATAAAATTGTAATAACAAAATCATACTGTCTACTGCTAATGACTGTCGCAAGTCTATTCTATTGAGCCAGGCATGGTGGCGCACGCCTCTCATCCCAGCACTCAGGACGCTGAGGCAGGAAGATCACTACGAGTTCAAGCACTACGTATGCAGCCTGGGCTACATAGTGAGTTCAAGGTCTGGATTCCATAAGAACCTGTCTCAAAAAATGAAACAAAAAAAGTAAGTCTATGCTATCAATACACAGTAAATACTTAGTGTAATCAAAAGGTCTCTTTTTTTCTCTCTACCTCTAACTCACCAATAAGAGAAACAGTGAATTAATAAACATAGTTAAAAAAATTCTAATTGAAGCCTACGTGATTCTACCTAATTAGCTGCAGTGATCAACAATTCCTTATACCCATAACGTATCATCTACACAAAGTGAGCCACTTTTTCTTTTTGAAACTTTTTTTCCCCACAACACGGGTTATTAAACGCGCCCAGCACTTTCCTCTAAGTTGCCTCCCCAGCCGTTTTTAAAAGCATTTTAACTCTGAGGCAGGGTCCTGTTGCTACATTACTCAGGCTGGGCTTGAAATGGCCACTGTCCCGCCTCAGCCTTTCCCAGTGCTGGGTTACGAGCAGCTCCCCTCTCCAAAGCTTTTACTCTGAACTTCCAGCTGGACCAGAAACTCAGTGGCCGGTACGCCGGCTGCTCGCGGTTTATGACAGCGACAATTTAAAGTTTAACTTTTACGATGGGTGTTTCGCTAGAACACACTTTAATTTGCACATTCACTTCCTATTTAAGGACTGGGATTTCTCAGAAGAACTTCAGCTAATTGGAGTTGGGAAACAGGTCTGTCCGGTTGGGAACCCGCAGCTGCCCTTCCCGGCTGTGGGACCTTGGGCGAGTTGTTTGAAAGCCAGGTGGTCACGGGCTCCCCCCTACCCTGCCCTGTAACGCAGGGAGCGCGCGCAGGTAGGGTTTATACAGAAAATCAGCTGCACAGAAAGAACCAACACAGACCGGCAGGCCATCTAACGGCTTCTCACACCACGGCTGCACGGCGGAGTTAACACCTGTGTGCGCCGCATGCAATCCAACCTTTTCCAAAAAAGAAAACCTGAAGGACCTGGGCGTGGTGGCACACACGCCTGTCCTGGCTGTGCTTGGGAGGCTGAGGCAGGAGGACTGCTGTGAGTTTAAAGCCAGCTGGAGGTGCACGGTGACTTGAAGGCCAGCCTGAACCTGTCTCAGATAAACAGATATAGGTAGATAGGGAAATAGAAATCAGGCAAGGAGGCAGCTCAGGCGTTATCACTAGCACACCTCAGTGTACACAGTGAAGAATTACCATCAACTGGTTCTCCCTGCACCTGGCACAAGGTGTTAGGAGCTCCGTACACGCCTAACCTCGGGTCAGAGAGCTGTGGTGGCCGCCTTGCACAAGTCCCCTGGCCTGCACAAGTCCGCACAGCAAGCCCAGAGACGACAGCGCCAGCACCTCCCGGGTCACAGGACTCAACTGCAGCCCGCGCGGCCCCTGCAGGAGGCGGCCCCTCCCCCCGCGGATCCGTGCCTGGCTGGCGCAGGGCGGCAGCGCTACTCACAGGGACTGCAGGGCACTCAGGCCCCGCATGGCCTGGCTGGGGACCGTCCTCAGCTGGTTGTTCTGCAGGGTGCTGCAAGGGAATGTTTGCTCAGTGATTAACAGGCGGCGGCTGGCTTCTTTTTTCCTTAGCCGACTGTGGAACCCTTTAGTTTCCCGAAAGCGTTTCTGATGGCAAGGAGGGAGAAAGGTGGGGCAGCGGTGGGAAGCACCCAAGGCCTGAACTGCAAAGCTGGCTGCAGAACCAGAAGGAAACTCAGGCTGCTGCCCCGGGCCGCCTCGAACCAGGCCCGTGCAGCCAGGCCTGCAGGGGTCGGGATGGAAGGCCCTCGCCCAGGGCACTGTGTTTTTATTTTTATTTTTTTCTGAGACAAGGGTCTCACTACGTATTTTAGGCTGCTCCTGAACTCACTATGTAGCCCAGGCTGGCCCTCAACTCGAAGTGATCCTCCTGCCTCAGCCTCCTGAGAGCTAGGATCACAGGCCTGTGCCCCCATGCTCGGCCTCCTGCACAGTGCTGAGCGTCACTGAGAGGTCTACCCAGCGCGCTGCGGGGAGGAGATTTGTTTGCACGCTGGGATAAAGCAGGAGCTGGGACCTGACCTGGCCTCAGAGCCCCTGCCTGCGGGGAGAGGAGCAAGGGTCTGACGGCCCAGGACCAGGGCAGGGACAGAGGCCCCACCATGGTGACAGGAAGCACCGGGGCTGGGTCTGCTTTCTGGGCAAAGCCACCCCCTCCCTGCTGATAAAACACCTGGGACACTGCAGCCCAGGGGCGGGGCGGGGTGGCCCCTGCGGTGACCTTTTCCCGCTGGCCAGGTGCTCGCAAAGGGCGCCAGTCACCTGCTTGTCTCGTGACCAGGGGACCAACTCCAAGGTCCTCCCTGCGCACACAGGTTCTGGTGTCCACACCTCCAGCCCCAGGCCACAGCTGTCACCCCAGGGCGGCCCCCTGCTTACAGCCCAAACTTGTGTCGCCAGGGACCCAGGGCCGCCTGTTACCCCATCACCACCGTCTGCCCGGGGGCTCCAGGCACCCCGGCCGCTCCCCGCATCTTTTCACCCCGCACTGGAAGAACCCAGGCTCCCCACTCCAAGCGTGGGCGCAGAGGGCGCGGCTGCTGTACTCACAGGACTCGGAGCTCTTTCAACCCCGACAGGGCCTTCGGGTGGATGAAGGAGAGGTCGTTGCCGGCCAGCTGTCTGGGGAAAGGAGCAAGAGAAAGGCAGCTTCAGACTTAAAGTTCAGCACCTGGTCCGAAGTGGCACTGGCTCGGCAGCGTCTCCTCGGGTCAGGACCTCGACCCCCGCTAGGCGACCTTGGACCCGCTGGGGCAGTCGGGCCGGACAGGAGGCTTTCTTTAAACATGCAGTGCCGAGGTGTTGGCGGAAGTCCCTCCACAACCTCAGGAGCAGCGGTCAGAAGCAGAACTTCAGAGAAGGGCTCACTGTGCATTTTTTTTTTTTCTTTGTCTTTCTGAGACAGGGTCTCACTCTGCAGTTCAGGCTGGCCTTGACCTTACTTTGTAGCCCAGGCTGGTCTTGAACTCACAATGATCCTCCTGCCTCAGCCTCCTGTGTGCTGGAATTACAGGCATGCGCCACCATACCTGGCATTTGCTGTGCATTTTTTTATGTTTGGTACTGGGAATCAAACTCAGGACCTTGGGCTTGCTAGGCAGGCAGTGTGCCACTGAACCATATCCCCTTTTTTTGAGATGGGCTGTCCCTGTTTAGGCTCGGCTGGCCTTGAACTCCCAGCGATCCTCTTGCCTCAGCCTCCCCAGTGCTGGGAGGGCAGGTGTGTGCCTGGCTTGGTGTGGTTTCCTAACAGACAAGAAACGTGCGGCTGGGTCCCCTGCGCTGGCCAAGGCTGCAGCAAAGCCAGGCTCGAGGCTGGGCCGAGCCCCGCAGTGAAAGCAAGGAGCTGGAGCAGGCCGGAGCTGGAGCACGGAGGGGGAGGGCGCGGCCACCTCCCGAGGGAGTGATGAAGGAGTCGGGTCCTTCCTCGTCTCCTTGGGCATCCTCTTAAAGCCAGACCCAAGAGGGGCATGGCAGCGCGTGCCTAGGATGCCAGCGGGCAGTCCTCCACGGAAGGCTCAGTGGACAAGGAGAAGATGAAAAAGTAGCCCAAAGTGCTGCTTCCTGGACAAATGCAAATACCGGGCATGGCAGCGCGTGCCTGTGACCCCTAAGGGGGCCAAGGCAGGAGGCTGTGGTGGGTTCAAGCCCAGCCCGGGCGACACAGTGAAACTCTGTCTCCAAACGGCCCAAAAAGCAAAGTGACCAAAAGGACGCAGATGCGCTGGCAACGCCTCGAAGCCCCGGTCCCCATTTCGGAGACGGCGCCCAGCGAAGGGGCAGCGGGCACGAGCTGAGCCGAGCAGGGCGCTGGGTCACACGGACAGCCAGGCCCACAGGCACGCCAGGCGCCTCGCGGCCACCCCACGCCGCCTTCTCTTCCTGAGCCTCGGCTGCCACGGACACGCCGGCCACTTTCAAGACTCGGCTGTCTGGAGCCTTGCTGCTCCCGACGCGGTGTGAGGCGCGACACGGTGTGAGGCGCGGCTGAGTCTGTTTTCCGGAGGTGATGGCTTTCTGTCGGTCGGGGCGGGACCTGGGCTGCTGGCTCCCCACTCAGGCTGCGCATTCCACGCCATCCTCCGGCGAGCAGGTCCCCACCCCTCGTGCCCACTGTTCAGGGCCCCCATCTACTCCAGACGGGCCCTCTGCCCATGCTGGTCTGCTGATGAACTTCTTGGCCTGGAGCTGCCGTCCCGGCCTGGCAGAAACGGTTCTGGAGCTCGGGAGGCCGAGACCTGCGGGTCTCTGGCTGCATGTGCTCTGCCTCCTTCCGTGCCGACCCCAGATGCCCCCAGGCTCCCTGGCTTCTCCCACTGACCGTTTCCAGTGGCCACCACCAGGAGGACGCCAGACCCCACTGGGCCCACCCTGCAGGCCCCCCGCCACACCCGCGGAGCCCAGCTCAACACAGCTGCCAACTGTGTCAGTAACTTCCCCTCCTGCCTCATGTGACCCAGCCCCGCTAGACGCCTGGTCACCGTAGAGTAAGTGTGACTTGGGTTACTCTACAGCGGGGCCGAGAAAGCCTCTGCATTCTTCTTTTTCTGCCTTTTTCAGACAGGGTCTCACTGTGCAGTTCAGGCTGGCCTCGAACTTTCGAGGATCTTCCTGTCTCAGCCTCCTGAGAGCTGCGACGACACATGTGTGCCACCATGCCTGGCTATTTATTTTTCTTTTGCTGTGCTGGGCTGGAACTGGGCCTCCTGCCTGTTAGGTAAGAGCTCTACTGAGCTCTACCACCAAGCCCCATCCCGGCCCTCACCTGATTTAAAAAATAAACACATTATTATCAAACCCTGTTCATCACAGAGAAGATACAGACGGCAGAAATGAAACAGAACGTGCGCATAGTGCTTCCACCTGAACGGACCAGTTTTGGTACACTGCAGTTTTAGAGCAGCGAAATCAACACGGGCCGGCATTTGCATAACACCTGGATTATGTACTCTTCCGCTCTGTCTTTGAGGAAGGGATGATTATTACCTTACTTTATAGACCAAGAAAAGAAAAAGCAATGAGCAGAGAAAAGCAAAGAAACCTGACCCAATTCACAAACTTGCCCGTGGCAAGTAATCCGCACAGAGCTTTGCTCCGGGTGGGGTGGCGGGGCCCAGCTGAGCAGCGTGGGAAGGGAAAGCCTCCTTTGCTCCAGCACCCCCAGATGCCGGTCCAGTGCGGGCAGGGGTGGGAACACAACCTGCGCACCAAGGTGTCTTGGGCCTGTTCCTGTCCTGGGGAGAGGCCGAGCTCAGGGGGACGCAGCTGGACTGAGGGATGCATCTGAAATAAGAATTACTCTGTTTTGGTTTTTGGAGACAGGGTCTCACTGTGCGGCCCAGGCTGGCCTGAAACTCACAGCGACCCTCCTGCCTCAGCCTCTCGAGTGCTTGGAGGCCCGCAGGCACCACCGGCCGGCTGTGGTGTGAACTCCGAATCTGGGCGCCACCCATCTCTGGTGTCCTCGGTATCAGGCGTCACCTTGCTCCACCCTGCGCTACGCAGTCCAAGCACTGCGTTTAACCCCTCTCTGAACGCACTTGAGCCCGTCTCACTCTCCGACAGGTCCCGAAACGGAACTGTCCCTTTCCAGCTCCCCCACAAACCGGGGGCCAGGGTTCCCATCCCGGGCGGCAAAGCCGAGCGGAAGCAAAACAGGACCGGGCTGAGACAAGCTGAGAAAAGGCTTCCGAAACGCACTGTTCACCGGCCACGCGCCTGGGCGGGGAGCCCCCGGCCTGGTGCATGCAGCCGGGCCTCCGCAAGACCTGCAGGTGCCAGCGCCTGCCGGGGGCCCTGCACACTCGGAACCGGGGCCACTGGCGCGAGCAGCTGCCCGCCCCATCCACCCCGCCCCAGAGGCCGCAGGTGTCCACACTAACTTCAGTAACCACACTGCACAAAAAAATTAAGCCGCCCCGCCCCAAGCCCCGGCTCCCTGGGCACACAGCCGGCCGCCCTCGGCCGCAGGGCGGGACTCGACTGCAGACCGAGTCGGCGGAGGCAGACGTACAGCTCCTCCAGGAACGGGAAGTCCTTAAATGCGTCTTCCGGCAGCTGTGTAATGTTGTTCATGCTGATATCCCTGCAAGACACAACGGAGAACGGCCTTCACTCGCGGGCGGTCCAGCGCTTTGCTTTCCTTATTCTGTTTTTTGTGTTTGGGTTTTCTAAGACAGGGTCTCGAAACGGAGCCCAGACTGGCCTCTTAAGTGTCGATGCTCCTGCCTCAGCCTCCCGAGTACTCGGATTACAGGGGTGCGGCCCCAGGCCCGAAACATTTAATCCAACAGAAAAGCCATCACATCCAGGCAGTGGGGACAGGCAGTACCGGAGCGGTCCGTGCTCACTCACGTGCTCCTGGGATGCAGCAGTGACCATCTCCCTGCCGTTCCTCAGTCCCCTGCTGCGGCCCTCACTCCCCTCTGCCCCCCAGGGGCTTCACCCTGCTGGAGGGGACGGAGCTCCCACCGCCCTGAGTCCCAGACACAGCCCGAGGAAGCTCCGGTAGGACTTCACCACCACAGGCCAGCACTCGGAGGCTGAGGGGAGTCTGAAGCCAGCCTGGGCCACACACTAACCCTGTCTCTCCCTCTCCCTCCCCCCCAGACACACACGGACACACAGGCGAGCACACACATGTGGAAAAGGTAAGGATGCTGAGGTATCCACAGAGTACAGCTACTGGCAGGGAAGTTTTGGAAAGACATGATGATTCTGAAAACCATGCGACGCTGCAGGCAGCTGAGTGATGATACCCAGGCCAGGGGTCCTCTCTCCACACACTGGTCTCCCTAGAGCGAAGTCCCTCTGGATGGCTCGGGGACAGAGGAGACCCACCCGCCCTCGGGGGTTGGGACTCAGAAGCACACTCAGAGCTCGGAAATTCCCTGGGGTGGGGGGTGGGGGCGCACACCTGCAGCCTGCCCCACGCTAAAACCCCTGTGGGCGTGGAGGGCAGGCCTGTAACCCTAGCACTCTGGGAGGCTGATACAGGAGGACCATAAATTCCAAGCCCAGCCCTGGCACTTTAATGACTTAGTGAGCCCCACCTCAGGAAAAGCAGGGCCGGAGCTGGAGCCCAGGTAAGAAGCACAATAAAATGTGAGGCGCACAGTGGTTCCACCGAGCCAGGTCTCCTGCTAGCTACGCCCTCCTTGCTCGCCCGTAAATCCCTCTGCCTCGGTCCTGCCGGGAGGGTCATGTTGCGACAGGCGCCCGTAAACCTCCCAAGACCTTGGTGAGGCCGAGCCTGTTGTCGCCAGCCAGGCAGCCCCTCTGTACCCGGCCTGCTGCCCACAGCTCCCGAGTTCTCACCACGCCGGCCGCCACTGGGAGAAGCCCTTGGGTTTGCTTTGTTGTGTTTTTTGGGTTTTTGTTTGTGTGTGTGTCTTTTTGAGACAGGGTCTCGCTGTGCAGTTCAGGCTGGCCTTGAGCTCACTTCATAGCCCAGGCTGGCCTTGAACTCTGCAATGATCCTCCCGCCTCAGCCTCCCATGTGCTGGGACTACAGGCGTGCATTAGGTAAAACTGTACTGCGGCCACCGTGTTGTGTAGGCCTCACATACCCCGACCGTGTAGAAAGTCAATAAATTACACAGGCTCTGGGAAACACAGCGGACTCCAAAGGCCCTCCAGACAGAACGAAACGACCAAGAATGAAACGACAACTGCAAAGCTCGGGTGAGGACAACCCAGAGCACCGCCCCACCCCCAACCTCCAGGCCTCCACAGCCGGCAGAAACCAAACGCAACACCGCCCCAGGCAAGGCCTCGAGGATGAGCAGGGCGTGGTAGCACTGCGAGGCTGAGGCAGGAGGGTTGCTGTGAGTTAAGCCAGCATGGATTCCACAGCAAGACTCTGTCTCAAACAAAGCAAAACTGGAAGATGAAGGGGCCCTGGCAGGACAAATCAGAAGGGAAGGCCACCCTCACGCACCCTTACAGACACACGGGTCACCAGGCTTCTAAGGAAAACTTAGGAGGACTTTCACTTCCTTTCTCACACCCACTCTGGGTCTTTAGGGAAATAATCCCTTTCACTACCCACCTTTTTATTTATTCATTTATTTTGGGGGCTTTTGAACCAGGGTCTCCCTACATAGTTCAAACTGGCCTGAATTCACTATGGAGCCCAGGCTGGCCTCAAACTTGCAGTGATCCTCCTGCCTCAGCCTCCTGAGTGCTGGGAGGACAAGCAAGCACCACCATGCCAGGCTGCAGACCTTTCAATAATCACAAAAATAATTTATATTGCTGTTTTGACAACTGCCATGCAGAAAAAATCATCTACAAGGTCAATATCCACAGATAACCACCACTGTATTTTCTGGGTATCATTACTATTTTAACAAATAGATGAAATCCTATGCATCAGAACAGGTTCGTCTCTTGACAGATTATTCATGTAAAATACAGAGGAACAATCTGCTGGGAGGATATTTGTCCATGAAAGTGCAACTATGAACGTCCAAGACTCTCCCATGCGATTCGGACCCTGCACCTGGTAAGGGACAGAGAACATGGGGAAGAGGAGGAGTTTTCTGAGGGGCTGGCGCTACTCCACAAAGGAGACCTCGCAGGCTCCACTGTGGGGGTGTGAGGTCGCTGAGCCAGGGTCCCACCATGCAGCCCAGGAACCCAAGACATTCTCCTGCCTCAGCCTCCCGAGTGCTGGGAACCTCGGCCTTGCCTCAAGTCTGCCTGGCCGTCCATGACGCAGACACAGAACCGTGACTCCGCATACCGAGTGAGCATCACGGCTGCTTTGCCAACAGCGTGGGGTGACCCTGTGGACGTACGCAAAACCCTCCAGGGACACCAGACTTCAGGGACACCAGCTCTCTAAACCGGGTAGGGACTGGAGCAGGGGACATCTCGGGGTCCTGAGGCTTATGAGATGTTCCAGCCAGGCGTGGTGGCGCACACCTGTCATCCCAGCACTCAGGAGGCAGGAAGACTGCCAGGAGTTCGAGGCCAGCCTAGACTGCATAGTGAGACCCTGTCTCAAAAAACCGAAATAAAATAAAATAAAAATAAATAAATAAGAAGTAAAAGGCTATGAAGCATCTTCTCCCCTCCACAGAATGGCTCCAACTGCCCCTGCACCCGCGGCCACTCTAGGAGGCCGGACGGACAGAAGGTCAGCATCCGGCTCGCCCTCGGGGTGAGCGAGGGCCACAGAGTCGCCCGCTCGGTCAGGACAGGAGCGCCCACACCCTGGGAGAGGAAACTGCACATGCGCCAAGGCTGTCCCTTCGGGGAAGACCCAACGGTAGGGACTGGCTGCACCGAGGGCTGCAGTCACACGGCCTGGACACGCGGCTCTCCCTCAGCAGTCAACCGCGTCCCGAGAGCTCGAGGCCAGCCGGGGCTACACAGCCAGACCCGGGCTCAGAAAACCAAACCAAACCCGAAAGCCAGGCGAACCCGAACGCCCTCGGCTCCCGGGCAGTCTGCTCCGCCACAGAAACACACAGGCTGGAAGGGCCTCAGGCTCAGACCGGCCAGGCAACTCACAGCAACGGTGACTGTGTATTTATTTGGCCCGGCACAGCCCCGGCTCACACCTGTTGTTCCAGCAGCACTATGAATAGTACCTCCTACCCCCTGCGTGTGGGCACACGCCTGTCATTCCAGCACTCAGGAGGCTGAGGCAGGAGGGTCACTGAGCGCTTAAGGCCAGCCTGGGCCACATAGAGAGTTTAAGGCTGCCCAGGGGGACGAGGGCCCGCCGTGCCGGCCTGCCTCTGCGATCTTAACCACTGTGTTCTCCAGCTCCTGGGTTCTGACAACAGGAGACAGCAGGAGATCCTGTCTCAAAAAGCCCGCCCCCACAAGCAGTACTGGCTGGGGTGGCGCGTGCCTGTAATTCCAGCACTTGGGAGGCTGAGGCAGGAGGACCGATGTCAAAACAAGCCTGAGATACATAGCAGGACTCTATCTCAAAAAACCAACCAAAACAAAGATCACACCATTTCTCAGACAGCAAGTGGGGTCAAGGGCAGATGCCCTCCCCGCAGCCCCTGCCAAAACGAAGGCACCACCCCCGGCCAGACTCTCACGGGGAAGGAAGGCCAGGCTGGAGGTTTTCTCTAAACACAAGTTCCAGATGTAAAAATAGCTTGGGAGGAGCGATGCAAAATTGGATTTCAGTGAGACTAATTTTCCTTCCTCAAAATTTCAAAAATACAGGCTTTGTCCTATAAATAGCAACTCCAGAACCCAGGCGCTGGAGAACAGTGGTTAAGATCGCGGAGCCGGGCCGGCACGGCGGGCCCTGCTCGCCCTGGTCGCCCTGGGCAGGACCGGCAGCTCCGGGGCAGGGAGCCCACACACAGCGCTGCTCCTTCCGGCCGCCCCATACTGTACTTCGGCACGTGACACCCGACACCCGAGCCGGTGCTGCTGCCTGGCTGGAGCTCAGGACCCCTGGAGGCCGCTGGGCCCGGCCCAAGGCGGGAGGGAGCCACCAGCCAGTGGCAACCCTGAGAGCTCAACCCCGCCACGGCCTCCCGTGAGCTTAGACCTCCAGGGCCACGGGTCCCAGCTGGCCAAGCCCCCTGTACTCTGAGCTCACGAGCCAGTGTCACCAGGAGGGTACCCCTCATCCCTGCGCTCAGGAGGCTGAGGCAGGGGGATCGCCGTGAGCTCCAGGCCAGCCTGGCTCCAGGGTGAGCCGGCCCTCGTCCTGGCCTCATGTCAAGCCCTTCCTCCAGGCCCCCAGATCCGCCTGTGTCCTCACAGCCCTTATCAAGGGGTGACCACTGGAGAACGGCAGGCTCTCAGCACAGCGGCCCAGCTCGGACGCCCCCAGCACCCGCACTGGAGAGAAGCGCACCCCCGGGCCTGGATCCACCAGCCCGACACCCAGGGTGCTGAGCAGCCTCAGGTGACTGCGGGCCGCTGCGCATCTGTGCTGCTGCTTGGGTGTCAGCGGCTTCTCTCTCTCTCTCTGGATTTTTAAGACAGAGTCTCACCAGGTAGGCCAGGCAGGCCTCGAACTCACGGCGATCCTCCTGCCTCAGCCTCCTGAGTGTGGGCTATCACACCTGGCTCCCCTTTTAACAGTCTGAACCCTGGCCTTTCTCAGTGCACTGAAGGCCGACCTCATGAGAAAGCCCGGTGCTAAAGACTGGTTCGCACCGGAGCTACCGGGCGGGAGAAGCAGCTGCCTGTCTCCTGGGACACCCCGGGGGCCACACCCGACGCCTGTCTGGAGCTCTGCGGACAGCCTTTCCCCAGGGATGGGACCCAGGGCCCTGGCACCCACATCGAGCCAATGTCCACCCCACCCACCACTGAGCACATCCCATACAGGAGGGAGGCTGACTTGTCACAACACATACGGACGTCTGCAAAATGGCTCCAGGGCCAGGTACGGGTGGTGGCGCACACCTGTCATTCCAGCATTCAGGAGGCTGAGGCGGGAGGATCACCTAAAATTCAAGGCCCGTCTGAACTACACAGCAAGAGTCTGTCTTGAAAGGAAAAAGGAAAAGGAAAGATTCCAAAAACCACTCATTTACCCAGGAAATTCGTCTTGTAAGGACGGGTGCTTCATGTGGTTTGACAGGAAGTGAAATGTGTATTTTGTATTTTTTCTTACTACAGTTTTTCGTCATGTACAAGGGCTGATAAAACATTTGCTGCTTCAATTTTAAAAACTGTTATAGTGAAAGGCGCACTGCCTTGAACCCCCTGAGAATGGTGCCTAGGCTCAAACACCCCTCCCGCCGCTGCCACTTTCCGCAGCAGCTCTGGCGTCCTCCTCCGCGCGCGTCTCTGGGCGGCGCGACTGCAGATGCAGTGCCTGTGTCACCCAGCAGAAAGCTGGGCGGTGAAAACAGCAGCGCGAGTCCTCGCCCTCCTCCGCGGCCAGCCCCGGCCCCGGGGACCCAGTCCTCCCCAGGGTCACAGCGGCCAGGAGAGACACGCTGTGAGTGGGTTCACAGAGCACAGCCAGGCACGCCTGAAACTTTACGCCACGCCTCTGTTGTTTCTTCCTCGGAAACAGCCGATCGACCCTCCTGCTCGGGCCACATTTTTGCTCTTTTAAATAAATCGCTGTTTTGAAAAGAAACCGCAGTTCTCCACATGCGAGGGGCAGAGCAGAGGCGCACTGCGTCCCGGCGGGGCGCAAGCTTTGAGCCACCCGGGAGTGGCACTGAGAGCCCGGCGCCCGCCCTGAGGAGCGCTTCCTACAGGTGGCTCAACAGTGAGCTTGAGGCCAGCCAGGGCGACGGACAGACACACAGACCCTGGCGCCTACACTTCGCTTCCGACGACAGAGAAGACGCAAGCCTTCCACGAGGCCCAGGCAGGCCTGTCTCCAGCAAACGCAAGCAGAGAAGCCGCACAGCCGCTCCCTCGGCCGGGGATGTGTCCCCTGGCCCGCTCCGCGCAGAGCTGTCACCACAAGCAGCTCGGCCCAGGCTGGTCCCACCCCGCGGCAGCTGCGCCGGCAAAGCCGCCCAATAATTGGCTTCTTTCACCTCTGTTAATCACGAACAAAAGTGGCATTCAGTCCCCAAATGGACGAAACCTGCCCCGGCAGGCCAGGAGCGCGATGGGCCGGAATAACAATCGCCCCACGGCCGGGCCCCTCCCGGCCTCGCGGGCCGTAATTAAGACCGGCACAAAGGACCCCCGCTGGCCGCCCTCAATGGGGCATTACACGCCTGTTTTCTCGTATTTAAAGAAAAAAATAGCAGGATTTTCTGCCAGGCATTAAACAGAATACACAATTTCCATTTATTTGCAACTGAAACACTGTTAAAATTTCCGAGCTCAGGCATTATCCAAGGGACAAAGCAGCCTCGGCCCTCGGCCTCTCGGGCTCTGCAGAGAGCTGATGAACGAGGGTCGGGCGCGAGGAGGTGAGACAGCACAGCTCGCTCAGGGGGAAACACACACAGCAGCCACCAGGAGAACGCGCTCCCAGCCGCTGCACAAGGCCCGGTTCCGTCCTGGGAGGACGCAGCACCCGAGGGGGGGCCAACCCGCTCCCCCTGCCTGCCCAGGCCCGAGCTCGCAAACACGCAGAGCCCCGTGCACTTGGCACCCCCGCTCGGGTTTGCACGCCTTCCGCAGAAGACAACAGCCTTGGGGCGGTGTGTGAGGACTGCCCCCCCGAGCCTGCAGGGAGCCCGTCGGCCCGGCCCATGCCTGCTCCTGCAAACGCGCTGGGCTCCCAGGGGCAGGGGCAGCTGCTGGCTGGGGACCTGGCACCATGACCGACCTGGCACAGAGGCTGCTGCCCTCATCACGGCCCCTGGGACTCTACCTGTGCCGGCCCGGCCAGCAGCCCCACAGCAGGCCACGGGGCAAACACTCGGAAGCCCTCGAGGGAGAGGGGGCCACAGGCACTGGGCTCAGACTGCATGGGTGCAAATCCTGATTGGAGGCGCACACCCATCACCCCAGCACTCGGGAGGCTGAGGCAGGAGGATCGCTGAGACGGAGGCCAGCCAGCCCAGGACGCGCTGTGAGCTTCTGGTCAGCCTGGACTACACACAGCGAGAACTTGTCTCAAAAAAACAATCGAAACATAATTAGGGTAGTGAACAAACGTGCAGCAAAATCGCTGCTTCTCACAATGCTTTATTCAAAGACTTTGCCATTGAAAGGCAAGAACACTTGATTAAATGTAGCAATTCTAGGAAGCCCTAATTCAATGAAGTCAGGACTAAATTGAAACTTGTTATTAAATTAAAACAAATCATTTTAGGTTTTGTTGTTGTTCAGCTGAAAAGAACAGGAGGGAAACAAGGGACCTGGCCACACGTCTGCTCCCGTCTGAACTGTGCTGCCGCTGCCTGCAGGAGAGTCCACCTCTGCGTCTGAAAACGTCAGGCAAACAGTGCCTCATTCCTTCAAGAAAAGGCTCAGAAATGAGTCCCTCAGCAGGCACACGCCTATCAGGCCAGCACTCAGGAGGCTGAGGCAGGAGGGCTGCTGCAAGTTCAAGGCCACTCTGGGCTACATGGTAAGACCCTGTCTGAGAAAACCAATAATAATAATAATAATAATGTAATAATAATTTTTAAGATGAAATATGGGAGCTCACAACCAAAATGCTAAAATTCTAGTGCCAAAAAAAATTACCAAGTAATATTCCACAAGCTTGGAAAATTGTCTAGAGACTTTAGTTTCAACAAAGCCCCCTGGGTCAAATTAATATTCTCAATTCCTCCTGGCAGAAAATGTATGCTTTCGACTCCACCAGCTTCTATGTGGAAAATCACATACCAAAACTTTCCACACGGCTGCTGCTGCACAAATTAAAAAAATCCTCTCAGGAAAGTGTTCTCCCATCTCCCAGCCTTGCTCCCGGGCTGTAAACGCGATGACGACTGCATTTTAAAACCAAGCAAAATAAAACAAACACAGCTCCCTGCCAGCCCTGCCAGCCCTGCCAGGGAGCCTCCCATTCCGTGCCCAATTCGGATCTTCCGGTTCAGAGGACACGTCTATCTGCAGGGCACTAACGACCCAGGGCCCCTGGGCCCGCCCTGCAATGCACAAGCTTGGCTGGTTTGCTCTTTCCTGAGACAGGGTCTCATGTGTAGCCCTGCCTGGCCTTGAACTCGTGGTGATCCTCCTGCCTCAGCCTCCCAATTGCTGGGGCGGCAGGCGTGCGCCACCACGCCCTGAAAAACATTTTGCTTTTCAAAAAATGAAGTGCTTGTTGAATACTTAAGCCAGAGTCGGCACCACTTTTCACTTAAGAAAGCTTTGTGAAATTTTAAAGTTACAACCCCCAGAGAACGGCTGAGAGCCACCGGTCATGCACTGCTGCGGGCAGCAGTGGCCACCAGGCCCCGCACGGTGCCGAGGCTGCAGGGGCTGCAGGACGCAGGGCGACTGGCAGTGAGGGGGGCCTCACGGAAGATGATGCCCCGCAGCCGCGAGGCAGCAGGCGCTGAGGCTGAGGGGCGGGGGTCCGCCCGAGCCCCTTCTCGGCCCCAGACGCAGCCACCCGCGGGTGACACAGCAGGCTCTGGGTCAGAGGCGAGGGAGACCCCCCGCAGGAGAGCGCACGTACGTGCGCACACGCAAGCCGGCAGGGCGCAGGCGGAGGGCTGCCGCACAACCTCCCCACCATCGCGCGAGAGCACAGCAAAACCAGCCGCACGAGCCGGCCCGCGATGGCCGGGAGGCCGAGGCACGCCGCCCCGGGTCAAGGCCAGGCTGGGCTGACGTGAGCTCAAGGCCGCCTGCCCTGCAGAGCTGAGCAGGAGAGAGAAACCTGCCGACAGCGCAGGAGCCAGGGAAGCTGCGCCTCAAGCTCGCCGTTGCCCCATGCTGAGACTCAGTTTCCCCGCCCTTCGGGAGGGGTGAGGCCAGGACTAAGGCCTCGAGGGACTCTCAAGAGACCTCTGATGCCGCCTGCTGCTGTTGTGTTTGCCTCTAAGATAGGGCTTAAGTACGAAGCCCACATGGGCATCCTGCCTCAGCCTCCTGAATGCTGGGCTCGCAGGCGTGTGTGGTGCCTGGCTTGGAGTCTGTGCTGTCGCTGAGCCAGGGTCTCGCTGTGAAGCCCAGGCTGGGGCTCCTCACTGCAAGGAAATCCCCAACCAACCCAACATCATCAACAAAGAGCCAGGCACTGTGCCGCACGCCCGCAATTCCAGCACTCAGGAGGCTGAGGCAGGACAATCGCCACGGGTTCAAGGCCAGCCTGAGGTATAGCGCGAGCCCCTGTCTCAAAATTTCATAAAAAAGTAAAACAAATAAAACAGAAGGCACCTAAGCAGGGCAGTGCCGAGGCCAAACTCCTGGAACCCGGGAGTGAGCCCTGAGAGGCAGCACCGCCTGTGTCACACCTGCGTCCACAGCCTCCATGCTGCCCGGGGGAAACGCCCAGGGTCCCTGAGGGGCATCGGGCCCACGACACAGAGCTGGGCTGGCCTCCCCCGACTGGCAGGGGATAGATGTCATTCTATTTCCGGTTTTTGAGACAGTCTCTCCAACTCCTGCCTCAGCCTCCCCACTGGCTGGGACAGCAGGGGTGTGCAACACGCCCGGCTCAGAGGAGGAAGAGCCAGGAGGGGGCGGCCAGGTGTCCGGGAGGCCAGCGCTGCGACCACAGGACACATGCGTGCACACACACGCACTCACTGGGGCGGCCCACGAATCCCGCCTGGACTCACACGGGACACGGGCCGGGAGCCCAGGGTTTTCTCTGCAGGGGACATAGCGGGCTGCGCACCGCACACTCTGCTCCCCGCCTGGCCCTGCGTCCCTGCGCTTTCTCTGCAGGTGACACGGCTGCTGAACACGGGCCTCAGCGGGCCCCCAGGGCCTGGGTCAGCCCACTCGTGGGTACCCAACCAGATGGCAAGGCCGGAAGAGGAAAACGCCACCAACATTTTCTTGACAGAGACCCGGGCTCTCGGATCGCTCTGCCCTCTGAACAAGCCGGCCCGGTCGCTGTGAGCGGCCAGCCTGGGTTCAGCCCTTTGCAAAGCAGCTCAGAGTAGAAACTCAGCACAGCGCTCAGGGTTTCCAACCAGTTTTGCAGTCTCCAACACCAACAGCAGGCCAGGTGCAGCCGGCAGCAGGGCCAGGGTTCAGGCCAGGGCACCAGAAAAAGAAATTCAAAGGCCAGAGAACTGCTTGGAAAAATGACAGATTTTAAAGAAAGGATTTAAAGATGGATGTGGGCACACTCCTGTCATCTGCACCCTCTGGGAGGCTGAGGCAGGAGGATCAAAACTTACAGACAAGCCTGGGTCACTTAGCAACATAGCAAGAACTTACTTCAGAAACTAAAAGAAAGAAGTAAAAAAGTACCACAGCCCTACAGAAAGGGTTTGAGGTATGCAATTATTTTAAGAGAATGAGGCTTTCTTTACCCACGAAACAGGAGCATTGCTCTTGAATGTGCTGTACTTGTGAAGTTCTCTGGGGATCTGAACAAGCTGATATAAAGAAATGAACTCAGCTAAAGCAGGCAAGGCAGTGCATGCCTGTAATCCCAGCCCTTGGGAGGCTGAGGCAGGAGGACTGCCATGAGTGTGAGGCCAGCCCTGGGCTACATAGTTTAAGGCCAGCCTGAACTATATGGCGAGACCCTGTCTCAAAAAACCAAAACAAAATGACACCACATACATATATTCTAGAGTTCTATATAGTCCAGACTGGCCTCAGACTCAGGGTGATCCTCCTGCCTCAGCCTCCTGAGTGCTAGGATGACAGTCATGAGCTCCTACACTTGGCTTTAATGTTCATTTCTTGACCTAGTTATTCAAGGGCCGTTTCCCAGACCTCAGCCACCTGCACGTAAACTAAGAGAAGCACGATGCCAATTCCTGGTGGGAGACGACCCAGCAGTGTGTGTCTGGAGCAAAATATGCCATGGTATAAAAGCATGTTTTCAACCAGGTACGGCAGTGCGCACCTGCAATCCCAGCACTCTGGGAGGCCGAGGCAGGACGACTGCACGTTCAAGCCCAGCCTGGGCACCTCAGTGACTTAGTGGAACCCAGTCTGAAATTAAACGTCAAAAGGGCTAGGGACGTGGCTTAGGGCAAGGGCCCTGGGTTCAACTGCCCAGCACAGGAAAAATTGTTCCAGACACTAAAAATAACGAACCCAAATATTCGGAGTTTTAATTGCCTGGACATGACACAGCGCATGTCTGGCTGTTCAAAAATCCTGCTGAACACAGAATCATGGTTTACACCGCACGGGGGATTGGGGGCCCCTGAAACAGGGCCGATTGGCCACCTGCAGGACCTAATGAGCGACTCAGGCCCCCAGGAGAGGGAGACAGTGTCCTCTCACACGGGCGCGGGCAGCCGAGCAGGCCAGGGGCAGGTCCCAGGCTCGAGCCTGGGCGCCACATTCACGAACGGAACACACAGCGAACTTGTCAAGAGGATTCAGGTTGGGTTCGTCACGTTTTCCAGAGTCCAAGGCACCTGCTACACCAACAAACAGTTTCAGTTTTAAGAAACAGGGTCTTGCTATGTAGCCCAGGCTGGCCTTGAATACGCAGCAATCCTCCTGCCTCAGCCTCCTGAGTGCGGGGATGCCAGGTATGCGCCACCACACTGGGCGGGATAGCTTTTTCTTTATATAATGTGGGAGACGGTTTTAGAAAGGGCCGGAGTCGATGGACCACTAAGAGACCGCTTACCTTAACAGTCTACAGGGTTAAGCAGAAAGACCCCACCCCCACCCAGCCGACCTGGGGAGAGGACAAGAACAGGACGGGCGCAGCGGGAAGCGGAGGCCCAAGCCCAGGCCTGGTGTCAGCACTGCCCGCCGGCGGGAGAGAAAGCACCAGAACCGCCAGGCGCGCCGGGGCCTTTGATCTCTGGGAGGTGAAGCTCCCAACGCAACCGACAGCCCCCTGTGCAGGCCAAGGCTGGACACCCAAACCCGGACACCATCGCTGCAAACTTGAGCCACAACAGGAACCCTCATCAGCCCTGCTTGGGGGACAGCGAGGCCCCGAAAGGCACATGGCCCAGCCCAAATGGACAGCCCAGACTCCGCCAAGATTCATGCGGGGCATACATTCCACTGCCCAGGAGGCTGAGGCAGGAGGATCACTGTGAGACTGAGGCCAGCCTGGGCTACGCGATGAGTTCAAGGCCGGCCCGCACTACACAGGGCAATCCTGTCTCAAACAAACCAAAACAGAAAGAAAGGAAGGGACGGAGGAAAGAAACTTAAAAATCAAATTAAACAGAGAGAAAACCTGCCCCGAGGACCATAGATTTCTTGTTAGAGAAGAACAAACCAAGCACGTGAAGGTTAAGCCCCTGACTGAGCGTATCGTGAGTTACTGACAGAGGGATGGACGGCTCCGAGCGCAGGCCCTCCTCCCCACCACCCAGACATACCTCGGGCACGGCGTGGACATCTCCTCCCTAGGAGACCACAACAGGAGCCCTGGGGTCCACAGCTAAGGACACGTGGCCAAAGGCTGTCAGAGCCAGGTGCAGTGCTGCAGGCCACGATCCCCACCCTCGGAGGCTGAGGCGGGAGGATCGCTGTGAGAACTCCAGGCCAGCCTGACCCCACACAGCCAGCAAGACCCTGTCTCAAACCCAAGCCAACCCAGAAGGAAAGGAGAGACCTGCAGAGCCTGCACAACGCGAGGCCGGGTCGCCGTCCTCACATGCCGTGTCTCGGGGCGCCCCGTGACCACACGGCCTCCGAGGCAGGCGTCCCGCAGCACCCAGCGCACTGTGCCCCGGCCCGGTTCCTCTGCCAACTCCTAACGCCGACACGGCCAGGAGGGCGGCGATGGGCACTGCGGCCCCTCTGGCTCCCCACGCAAGGCCGGACGCCCAGGCCCGGACTGCCGAGGCCCTCAGCCGGGGGCCGGTCACCTCCCCAAGGCACAGCCCTGCGGCCAGACCCAGACGCGTGCTCCCGCGGCCCGGCAAGGGCTCTGCGCCCTTCGAGCAGGTGCAGCCTCTCCCGGGTTCAAACAGGTAAACTGAGGCCTGTGGTCCCAGAGCCCACAGGAGGGACACAGGCGGAGGACAGCTGGACCCCGCCCCTCCCCACCACCTGCTGCCGACTTTGCCAAGTGCAGACCTTGGCACACCCGGCCCGGACTTTGAGGTCATGCCTGCAGTGGCCCGGGGCAGCCGGGCGCCACCCCATGCTGTGGCCAAGTGCGCGGCCGGACCTGCAGCCATTACTGCCGATTCCGAACAGCAGCTCTGCGTCTGTGCCACCCCGCATCGCCAGAGCCACCCGTACCCTGCAGTTCCCACACTGCACTCAGGAGGCTGAGGCAGGAGGATCCCGGTGTGGGGCTCTCTGTCAAGGCCACATAGGGCCAGAGAATGACACTTGTCTAAAACACACAAAGCAAGGACAAAGTAAGTGACCTCGACTACAACGGACACTAGGACAGCCTTGGACCCTTCCGATAAACAAACGCTGGGGCTGGCGGTCCTCCGCCCGGGCAGGCGGCCTGCGGGCAGAGACGGGGGCTGGGGAGACTGGCTCCTCCGCGGGGCACAGATGTCACCAGCACAGTGCGGCCAGGTACCCAAGGTGCCTGGGGAGGGGACAGCACCGCCCAGCCAGGCCTGGTGCCTCCGCCATAGGATCCCGGGCGACAGAGCCAGGTGGGCCAGAGCCGGCTGGGGGTACAGGGCAGGGCCGGGAGCCCCGAAGGTGGGGACAGGCGGGCAGGGGTCGCGCCTCGCCTCTGGGGGCCGCTCTGTCCCCGAGAGCCCAGAAGACCGCACTCACTGCCCACCCGGGGCCGCCGCCGCCTCTGACACCGACCCCTGCGCTCAGAAGGCCGAGACAGGAGGATCCCAAGTTCCAGCCCAGCCTGTGTCAAGTGAAAAACACAATGTGTTGGCGCTGCGGCTCAGCGCACGGGCCCGGGGGTCACACGCGCGTGCGCACACACGCCCGCACACAAGCGCGCTCGCTCTCTCCGAACTACACGCTCGCCGGGCAAAGTTTCGGGAGGAGGGAGCCGGCCCTGCCGCAGAACCGCACCGGGCCCGGACCAGGACCCGACAGAGGCCGGCCCGGCCCGGCTTCCGGCTCTGCCTGCGGGAGAAGGCCGGGCCGCGCCAGG
>NW_004955476.1:6645084-6646427 GCF_000276665.1 Chinchilla lanigera
CCGCGGCGCGCGGGCATCCCCGGGCTCGCCCAGCGCCTCGCGGCGGCGCGCTGCTGCCCCCCTGTGGCAAGCCGGGCGATCGTGTTTGCCGCCCAGGCAGCCGCGGGAAAGTGCGCGCATGCAAAGGTGCGTGACATTCTTCCCCGCTTAGCTGCACAAGAAAAATATTCACCTTACAGAATCATCACACATTTGGGGTTTTTAATTGTTCGCCAATATCTGCCGCAAAGGTGATTTTTGAAATGTTTTATGCGGGGCCTGATGGCACCCACTTGTAATCCTAGCACTCCGGTGGCTGAGGCAGGAGGATCACTGCAAGCTTGAGGCCAACCTGACCTACATAGTGAGTTCAGAGCCAGCCTGAAATACAAACTGAGACCCTGTCTCAAACACATAAAATAACTTAAAATGTGAATTCTTTTTACATCTAGGCTACTGACAAAATTGTGTGTTCACGTTTTGACCTGGCGGCTGGGACAGGATTTTCTAGCTTTTGCTCCCACCTCAGTGGTCACCTAGCGCTGCTACTCTTGAACTTGCTCCTGGATTGAGCGCTGGTGTTTGGGGCGGGGCCTGGTTGGCCGTCTTCAGCACCTGAGCCCTGGAAGGGGCACTCCTGTCCCCGTCCTCCTCTCCCTGCTTCCGGGACCCGCACTGTGAGTGTAGCAGAAGATGCCCCCCAGCCAGTATACTTCGGTTTCTTAGTTGCCCAGGTGACAGTTCCTGTCCCAGTTCCCGGTGCTTGTGTCTTAGAAACGGCTGGTCACTATGATGTACGCTGTACAAACCAATCCCCACCTGACAAGCCAGTGTGCTTCTGGCCTTCCTGCTTGCTTATCCCATACAAGCCCCAGACCTCCAGAGATCGGACCCTGGTATGCTGGGAGTGGTCCGATCAATGCCTGTCGGTGTGAATAAATCCACCTCTGAACCCTGGCTGTCGCTCGGTGTTCCTGCTTCCCTTTGCTGGAGAGCTGTCCTCCACAGGCCCCGCGGCCCTGCAGTTCTGCTTTGGAGCAGCCAATCCTGGACTGAACCCCGAAAACTGTGAGCCCAAACAACGCCTCCTCCTCCGGGCTGCGGGGAGGTGGCTGCACACGCCCGGTCTGTGTGAGCTGGAGCTCAGGGCGGCTGGCGCACCAGGAAGGGAACGAGGCAAGGCCCTCAGCCGCGGGAGACAGTGCTCGGAGAGCTAGGGACCGGCCCGCAGGCCGTGAGGAAGCCGTTTCCTCCCAAGTCTCAGGTGTGGCCTGCTCCCTGGCTGTCAAGGACATAAGCTGTGCGGGCGTGGTGACGCGCAGGTCCGTGCAGGGGCGGTGCATCGGGGGCGGTGCATCGGGGGG
>NW_004955476.1:6646837-6670441 GCF_000276665.1 Chinchilla lanigera
GGGGGCGGCCAGGCAGTAGCTGTGTGTGCCCCACTCACTCGCACCAGCGTGGCAGAGCCGGGGAGCCCACGTCTCTGAGCCCCGCCGACACGGCCCGTGTGAGCAGGGACGGTGAGCCAGCTCGGCAGCCTGGCAGGAGGCCGAAAGCCCAGCCTCCAGTCCTCATCCTTCCTGCCCGCCGGCCCCGCCCCAGCCCGAGTTTGTGTCACTGAAGTGACTGGAGCCCTAGCGGCCGATCTCTCGGTTTTTCCTTCCCACTCTTCCCATGGTCGTTTCTGCAGTTAGTTCCTTTGCCATCCTGAAATAGTAATTTCATAGTGAGACAGGGTCTCACTATGTAGCTCAGGCTGGCTTTGAACTCACAGCGATCCTCCTGCATCAGCCTCCCGAGTCCTGGGATTACAGACACACTCCACCACACCTGGCGACTCCTTTTTCTTTTTTTTCAAAGTTCTGTGGGTTGGTTTTTGTTTTGTTTTGTTTTGCTATGGATATAGTCCACTTCTGTTGCTTTCACTTTCTGTAGCTTTATAGCCTACAAAGTTATACTGCTACAGTTTACTTGTTATTTGTGATTTCATGGTACAAAGTAAGTCAGTGAGCAGAAAATGGTACCTATTTCCATTTCGGTGCCCTAATACAATTCCTGGGGTGATAGCTGTTTCCTTGTTTGGCTTTTCTGGTGCTGAGGAAAGCTCCAAGGGTGCCTGCACTAAGTTACATCCCTGGCTGCTTCTGTACTTTTTAATTTTGAGAGAGGTTCTCACCAAATTGCCAGGGCTGGTCACACCTGTGATGCCAGGCCCAGCGGCAGAGACCTGTAATCCAATGATAGGGAAGGCTGAGGCAGGAGAAAACACCTGAGAGGTCAGTCTGGGCAACTTGGTGAGACCCTGTCTCAAAATGAAATAAAAGATGCTCAGATGCAGCTCAGTAGCAGAGCACTTGGCCTGGGCTCAGTCCCAGGGGCAACATTTTTTTTTTTTAAAGTGCGATTCACGAAAACTTACTCGGCTGTCCTGAGTGTGTGGAAGTGTGAAATGCCACCCGCCATGCCCAGCGGTTATCAGGGCCCAGCAGGTGGCCGGCCGGGGGCAGCCTCCTCGGCCGTCCCTGATCTTACAGCAGCGTCTGCAGGGCCAGCAGCCGCCCCAGGCCCCACGAGGCTCAGCGCCCACTCAGCACAGCCGGAGCTCGGCTCCGGGCAGCGGCCAGGCCTCCTCCCTCCCGCCTCCAAGCGGGCACTTCCGCCCACGGTGCGTCATGGCCAGCGGCTAAAGAGCCAGGGAGACGGCACCCGCAGCAGATGACACACGAAAACCCTGGAAACCCGCGCCCACGGGCGCCCCAGCCCTGCCTCAGTGCAGGCGGAGCGGATGCAAGGGCCGCCCGCGTCCTCACGGTGGTCGCGGCGACGCTGGCTTCAATGGCCCACCAGCCCCGCAGTGCCGACTTCTGACGGGTACGAAGCGTCACCGTGTGTGGCCGGGTGCGGGTGAGCGTCCGAACTTCAGCTGCGGTGTGGATCGGACGTTCTCGTGGCCGGTGCACTCCGACCGACGCGCCTGTGGAGGACGCCCGGGCGACTCTTCGGAGGAGCAGTTGTGTCCATTCTGGCCGGGCCTGACCCTGTTTCCGTGTACTGGTAAGTGCAGAGCGGGCCGGGGCTCTTCCTTATCCCTTCCACTGCCTGAAGCGAGGCATATCGGGGCAGCCCAGGTGCTGCTGTGTGGTCTCTGAGGACGGCAGGCGTGCTTCCCCGGACCCCCACCTGTTGTTCCCTTGTGTGAGCCGGGATGAGGCGGGATGTGTGAGCCATGCTCCACGCTGTCGGCTGGGATCGAGCCTCGAGATAGAGGCTATGACTTCCTGGGGCTTGAAAGATTACACGTCAGAGCTGAAACACCGCCCCAAAACATTAGATTCTATCAACTGTGTCATGCAGATCGCTCTTTCTGCAGATCCTTCTCTGCATTTGCAGAGGTGATTTCAGCCCTCCTACCTAGCCCAGCTCAGGGCACTCAGCTACTTCCCGCCATTCTCACAGTCACTCACCCTCACCACTCCCTGCTTCATGAATGAATAAAACCCGGGTTTGGCCCTGGGTGGAGGGCTTAGGTCCAGATGGCCATCACTGTGGGTGGACGTAGGACCCCTTGGCTCCCCATAACTACAAATATGCCTGAGTGTCTTTACTGTCCCCGTGGGTTGCACTGGACGCGGTAGTATGGAATTAACTCGCTAGGATTCCAGTAACTTTTCCATGGGATTACAAATTTAAACTTCCTGGGCCGCGAGGAGGAAGAGGACCGGGAAGGGCTCCCTGTGGTTCTGTTTCTTTGCGGAGAGTCTCAGCGTGTTGTGTGAGGTGGCCGTGGACTTGTGGGCTCCAGAGATTCTCCTGCTTCAGCCTCTGAGCGCCGGGCCCACGGCCAAGTGCGCCCACCCTGGCTGTTCTTCTTTACGGTTTAAAATCCAAGGAATGCAGCTGGCCGGCGGGTTCTGCGCGGACGGTGGACGTTGTCTGCCACTGAAGGAATCAGTGTGTCAGAAGCTGGCTCCCCACAGGCTGAGACCAGGATTCCACAGCAGTGCCTGCGACGGGGATGAGGACGGACGGGACAGTCAGGAACTGAGGCCGAACAAACGCTTGTTTTTGGAGAGGGAGTTTTGCTCTGTTGCCCTCAAACTGTGATCCTCCTGCCTCGGCCTCCCCGGTACTTGGGATTACAGGGCTGTGCTGACTGGGTGGCTGTAGCTGCACTTGGCAGCCTGGTCGCCTCTGCACTGTGTGAGGTCTGGCTTCGCTGCAGGGCGCAGACCCAGGCCTGCGTGGCGGCAGCCCTCGCTGTCCACCACGCACCACGGCCTTGCACCGGGGCCGCTAAGCCTGGAGGCGTCACCCGGGCCAGCACTGCCTGTCCCTGGGGCTGGGCCACCTGCTCTCACTAACTGCTTGACTGACAGACGTCTCTGCACGTGGTCTCAGCCTGCACCCTGCACACCTCCACCGCCCCTGGATCCCATGGGCTCCCTGATCCCCGCCGACGGAAGCGAATGTGAAGGCTGTTTCCAGGAACTAAGGTGCAGACCCTGCTGCCTCAGCGAGAGCACTGCAAGTCCCCCGTGCGGGCCCACGGCACCCGGCACCGGCCCCGAGGCTGCGGAGATGCTGGTAAGTTGGCCACCAGGCCCCAGCAGGGTTCAAGGGACAGCAGGGCCACACGTGGCCAGCCCAGTGTCTGCAGGGACAGCGGGTCTCGCTCTCCACGTAGTTGGTGGAAGTAAGGCCACAGACGCACGAAGCTCCATTTCGGCAGCCAGAGGCCTGATGTCTTTACCTGTCCTCAGAGGTCCGCTACTCAGCCCTCGGCACTCATGGGTGTAGCCATTTTTTTCCATCCAAAGAACAAGGATGTAACTCAGACAAACTTATTGTAAATAAGCCTCAGAATCAGAACGGGGTTGCTAAGTGTCACTGTGCCCTGACGGAGTTACCAACACCCGCTGTGCGTCCGACTTCAAACCATGAAGCAGAAGCACAGCACGCGCCAGTGCTCACAGAACCCGTCCAGACTCGCTCTCGGGCACGGTGAGTGCGCGGCTGGCTCCCCGTTACTTGAGTGTCACTGTGATCACCGTGAAGACACGCGACTCGTGAGGAAAAGAAAAGCTGACGGCTGGTCAAGGAAACGACAAACTTTAAGTTGAAAATTCATGAACACACATTTATTCAGGAAACACGACTGCCAGAGTCCCGGACATTTCCGTATCGTTCCACACCGTAAAGCAGTCAGACAGACGGCCAGCGCCTCCAGCGCGGCATGTGAGGTCCTTCCCGCTAAGTCGGAGCCGCAGCCTGTGAAACGCTACGATGTCTATTTGAATCGTCAACCAAGTACTCGAGCCAAACTAGACTTGAGCAAAAATCCCTAAAAAACCATACAAGGGCAGCAGTGACGTTTTCAAAAACGCACCTGGATCAAACCGTGAAGAACAAGGCCCGTGCCCTCAGATCGCAGTGATGGACGAAGCGGCCCCACGAAGACCGCAGGTTGCAGCTCGTCCGCAATGGCAAAGCATGCTTTTCAACTAGTAAGCTGTTTATGTGTCAATCGTAAAGGCAAAGGGGGCAGGTGAAACGTCAGTAATGCATACTTAAGCTACCGGCAGGTTTCAGTTGTTTTTAAAAAAAGGTACACTTATTATTTTCCAAATGAGGACCACCAGGTACCTTTTATTCCTCAAGAAATTTCTAACAAATACGACCCATCAAGTAGCTGCAGAATGATTCTCTTCTGATCCTCGCAAAACAGAGTCCAGTGCAGTGCGATCATCACACAGAAGGACCAGCAGTTAGTTCTCAGCCCTGGGTGTCTGTGAGGACCATCTTTTCAAAAGGCAGTAAGTCTAATTCAGCTGTTACATGGGAGGAGATGCAAGGATGGAAATGCTTCCCGCTCTGCAGGGCGGTGTAATGCAGAGCCAGGCTCAGAACCACCGCGCACCTCATTCTGAAATAGGAAGAAAATACCTGCGAAGCTGCGGGGGAGGGGCGGTTAGTGGATATGTGTAATTTACAAAGCAGACACTGTCTACTTACTCCGCGCCCGGCTTTATCTACGAACCGCCCATTTATGAGGTGAGAATGCCCTCGCCTGCTCTTGTACCCAGCTGCTGTTGCGCACCTTGCGCTGAACGGGTTTTCCCGCCAAGACTCCCAGTTCTGGGGCGCACTGCAGACGGCACTGCGACACCCGAACAGCTGCTGCTGCTCAGGCTCCACGGCACCACGCGCAACTACTGCACCGGGCGCCTTTCGGCGACACTTATTTTAGGAATTATAAACAGGTGCCAACCCACGGAGAACAGATTGTGGATTACTGCAGGAAAAAAATAACTGACTCAACATACTGAGTTTCCACACCAAAAAGACCGAACCTGGCTGCAAGTACTCAAACGGCTGAGACACTAAACCAGGAAGCTATCTCTTGCAGTGAAATGTTGCTACGTCTTTAAAAGCTACGGCAGCCGCAGCTGGACTAAAGTTAGACTTCTTGGGCTCGCTTCCCCCGGAGGCAAGAACACAAGCATAACAATAAATAGTTTTTATATGCACCGATACCTCTCTTTAATATATGCAGCTCTACAACAAATACCTCGAGAACTTTACAATTAAATTAAGCCCATAACTCTTCTATACTACTTTGGTCTCAACATCTGAAAAGCACATCAATTAATTTTGAAGATATACAGTTGAACAACACGACCCTATCAATGACAAGCACATTTCATAGCAGACTAAAGACATTCAGCCATGCAATCCAGTGTTCAATACCTAAATGATAAATAACAATGCTTTTATTCCAAAGAATCTCTGAGAACTGGAATAACCATTTAAGACTCAGTGCTCACAAACATGCAGAAAAAGGTACACATTTCTTTCTGAAGGAATGTTACAGAATGCCCATTTTTTCTTCTTTTCAACACAGAATGGGTAATTATGCCGAAGTCTTTGTTTTTCAATCCATCTTCGCTTCAGCATCGGTCATCTCACGGTGTTTCACAGTACAGGAACTCCCGCCAGCCGTGAGTGCAAATGAGCTTCCCCTCTCATTTCCGCTCGCCCGAGCAGCTGTTTTCAGTAGCACAGCGACATCCAGTGGACAGGGCACAGACGGCACCTTCTGCGAGCCCGCACCGGGCGAGTCGGTCCGCGCGCTCACGCCCTGGGCAGTCTGCAGAGGTTCGTGTCCCTCCTCTTCCCGCCTAAGTTCTCTCTGAGCTCACAGGGACCTGGAGCCCGAGCGGGAGAGGCTGGAGGCGGCCGTTTCTTCTTTGCCCCTGCCCTGCCCCAAACTGCCCGGCTCACGTCCAGGCAAGGAGGCATCACACACGAGAGAGGTCTAGAGAACATCGACCAGCATCAAAATACTTGCACGGGATGAAATCCGAAACCGTCTTGCATTTTTAATTTACAGTGTTGAATATAAATAGGGACATCATCAAGAATGCTGAGAATCACATCCTCTGGCCTCACTGCTCAATTATGAAAGAATACATATTTTAGCAATGATTGCTTCAGTGTTTAAAAACTTACTCTTACAAATCAGTATAAATGAACGTCTGTTACACGTTATGTTTAAATAAAAGTAAAAAACCTCCATGTGCTGAGCTTGCTTCCGTGGGTTGTACGGATCATGTGTGTATTCAAAGTACAAAATGCAACAGTGATGTTAGCGCCTACGGGGTAATGACCCGCTACTGGGGGGACTACCAGGTGTATTTCTTGGAAAACTGTAAAGAAATTTCATAGGTTAAAAAAAAATACTGAAAAGAAAAAAGAAAAAAAAGAATTGGAAAACTGTTACTTTTAATAAGTAGCCAAATGAGAACTCTTTTCTTAAAAAAAGATTAAGAATGTAAAAGTACATCTTAATATTAAAAAAGCATTTTTAAAAATCTATAACAACTTTATGACAAAAATCTGCATTTGAAAAAGGCCTGTAAAAACAGCAGGACGGAACTGTCCTCGTCACCTTTGACTTTTTCTTGTCACAAAAAAGCGTAAGCATCTCTGGACCCACACGGGAGGTGAAAACAGGCGTTTATAAAATGCAAGGGCTGCGCGGGAGTCTGCCTGCCGCTCACCACCGCTGGCCGGCGGCCACCGGGAGGGCTCGGGCACAGCTCCTGCTGTGGGGTAGAGGGAGCGGGCTGCGGCGACTAGGTCTGCTGCCTGCGCTTGGCCGAGCGCATCTTCTCGAAGCGCGACTCCATCTCCTCCAGGACCTTGGGCGTGTAGCGCACGACCAGCTTCACCTTGCCCTGGGCGGCCTTCAGCAGCTCCACGGCCTTCTCGTGGTGCTCGCCTTCCACGCTCTGCGAGAAATGCACAGGCGACAGCGCTGAGCTCGGGAGGAGCTCGAGATGCAGACGCGTGACCTCACGTCCACGCGGAGAAAGGACCCTGCGTTTGTTTCAACCAGTGTGAAAACCCACGCTGGAGCACGTCCTGTTTATCACAGTCCAGGACTTGGCTGGTAAGGTCCAAGTACGGGCATCAGTACACTCGGCCCACTGCTCCCTGCCCCGTGCTAGAGGCGCTTCAGGCCGCTGCCACTGCTCACACGTCAGTGAGGGTGCGACTGCATTCCATGGCTGGCTGCAGCTTACTCGGGTCACAGAAATCACCCTGAGCGCTACCACGTCAACTCTGAGAGGCACGGCCCAGCGTAAGCGCTTTGAAAAGACCGCCGGCTGGCAGGAGCTCAGGGTGCAGCACTCGAGTCTGCTGGCACCACAGGCCTTGGGCTCAGCTCCCAGCAGGAGGAGCCGTACACCCCCGAGGCCTCCCTGGCGTCCTTCCCTCCATGTTCCCTTCCTCTAACTCAAGCACACCCCCCCGCGGCCCCCACGCACCACTGCAGTGGAAGACTCACCACGCCGTTCACAGAAAGCAGCTGGTCTCCGCGCTTGAGGCCCCCGTGCCGGTCAGCGATCCCGCCGGGGATTATTCGGGAGATGTAGATGGGCGAGTTCTGCTCCTTGCCCCCCATGATGTTGAAGCCGAGCCCCTCCTCTGTCTTGGGCAGCTCCACAACGCGGGGGTGGGAGTGCCCCTCGCTGGCTGCAAACGCAGCCACGGTGGCCTGGGAGAAAGCTCACAGGGTTAATCACAGCCCCTGCCACTGGAGTTCTTCCATCTTCTTACAAATACTTTACTTGCTAATAACTTACGCTAGTATGACTCATTTATTACTACCACATTTTCTAAATAATAGGACACACACCGAGCTGAGCCTGAGTGTCCACTTCTCTAGGAGTGTGCAAGCAGGACACACACTGAGCTCGTGTCCACGTCGACCTCTGGAGGAGCGTGCAAACACGCCCGTCCAGCCCAGAGAGGCGGCTCCCGGCTCACACTGCACCCTCTGCAGAGGCGGCGGGACGGACAGTACCGGGAGCACTCTGGCCTCACCAGTCTTCACATCCAAGGCCAGTAGCCAATCTCGACGCCTCCTCACCAACCACAAAACCAGGGACACTCTAGACAGACAGTGTGGATGGTGTAGGTAGGACACTTATAATGCAGGATCTGGTGAAGACACTTTCAATTCCTTAGCTGCACTGCATGAGGAAATATACAAAGCCAATAAAAAAGTCCTATTCCCACAAATGTAGGAGACTGCGAAAGAAACCGTATGCCAGTTTTCAAAATACATTTATTATGCATCTAATAACTGCATATTTCAAGCCTCTTGTTTATGAAGAGTTCTCGCTACTGGAAACGAAAAGCTTTACCTTGGCGGTTGCATTGGCTCTGACTTCGGGACTGCTGCTGATATCCACTGTCTCGTAGACGTGCTCGTATACCTGCAAACCAAAGGGCCCACCACACTTCAGATTCTGGGACTAAGGAGTCTAGGTTCTCTGGAACGTTAGTGAGTGCGCTGAAATTTTAAGCAAAGTTATGCACCTTGGTAAAACTTTTTTCTTTTACCTCTTGCTATTAATCTTTGCTTTGCAAAAATTACTAATATTTAATAAAAATTTAATTAAAACACCAAACCTTTCTGCAACCTTTTCTATTAAAAGTTCCAAAACATGAGAGAAGCACAGTTTAACGTCTTTGTGAAGTTTGTTTCTTAGGACATTCTGAATCCCAGCGTGGGCATCTGACCCCAGGACCCTGACCAACCCGCCCTCCTGGGGACGGCATCGCGCCCCTCGTCACCTCTCGCACGGCGTTGCAGAACTCGCTCTGCAGCACTCTCTGCAGCGCCTGCAGCTTCTGCGGCGGTACCTCCCCGCTCCGCTGCAGTTTCTCCAGCAGCTCGATCGCTCTGCAGATATCTGGAGACCAACAAACGAGATGGACTGAGGGGGTCTGCTCCGAGGTGCCTCCTGGTGCTGAGGGGCCGCTGCAGCCTTCAGGGCTCACTCCCAAGGACAAACAGGATGCAGGGGACAGAGGGGAAAGATCAGTGCACGTGTGTGTGCGTGCGAGTGCGCGAGGAACGGGACAGCAGAATCGCAGCACACTGAATCTTACAGATGAGAAAAAATGCTGGTCGTACACAAGTACAGGCTTCAAAAAACAACTGGAGAGCCACATGCAAACTGACTCTCAGACACCTAATGTCACAGGAGAGGACGGGGGCTCAAGTGTGACACAAAGCAAGTTGTACTGCATCAGAAAAGCTAGCAGTATCTAAGCAACTATTAGTCAATAAACATTTACTTGATGAATGTAATAGGCACCACAGCCTGAGTGCTGCAAGAGACTGTGTTCGAGGGAGGTCACCATTAATTTCCCATTCATTTCCCGAAGGAAAATAGGAAAATGAAAGGAAAATGTGGTACGTGTGCAGGTAGGAATCATTCAACGACAGGGGCAGCCAGTGGCCAGGACACACTTAGTAAAAGTACAAATGAATGAAATCAGCTGGCCTGTTTTCAGCTTCGGATTGCTAACAGTGTTTTAATTCAGACCAGCTCAATCAAATACCTGTTTAGAAGTTAGAAAATGCAAACAATTAGCTGTGTCAGCCCTGGGTGAGCCGCTTCACCTCCTGTCTCTTCCTCTCACTGCTGAGTGGAAACAACTGCTTTCCCATCGAGAGCTGCTGGGTGAGTGAGGCAGGTAGGCACCACACGGAAAGGGGCCCGGCAAGCGGGCAGCGTTACGTCACACGGGCCACTGATCCTAAACCACGACACGGGGCCACGCACACTCACACCAATACGTCAAGCATGGTACACAAGTGTCACTGGAAGCGAGAGGGTGTGTTCTAGAAATTAAGCAGCACGGAAGACTCCGTCATGCTACCACACTATTCGTGAGTATCTCATAACTGCTTTGGTACCACAGGGTGCTTAGCACATCTACTATTCTATTCCTTAACTTCTGAATTGTTAATTGAACCTTATTTATTTATTGGAAGGTGTACAATCAGACCTTCCAGGTGTACATTGGAAGGTGTACCTACATGTTATAATAAACTCTCAAAGCAGCACGAAGTTTTTTCAATTTCAGGTAATAAAAGCTTACAGTGAATGTTAATCAAATGCAATGGAAACAGACCTTTCACATTCTGATCTCCCATAAGCAAAATGGCTGGCAGATGGGTCCACCATTTATCTTTAAGTCGCAATGTGAAAGCCATATAAAAATATTTGATCAGCAGAATCAGGGGGTTGGGGTGTGGCCCAGTGGCAAAGAACTTGCTTAGCATGCGTGAGGCCCTGGACTTGATCCTCAGCATCTCTAAATAAATAAATAAATAAATAAGGTTCAATTAACAAAAGATGAAAAAACTAAAATACTCTTTACCAAATCTAAACTGTACCCAATATATACTGAAACTGTGTTCCAATGAATAATATTTTGATGATTTAAGATCTTGTTGAATATGCACTTATTCTGTCCTATAGGATTGGTGGGCAATACCTGTGCTTTGTTAGTGAGCACTTTACTGTGTAGGATTGCTGGGAGTACTTGTTAAAGGAGTCTGTTAGGGTCCTGAGTAACAATCAGACCTGATGCCATTGGACCTTCCTATCCTGCTACATGGCAGTCACTAGTCACTCACCTGAGTATTTTTTAGAGAGAAAAAATTTCTCTTTCTAGAAAGAGTGCTGCAGTGGCAAAACAAAGCCATGGCTCTCAAAGCTAAGCGCCACAGGGTAGGATCCTATAGCTCAGGCTTCAAAGAAAAAACACCCACTCCTGTTCACACCCATCAACACCCAGTCTGAGAAGGAAGATGTCACAGTCTTAAGCCTAACTTAGCAAGTCTCCCCAGGCAGCTTCTCTTCTGCCATAAAATGATGCCTTCATCGGTGACCTGGTGGGCTGCAGAGAAACAATCTGTTATAAAAAACGTTTCCAAATGGTGAGCACCATTAGGAGCATGCTAACAATCCTAAATGCACATCTGTCTGTGGAAAGGTAGGAGGAGAGAGGCTATGTACAGTAATTTCAAAAATGCATTTCCTTAAGGATAGTAACATTCAGACTGTAACTGCACATGTTAATATGTGAAGATAAAACTTCAATTTCTGTGCTCACCTTTGTTTACCAACAGGGCTGAAAATGTTTACTTGGTACCTGTTGACTACCACCAAGGACTGCTAATGCTGGTGTCAAAAGTATGCTTTAATTGTTTAAAATTACGGTCCTGGGGAGAACAGAGTGGAACGCTGGACTGTCACAAGGAGCCTGGGAGGGGCAGCTCTAGGTATTTGCACAGGCTTCTTACTATCTATACACAAGTTTCGTTTTCCTGGACCATCTGGCTCCAGGAAGCAATCCACCAACCACAGTCTACAACAGTAGGATTTGTAAAGAGGTGTCAACGCATCCGCAGGTGTTCACAATCCGCCACTATCCCCGTTGGTTATGTAACCTCCCCTTCAGGATCAGGTCAGTGGGATCGTTTATAAAGCGCCCACTCCATTCCCTGGAGCGGCACCGAAGCTAGGAATCACCTCCAGCATTTCAAATGCAGGCGGGTGGCGGGGAAGCCCCGCAGCGATTGTGCTCGGAGGGCGCAGCAGGGCAGCTGCCGGGCCCCGGGGGTGCGCGGGCCCAGACGCTCCGCGAGATCGGGTACACGGCAGGGTGACCACGTCTGCTCTCTGGGCTCGCGTCCCCCCGGGAAGAGGCTGTCCCTGACATCACCCCTCAGGGCAGTCATCGCGCGCGATCGCAAGCGGGTTCGGCTCTCCGCGGAAGCCCCGCCGGCAAGCGCCCTGCCCGGGCCCCGACGGCCGGCTGCGGCGCAACGACAGGCTGGCTCGGGGCTCGGAGCCTGGCGGTCGCCTCTCCTCCGCTTTTCTCCTCGCCGGCGACCCGGCCCTTTCCCGCTTAGGTGCCGGCCCGGCCGCACTCACCCCTCTCCAGCCGGACAGGTTCTCCCAGGGCCGCCATCTTCCCCCTCCGCGACCGAGGTCCACCGGAAATGACGCCTGGGCGGCGGCGGGGAGGGACCTGGCAGAGACAGGAAGTGCGTGGGCCGAAGTGTCGCGAGAGTTCAGGCGGGTGCGCGAGACTCTGCTGATGTCAGGTTCCGGTTCCGGTTCCGGCTTCTATGGTTTTTAAAAGGATATTTTCCACCAATCCTAGTCACTGCCTAGGCCTGTGCGCCACAGCCTACGGGATGGAACCCTTTGCTTACTGCAGGAGAGTTAGATAGCTTGACCTTTGGCAGCTGTATGACCCTAGTCTCCTTACTAAACCTCCCTTGGCTTCAGTTTCCCTGTCTGTACCGCAAGAAGAGGTATCTCTGAGGTCCTTTAAATTATTATTACTTTGCAGGTAATGGGGATTGAACTCAGGCCCCTCACACTGAGCTACATCCTCAGGCCTTGTTTATTTTTTAAATTTTGAGACAGGGTCGCTCCAAGTTGTCCCAGCTGGGTTCAAACTTGTGATTCCCCTGCCTCGGCCTTGTGGAGTGCCGGATCCTGTAAATTTTTAAACTCTAGGGTCAGGTGAGAGTTAAGTGTGGGAATGACACTCGGCAAATACTATTTTTAGGTTTCTTCCCCACATCTGGAGTAGGTGTGGAAAGTACAAGGAGCGTGAAACATAGCTAGGTGGGGGAGAGAAGAAAGTGCTTTGGTGCATCACAAATCTTTGGTGCTCAAATTTGTAGTTTTCCTGCCTCAGCCCTGCAGAGTACTGGGATTACAGCTGTGTGCCACCAACCCATGCTAGAATGGGGATTGAACCCAGGGGCATTCTACCAGGAGTTATACCCACAGCCCTCTTTATTTCTTACTTGGAGATGGGCTTGTCCTGGAGGGACTTGAACTTGTGATCTTCCTCCCTCAGCTTTCCTCAGTGCTGGGATAAAATGCCCTTTTTAATCCCTCATTCTCCAAATGTTTTACGTACTCACTTGAACTCACTTTTTGGGTTTCTGATGAAAACCTTTGCTTTCTCTGTTTCCCTTTTTTCTCTAATGGTCCTGATTCCCTGCAAAGGTAGTCAGGACATTGTTGTCATTTGTCCTGCTACATCTGTGTTCACTAAATGCTTATTAAATATCTGCCAGACATTTTGCTAGAAATACAACACTGAGCAAGATGAATGCAGACATTGTCCTTATTTCTTCAAGTATTTCCCTTCCTGGTCTTGCTCCTTTCCTTGGCTGACTAGTGGAGTTGTGTACACGTGTATTCACCCACATGACATTTTCTTGCAGCTTGCTTTTACTCTATTTTATTTTTTTTCAAGTTTTTCATTGTATTTTCTTGTGGATAATACTTGTTGCTACACCTTTATGTTCACTAATTTGACTTTTCAATATCAGATAGTCTCTTACTCCCTTGCAGTTCATCTCAGACCTTAAAATTTGATTTCTACTAGTTTAGTTTAGGGGTGTGTGTGTGTGTGTGTGTGTGTGTGTTTTACATTTTCCATGTCTCAACATCCTCTTTCCTACAGTTAAACATAGAATAAAATGTAGTAATTTTAATGTCCTTGTGTGCTAGTTCTATCATTTATACTATTGCTGGCATTTTCTGTATGACTGATTTATCTCTTCATTATGCCTCACAATTTCCTGCTTCTTGCATACCTAATTTTTCAAAAATAGGCTGCTAGTCATTGTGAAATTTACTCACTTGCAAACAATTTTGTCATTTTGAGGCTTGCTTTTAATCTTTGTTAGGCGGAACCAATCCAACATTTTGTGTAGGATTAAATGAATCCCAGTACTACGGCAGCACAGTACTCTCTTAAATTCTTTACCCAGTGCCCCTAGTAAAATATGTGGCTTTTCCATTCAAGGAGAAATAGGAAATGTTCCTATAAATTGGGATTATGGATTTTTAAAATTTCCTCCTTTGGAATAACCTCCTTCATGTCTTTCCTGGTTACCTCACACATAATCATGAAATTTCAGAGTTCCAGTGATAAATAAAAGATCCTGAAGTTTGCCAGAGAGAGTGATAGGGTGTGTTCTGAAGACTGGAGATCAGAATTCAATGTGATTTCTCACCAGCACTGGAAGCTGGGACAGAGATACTACATTTGTAGGAAAAATGATTTCCAGAGCAGAATTTTATACCCAACTGTATTATCCTCCTAGGACTGCCTTAAGAAACTATGAATTTAAACAATGCCAGGTATTTATTGTCTCTCATTTCTGAAACTTAGGAATCAGAAATCAAGACACCAACACCCTCCTCTGAAACTGTGAGTCCCAGGCTGAGTCCAAAGGCCTGAGAACTGAAGCACTGAGGTCCAAGCACTGAGGGCAAAAGACAGCTGCCCCAGCTTCACCAGGAACAGTGAAGTCCACTTTCTGTGCTTTTTGCTCTACCCAGGCCCTCCCTGGTTGTGTCAGATGGTGCCTGCCCAATCTTCTTTTGACTCAGTTCACACACTCAGGTGATAATCTGCTCTAGAAACATTGTTATGGACCCACTCAGAAACAATTTTTACCAGCTTAGCATCCCTTAGCCTGGTCAAGGTGACCTTTAAAATTCACCACAGCATTCATGAGGGGAAGCCATATCACAGACCTGAGGAGCAACTTGTCCACCTTACAGCATGACAAGTGTCACCAGGGAAAAAATGAAAATTCCCATTCATCATGAAATGACAATTTCATGGCACCTCAATACCTTTTAGTGGAGAGTCTGGAAACTCATAGCAAGCTAAGCAAATGGAAGGAAATGAAACAATCACTGGAAAAAGCAAAAAGTGCTATGAGGATATAAATGGGTCAGTTGTATACAACATAATTGGGTTTTCTTGGCTATAAACCAAACAGCATTTGTAACACTGACTTTTTAAAAAGATATATTTTATTAAAGTGAAAATTAGATAGCAAACAGTAATCAGAATGCTAAATAAGATAACATTTATTGTACCTTATTTTGGAATCTTTATATTAGCTTCATGTTTTCCACTAGAACTATTTGCTCTTGGCTGAGGGTTTTACTGAAGAGAACCTGACTGTAAATGCCCTGTTTAAAAAGCACAGATGAGTTTGAAGGGTTCAGCGATTAGGTAATTTTTTGACATTAGATTTGTGAATCTGTGGGGCTGGGTGTCTGAGTCTCACTGAGCTGTAGTCACTCTGTCCCCTGATCGGATACCCAGCCCTGGCTTGGTCAGCTCTGCCAGAGGGAGTGGGGTGATGGCTAACCCCGGACACAGACAGGGCTGGGCATGTGGCACTGCACTGGGCATGCCTAGTGCCACAGATCACATGCGTGTCTGGGAGACACATTCCAGCCTCACAGGGGAAGCTCTGGACTGCATGTCAGGCTCCGGCTTCTGAGCACAGCTGGGCTACCGAGTGCCCTTGAGTGAGCTACATTCACACACTGGGCCTGCCTCCTCCTGTGTCGAGAACACTGAGTGGGATCTGTCTGCATGTGGAAATCACTTGACTACATGTCCTTGTATAGGCAGCAATGGAAGAATTTACTTCATTACAGGTTCCTTCGAACTTTGTGGTTTTACTAAATCAAACTTTGGTAAAAGTTTCTGGGAATCTTCCTCTTCCTGCTCCTCCCCCTCTCCCCCCTCCTCCCCTCCTTTCCCCTTCCCATTCCTCTCCTCATCTTCCCCCTCCTGCTCTTCCCCTTCCTCCTCCTCCACCTCCTCCCTTTCTCCTTCCTCTTCCTCTTATTCTTCTTTCCCCTCCTCCCCCTCCTCCTCCATCCTCCTCCACCACCTCACCCCCTTTTTCTCTTCCTCTCTCCTTCTCTTCCCCTCTCCCTCTCTTTTATCTCTCTGGTGCTGGGGATTGAATCCAGTCTTTGTTCATGGTAAGCATGGCAGAATCCACACTTCAAACTCTTCAGTGATTCTAACCCAGCCTGTTTTGAGGGTCCAGAAGGTTATTGTTCAGGTCTTCTCCATCTAAAATTCTGTTTCTTTACAAAGTTGCAGAGGCAAATTTTTGAATTACTTTCTATTATAAAAGAAGGCAGTGCTTTTGAGCCACCTGTCATCCCAGCAGCTGGGTGGCTGAGGCAGGAGGACAGTGAATTTGAGGCCAACCTGGGTTATAGAGTGGAACTCTGATCCGGAGTGGTGTTTCACACCTGTACTCCCAGAACTCAGGAGGCTGAGGCAGGAGGATCACTGGGGGTTCAAGGACAGGCTGGGCTGCACAGTGAGTTCAAGGCCAACGTGTACTACATAGGGAGACCTCATCTCAAACAAACAAACAAACAAACAAACAAACAAAATGAGACTCTATCTCAAAGCAAGACAAATAAAATAACAAGGGCAATAGTCCTAGCTGATTTTAAAATTAATTTCAAATAATTTGAGGCATGCTAAAGGAACAGAAAAACATCAGAAAGTGCTTCCAAGAGGGGTAAATGTGATCCACAGTATTCAAAATAGGTAAAATGGGGAGCTGTCATGGAAAGAAAGAGCCCCCAAATGTTCCTCTAAAATCGGTAAATACTAGCTGCGTTAGGAGAGGCCTGGAGTCCAATCCCTTTGCTGTGCAGAGGAGAAGCTAACGAGGCTCCCGGGGCTCCTGGGGCGACTCTGAGTGGTGTTTTCCTACCTCTGCCAGGTCACCCCACCCCACCCCCAGGCGCTGCTGTCCTGTGGAAGAGGCATCCACCAGGACTGCAGCCTATGACTTCCGGCCCTGGGCACCAACAGGATTTTACAGTTAGAATAGGAAGTCTGGGCCTAGACAAATCCCAGTGAAAGCAGCACTACTCAGAGTTAGTGTTTGTATAACAAGTAAGGGTCCTAAGTAGGCTGCCAGGGTCGAAGAACTGCAAACAGAATGTGTCAGTAAGGAGGCACAGGGTGGTGGGGTAATCTGGGGGTAGGAGGCTATCTTAGATCGCTGGGAAAGCGGAAAGTAACACCAGCGAGTGAGGCGCTCCGAGGGGAATGCTGGTCTACAGCCTGCAGAACCATACACGAACAAGCCCTACTGTATGAAATAGGAAACAGGTACGGAAAAGAGACACAGCGCATCATGGTAGAACCCCATTCCTCAGGTAAGGGATCTGTGTAGGGTTTTGACAGTACTGTTAAAGCCTAAATCTTTTCTTTTACAACACTATTTTTGAAATATATATATATATATATGAAAGCTGGCTTACTCTATTTGATGTGATGATATATAAAGTAACCTATGTAAAATAACCCCCGTTTTCAGATCAGTTCAGCCTTCTATAAAAGGACTTGGTCTGATGCTGAAGACCAGTTTGATGTGGTACAAGCAGGCAATAACTAATACTAATACATTGGCATAAAAATAAATTGAGAGTCTGTCCTAGGCCTACATGGCTTGTGGCAGGACCTACACTGGCTTAGGGACAGATTAAGCCAATGGCCAGAGCCAAGGCCAGCAAACAGCCTGTGAAGTTCTGGGGCCTCAAAGCATGATAACATGGCAGCTAAGGACTATGACTTGTGCAAATTCTGCCTAGCTCAGTAATCCAGGTAGCAGACAATCAGGTTACCAGTTAACCATGATCTGCTCCTGGGTGATTTTCCAAAAATGCATCATTCCTCAATATTTTTTTTTTTTTTGGCACTGGGAATCGAACTCAGGACCTTGTGCTTGCCAGGCAGGTACCTGCACCGCTGAGCCATATTCCCAGCCCATTCCTCAATTCTTGAACCTTGACCTTGTCAGCAGTTCTCCCTCAGTGCTTCCTACAACTACCAGCACCCCCAATCAAACCGTGCACCTCGTAAGTGTCAAGGACACCATGCCTCGTGGTCTTAGCCAGTTGTTGGCCTTTGACCAACCCGGTGCTCCTTGTCACTAAAATATATATTTTGTCTGTGTTTTATTCTGCTGTCGTACCTCTGAGCAGGCGATCGGAGGTCCTAGGCCTGGACCCCTATGTGCTGACCAATGAAGTCTGACGATATGGGGAAGTCTCTCTGTGAACACACTTGGAAGGGAAATTGCACCTCAGGTCTCAGATGAGATCCCCCGCAACTCCACCTCGGCGTCCCGGAGACCTGCAGGGGGCCTGCTTCTGCCTGCTGGGGTGAGTTTCCGATCACACCGCGGTGGAAGAGCCGACTCTTTGAATGTCACTTGTTTCGTCACCGCACATGGAAAGACACAGATTGATGTATTTTTCTGGCATCTTCCTGACGCACCCTTGCCCTAAATAAATCTGTTTGCCAGGATCTTGTTGCTTAAATTAGCCGCCTCAAGCTCCTGGTCCTGCCAATGCAGGCGGTCGTGCCAGTGTTCTCAGCATCTCCTGGCACACGAGTGTGGCCTTTTCTTTGGTTTCCACGAGTACCTGGGGCCAGCGTCCTCCCTCACAGGGCAGGGGTCTGGCTCGCGTGTCCCCGAGGAAGACTGGGGGCTGGTCGGGCTCACGCTAGCTTTCTCCTTCACAGCTCCTTTCCAGTGTGTTCTGTCCCTCGTGCGCGCACTTGCAGATTGGCAAAGCCACCTGCCAGAGATGAGAACCTTTTAAGTTGTTGTCAAACGTCATGAAATATGTTCCATGATTAATTCTGTGGGCACAGATTGGTTCTTGCACAGAGTCCAAAGCTTGGGATATGTCACCGTGACTAAATGGCAGCGGCATGCTGAATGAATTTGGAATTTGTTTAGTCAAGTGTGGGAACAGGCACACAGACGGGCTTCGATCCAGGGGTGTTGCTTGGAATTCTCATTATAGCAATGATGTCACTTGTCACGTGCAGCTGTTGGCACTTCTGCCAAGTTATGGAAAATCAAGGCGGCTAGGAAAGTACACGGGCCGAGGGGAAGAAAGGCTCAGAGCACAGAGAGCGGACATCGCTAGCTGACTTTGCTTCAAGGACACTGGTGTCCCTTAGGATTGTGGGCAATGTGCATCGCAGAATCAGGCAGAGAGGGACATTTGCTGCGCTTTCCGAGGGGACCATGAAACCCAGGAGTCTCCTCTTCTCAGAGAAGATAAAGAAAAACAAACAGGTCCTTGGTTTTTAGGTTAGGCTATGAAAGAAATCTCTGAGCAACAAGAAAGTCTTTTCTGGATATCTAAGCAAACCCAAGCCAAGGCGCTCACTTCGTCTGCTCAGAAGCTCAGCAGCTGAACGGGGGAGTGGAAAAAACAAACAGACAAAAGCCCACAGCACAAAGGCACCGAACACATCGCTCTCCTCCGAGTGTGCGCGTCAGGATCCCCGCCGGCCTCTGGAAATGCATCCTGGTGCAGCTAAAGCAGCGTGTGGGGGAGATTTATAGCAGGCAGGGCTGGTGTTAAGAAAAGCTTCTCCAGGCAGCAGTGGTACCCTGTGTCTTAAGATGCTTGAAATAGAAGAACAAACTAAACCTAAGGAAAGAAACAACAGAGCAGAAACAGCATGAAATATCCACAAGCTAGAACAGAAATAAAACCAACTCAGGGCATCCATGAGACCAAACTTTGGTTTCTTGAAAAGATCAACCAAAACCTTTAGCTAGGCTGACCAGGAAGAAAAAAGAGAGAGATTACTAAATCGGGAATGAATAGGAGCATTAATACGAGCCTCACAGGAATGAAAAAGGACTACAGAGGAGCGCTGCAGAAATCAGTGTCATTTTCACATGGGTATGGGCACATTTGTCGTGCGTAGCTACTTACCATCTGTCATCTAATTGTTGGCGTATATAATTGTATATACATCTGTCCAGAGGCTCACCATGTACATTTTAATCCTGAAGCTGTCCAATATAGTGTGAACATTTGTATTTTCTAAAAACTATGACATTTTTTGTGACATGCATTCTCATTTGGGAACTGCTGGCCTAACACACAGGAGGCATGAAAAAATATCCTTGAAAGTAACGATCAAACACTCATCAAACATTTAGGATAAAGCACATTTGGGTACAAACATCAAAGTCCGAAACAATAGTGCACTGGGAGAGAGGAAGGGAAGTCCAGAGGCAGGAAATTTAGCATGAGTGTGACAGCTCTGAAGGGCTTTGGGGGGCCCTGGTTTCTGTGACATTTTGTCACTGTGATAGGACGTTGCTTCCATAGTCAAGGTCACTCATGTGCTGAGGTGGCTGCAGTGGTACCAGCCATCACCATGGTCATTTGAGTTACACACCAGCAAAAAAGGAAGAGAAACTCCAGAGGGGGTAAAGCTGCCATTCCTGCTAAATCAGCATCTTTCCCACACCCTTCTCAGAAGTTCCTCCTGGTGGTTTGACTTTTAGCTCTTTTGCTAAAACTTAGTTCCATGACTCCAACCCCAAGGGGACCAGGACATCAAGTATTTTATTTACTTGCTTGCTTATTTATTTACTTATCTCTGGTGCTGGAATTGAACCCAGGGCCTCCCACATGCCAGGAAATCACTCTACTGATGAGCTGTACCTCTACCTCCTCAAAACCTTTCCTTTTGGATGGCAAAGAGCCCAACTGTGAAATCTCAGTGTTGTGCCCAAGGGGTGGGGAGGAGCCCGTGGGGCCGGGCCCTGGGCTCCCAGGCAGGTCTCAGCTTTCAGTTCACTTCTCATACTGCCTCGTCTTTCACTGCCTGCCCTGGGTTGGGGCTGAGGAAGCGATAGCTCTTCCTGCCCTCGAGGAACTTTGAAGGAATCTGAGCAAAGGAGACCTGTACAAATGAGACAGTCCAACAACCATCTGCCTGGCCGATGGACTCTCTGTGTTTCTTTTTTTTGTTTGTTTCTTTTCTGGTACCGGGAATTGAACTCATGACCTCGTGCTTGCCAGGCAGGCTCTGTGCCACTGAGCTAAATCCCCAGTCCAGTGCTTTGTGTTTCATGGTTTGAAGCCCTACTTTAGAATTTAAACCTAGATGTGTATTCAGTCTGCAAACAAACCCAGGCTAAGTGAAGTCTGATCGTCTGGGTCCAGCAAACTCCTATTCATCTTTCAATACCCACTTCATATGTTCCACTCTCTGTGTTGCACTTGATATAAATCATGAATATTGCATTGTGTTTATGAAAGTGTTCACTTTCCCCGGTGGTGATAAAAAGGTGTTTGCTTTGTCTCTGACCCTCCACAGGTAGCAGGGTGTCCAGCATTTCAGCCCTGCTTAGTGACAGCCATTGGATGGAGTATGGGTTAGTAGGGGGCCCTGTGCCCACTCGGCTGCCATCCGGCTGTTGTTAAATTAATTTTTTTTTAAACTTCATCTCCTTGCTTGACTGTTTCCTTCTGACAGACAATGCACTCTCAGGGAGGACAAGGGCCTGCACTGAGCCTTGAATGGACAGGTGGAAACTGCGACTGAAACGCTTTGACAGCACTTCCGGGTTATTAACTTAACGCTGACCTGCTTATGAAGGCTCCGTGGTTAGGAAGCCATGGCAGCGTCAGGGAGAGCGTCTCTGCAGACCTTAGCCCTGAACTCCTCTTGCTAGTGCTCCGTTAACCTGACCTGACCCCCGCCATCCCAAACGGCAGGGACAATTTTATATTTTTCTCATCAGTAGGAGCCACCTGTCCTTGGGCTGATCTTGTAGCTTTTGCTTTTGCTGTTTGAGACACAGCCTTGCTTGCTATGTAGTCCAGGCTAGCCTTGAACTATGTAGGCCAGGCTGGACTTGAACACCCAGGGATCCTCCTGCCTCAGCCTCCTGAGTGTACAACACCATGCCTGGCATTGATTGTTGTGCTTTGATTGTTGCTGTGGACTTGGGGAAAGTTTTATAGTGGGAAAGCTGGGATAGTGAGCCCGTATACTTTAAAGGACCTCTTTCCAAAACGCCTTCCCTTCCCGGGCACAAGGTGGCACCTCCACGAGGGATAGCCAGTCTGGGAGCATGGAACTGTCCTGGCTTCCTGCCTGGCGCCCTGTGAATGCTGTGTCCTTCGCGTTTGTCATTTCGCCTCGGGTCCTCCTCTGGAGTTCCGGGAACCTCTCTGTGACACTGGGGGGTCCTCAGCGCTTCCGGGGCGGGATTGAACTGGGGGCTGGCATCGGTGTCTGGGCAGGCTGTGTTTGGCAGAGCGGGCTCAGGGGAGGGCGAGGGGACGCGCTGGTGTTCGCCGCTGCTCTGGGCCGGGCTGGCTTCGCCTCGAACCACTCCCAGCCCGCCCAGGCGCCCCAGGGCCGGGCCTCCTCTCCCGGCCACCGCCCGACTCCCCCAGGGACCCGCCTCGCCCTTCCTGCCGCGGCCGGGCCTGCCCTCGCCTGGGGCTTCAGCGCGGTCCGCACGGCCGGCGCCTCATCGTGCATTCTGGGGCCGAATCGCCTCGCGCCTCGCCTGGCACCTCGCCTGGCACCTCGCCCCAGCCCCGGGTCCCGCCCTCCTGTCCGCTGCTGACACCACTCGGCCCAGGCCCGGCCGAGCTCCCGTCCGGTCACCTGCACGCTCCTCCTCCGCCGCCGCGGGTTGGCACGCGGAGCCGGCCAGAGTGGGCCGCCCGGGCTTCCCCCAGGACCCGCGAATGGACCGCGGTTCTGGCTCGTTGCCCTGGTCCGTTCACCCTTATGTCAGACACAACCTCGAACCTTCTCCGAGGCCAGCAGCATTCCACTTGCATTCTTGGCCAATAACCTTGGTTCCTTTTCCAGCAGGACCGACCTTTCCCGGCAGCTTCTACCAGGCCGACTGGGCCCAGGCCTCGGTCCTCCCCACCGCTGCCCATCCTCCCCTCCCCTCCCCGCCTGCCCGTCTTTATGCCTGGGACCTCTGGTCTATCCAGGGACCCTGTGCTCCTTCTGCAGTGGTTCCCTCTCTGTTCCCATCACTTACAAGGAGTGATCAAAACATATGATGAATGTTGACAGCTTAAAAAAATAACGACAGTAAAAGACAAATTGCCACTAATCGCCCTCAGGCCCCTCACACCCCATGACTCAACCCATGGGAGTGCTGCCTCGTCCCCACCACTTTCTGGAGCAGCTCTGGAGTCCTCTTTCTTGAATGTCTTCATAGGGGAGATGAAATGCTGCTAGGCACCTTCGAAGGAAAGGCAGTGTGCCCTCATCCGCCTTACTCACCAGACCTGGGACCGGATAACTTCTGGCTCCTCCCCAAAGTGAAAATGACCACGAGAGGTAAAGGCTCTGAATCAGTTCAGGACACTGAGGCAGCCGCTCCCGCTTTTGTCCTGATGCACTTGTGAGCTGACTGCACGCTGTCATCAGCACTGTCCCGCAGGAAACACTTCAAGCCACACACTGAGGCAGACGAGAATTCTGAATTTTCTACCTAAGCAAAGCAGGACAAGCGGGCTGATTTTAGTAACACATTCGATTTGAACCAATATACCAAAACCTTTATCGCCGCACGTAATCAATATAAAATGATTGATAGCCGCTCACCGGACAGCCCAGCCCAGTAAGTCGGACCTGGAGTCAGCTTCACTCCTGGCTGACTCAGAGGACAGTGGGAAGAGTTGAGGAGGAACACGTGAATCACTTTTAGTAGCCGCTCTGGCTGCGTCGTGGAAAACAGGCTGTGCGGGAGAGGAGGAAACAGACAGCTGGGAGGCTGATGTGGGAGAGCGGAGGGAGGACTCACGCGGACTGCAGAGACCCGCTTCACACAAACACACACGTTCACAGGTAAGTATGCACGCACACGAGTGGATATCGATGTCTGTCTGTGTGCCTGCCTGCCTATCTGTCTGTCCGTCTTCCATCCACCCACCCACACATCCATCCATCCA